>NW_027664112.1:0-528728 GCF_964034855.1 Anser brachyrhynchus
GGTCAAAGTGCATCAGTGTCAGGATGATTCCCCATATACGCCAACCGTCTCATCGAGGGACCCTTGAAATATAGGATAGGCCGTGAGGCAGGTGTGTCCAGGCTTAGATTGTGGGACCCCCGAGATCACTGGGAATAGCCACCTGTGAGGTAACCCCGGAAAAAATAAGAGGAACCAGAGGCGCCAAAAAGCTGGAACATGCCGCGATTACGCATTGAGAAGGTGAAAGTACTCACAGATGCCACTTTGAAGGGCAAGGAGGGGTGAGTGAACCCAATGGATGGCCCTGACCGAGGAACCAGAGGCGCAAAAATGTGAGGAGGGCGAGGGGTTTAGGGGGAACGTATGGGCCTGAAGCTAGTCATACCGGACATTATGTGCAACGGGTTGCTGATTTCACGTGAGGAGTACGATTAATAAATCCGTCTGATACGAACTGCATGAGATATGTGGTGGAGAGTTGTTGTTGGAGCATGTCCTGTGAGCATTCATTAAAATGGGGTCTTGTTATGCGCTTGAGTGGAGTTGTATTGGGTGTTGTGGGGTATGGTCCTAGAACATTCATGCCGGGTGGTTTGGTAGGAGTGTGTTTAAGGGTTTAATGGCCGTGTACATGTATGGGTTTAGCACCTGCTTATAAGATAGTCCGTATATAATGTATATTACTGGTACTATAGTATGTATGTATATGGGGTATATAAATTTATGCACGAATATGCATAACCAAATACCCCCGCCTCGGGGGGGGAGGGGGGGGGGGGTTAAGCATAATGGCATAGATGGGGTAGAATTATTGGGGGCTTGCGGTTAGTTCCTGTAGTTGAGAACAATGGCGGCTTTTCGAGCCGCAGGCCTCGGGTAGTGTCTGGGCAGGAATAATGACTTATTTTATGTTTTTTTTAGGGATTTGCTTTGCGGTGGGTGTTTTGGGTGTGGCGTTGAATCCTTCGCCGTATTATGGGGTTGTTGGTTTGGTGTTAGCGTCTGTGGCGGGGTGCGGGTGGTTGCTGGGCCTTGGGGTTTCGTTCGTGGCTTTAGTGCTGTTTATGGTGTATTTGGGGGGTATGCTGGTGGTGTTTGTTTATTCAGTAGCTTTAGCAGCGGAGCCTTTCCCTGGGGCTTGGGGGGATTGACGGGTGATTGGATGTGCAGTAGCGTTTGTGGCAATTGTTTTTGGGGGGTTGGTGTTTGGGGGGTTTATGGGGGCTTGGAAGTTCGGGGTTTCTACTGTGAATAATGTTGGGGTGTTTGTTGTTCGGTCGGATTTTAGTGGAGTTTCCATGTTTTATTCACATGGGGCAGGGATGTTTTTAGTGGCGGGTTGGGGGCTGTTGTTGACTTTGTTTGTTGTATTGGAGCTTGTGCGGGGGTTGTCGCGGGGTGCTATTCGGGCGGTTTAGGGGTTAGGGTCAGAGAATAGTTTATTGAAAATGCCAGCTTTGGGAGCTGGAGATAAAGGTTTGAGTCCTTTTTTTCTGAGTTTGGGGTACTCTAAGAAGTGGTAAGTCTTCAATCTTTGGTTTACAAGACCAATGTTTTTATAAACTATTAGAGTATTTAGCAGTTGAGTATTTTGTTTTCTAGGGCGCTTGCGGCGGGGAGGAGAAATAGGAGGATAGTGAAGTAGGCGATTGAAGCGAGTTGGCCGATGATGATGAATGGGTGTTCGACGGGTTGGCTTCCTACTCATGTTAGGACGAGGAGGTCGGCGACTAGTACTCAGAATAGGAGCTGGGAGAGTGGTCGGAATGTTATTGCTCGTTGTTTTGATTTGTGCAGGAATGGGATTAGGAATAGGATCAGTACGGAGGCGGCCAGTGCTAATACGCCTCCTAGTTTATTTGGGATTGAACATAGGATGGCGTAGGCGAATAGGAAGTATCATTCTGGCTTGATGTGTGGTGGGGTTACTAGTGGGTTTGCTGGGGTGAAGTTTTCTGGGTCTCCCAGGAGGTTAACCGCTCATGCTTCTTTCTTATGAGACGTTAGTAAACCAATTACATAGCCTTGTCAAGACTAAATCACAGGTAAAAATCCTGTACATCTCATGTGGCCAACCACTCCCAACTAGGATTCCAAGACGCCTCATCACCCATCATAGAAGAACTCGTTGAATTCCACGACCACGCCATAATCGTTGCCCGAGCTATCTGCAGCCTAGTTCTCTACCTTTTAGCCCACATACTAACAGAAAAAAAATAAAACATGCCTGCGGACAAAAGACTTAGTCCTAACCTTACGGTTGGTTTTTGCTAAATATATACATGCAAGTATCCGCGCCCCAGTGTAAACGCCCTCGACCACCTACCCCCATACAGGCCTTGAGGAGCGGGTATCAGGCACACCCAAGTAGTAGCCCAAGACGCCTCGCTAAGCCACGCCCCCACGGGTATTCAGCAGTAATTAACATTAAGCAGTAATTAACATTAAGCAATGCAAACTTAATTAACATTAAGCAATGAGTGCAAACTTGACTTAGTTATAGCAACAGCCTAACTTCAAGGGTTGGTAAATCTTGTGCCAGCCACCGCGGTCATACAAGAAACCCAAATCAACCGTCCTATTGACACGGCGTAAAGAGTGGTAAAATGCCTATCCTAGCTAACTAAGATCAAAATGCAACTGAGCTGTCATAAGCCCAAGATGCACCTAAACACACCATTAAGATGATCTTAGGAACTAACGACTGATTTATACCCATGAAAGCCAGGGCCCAAACTGGGATTAGATACCCCACTATGCCTGGCCCTAAATCTTGATACTTACTTTACCGAAGTATCCGCCAGAGAACTACGAGCACAAACGCTTAAAACTCTAAGGACTTGGCGGTGCCCCAAACCCACCTAGAGGAGCCTGTTCTACAATCGATAATCCCCGATTAACCCAACCACCCCTTGCCAACACAGCCTACATACCGCCGTCGCCAGCCCACCTCGAATGAGAGCACAACAGTGGACACAATAGCACCCCGCTAATAAGACAGGTCAAGGTATAGCCTATGGAGTGGAAGAAATGGGCTACATTCCCTATTCATAGGGCACACGGAAAGAAGCGTGAAACCACTTCTGGAAGGCGGATTTAGCAGTAAAGTGGGACAATAGAGCCTACTTTAAGCCGGCCCTGGGGCACGTACATACCGCCCGTCACCCTCCTCAAAAGCCACATCCCACATAACTAATACCATAAATACGCTGAAGATGAGGTAAGTCGTAACAAGGTAAGTGTACCGGAAGGTGTACTTAGAATATCAAGACGTAGCTATAACACCAAAGCACTCAGCTTACACCTGAAAGATATCTACTAGACCGGATCGTCTTGAAGCCCCCCCTCTAGCTCAACCACACAAATAGTACACCAAAACTAAAGAATTTACTAAACTAATTAAACTAAAGCATTTTACAGTCTTAGTATAGGCGATAGAAAAGACACTTAGACGCGATAGAGACCCCAGTACCGTAAGGGAAAGATGAAATAGCAGTGAAACAATCAAAGCGACAGACAGCAAAGATCAACCCTTGTACCTTTTGCATCATGGTTTAGCGAGAACAACCAAGCAAAGTGAACTAAAGTTTGCCCCCCCGAAACCCAAGCGAGCTACTTTCAAGCAGTTAAAGAGAGCGAACCCGTCTCTGTTGCAAAAGAGTGGGATGACTTGTCAGTAGAGGTGAAAAGCCAACCGAGCTGGGTGATAGCTGGTTACCTGTGAAACGAATCTAAGTTCCCCCTTAATCCTCCCTACCGGACATCCTGAACCCTAATGAGATGATTAAGAGCTATTTAATGGAGGGACAGCTCCATTAAAAAAGGACACAACCTCGACTAGCGGATAATTCTTACTACTGATCCTACCGTGGGCCCTAAAGCAGCCATCAAAAAAGAGTGCGTCAAAGCTCCACCACCTAAAAATACCAAAATAAGATGATTCCCTTATCACAAACAGGTCAACCTATGAATATAGGAGAATTAATGCTAAAATAAGTAACTCAGGGCCACACCCCTCTAACGGCGCAAGCTTACATAGAAACATTATTAACAGACCTAGACAGATACAAAAACCCCTACAAGACCACGTATTAACTAACCCTGTTAACCCGACTCAGGAGCGCCTATAAGAGCGATTAAAATCTGTGAAAGGAACTCGGCAAATTAATAAGGCCCGACTGTTTACCAAAAACATAGCCTTCAGCAAATTAAACAAGTATTGAAGGTGATGCCTGCCCGGTGACTTAGGTTTAACGGCCGCGGTATCCTAACCGTGCAAAGGTAGCGCAATCAATTGTCCCATAAATCGAGACTTGTATGAATGGCTAAACGAGGTCTTAACTGTCTCTCACAGATAATCAGTGAAATTGATCTCCCCGTGCAAAAGCGGGGATGTGAACATAAGACGAGAAGACCCTGTGGAACTTAAAAATCAACGACCACCGCGAATCCTCAATCAACCCCACTGGGGCCACTACCATCGCAGAGCCTGGTCGATATTTTTCGGTTGGGGCGACCTTGGAGGAGAACAAATCCTCCAAAAACAAGACCATACCTCTTTACCTAGAGCTACCCCTCAAAGTGCTAACAGTGACCAGACCCAATATAATTGATTAATGGACCAAGCTACCCCAGGGATAACAGCGCAATCCCCCTCAAGAGCCCATATCGACAGGGGGGTTTACGACCTCGATGTTGGATCAGGACATCCTAATGGTGCAGCCGCTATTAAGGGTTCGTTTGTTCAACGATTAACAGTCCTACGTGATCTGAGTTCAGACCGGAGCAATCCAGGTCGGTTTCTATCTATGACACACTCTCCCCAGTACGAAAGGACCGGGAAAGTGGGGCCAATACCACAAGCACGCCCCCCCCCTCTAAGCAGTGAAACCAACTAAACCGTGAAGAGGGCCTTCCCCCACCACTTTCAATCCTAGAAAAGGACCAGCTAGAGTGGCAGAGCCCGGCAAGTGCAGAAGGCTTAAGCCCTTTCCCCAGAGGTTCAAATCCTCTCCCTAGCTTCACCCATGATTCAAATAACAACACTAAGCTGCCTCATTATATCCCTCCTATACATCATCCCAATCCTGATTGCCGTAGCCTTCCTAACCCTAGCAGAACGGAAAATCCTAAGCTACATACAATCCCGCAAAGGCCCTAACGTTGTCGGGCCTTTTGGCCTACTTCAACCATTTGCGGACGGACTGAAACTATTTACCAAAGAGCCCATCCGACCCTCTACCTCTTCCCCACTTCTATTCATTCTGATACCAATACTAGCCCTTGTCCTAGCCCTCACCACTTGAGCACCACTACCACTCCCATTTCCCCTAGCAGATCTAAACCTCGGAGTTCTCTTCCTAATAGCCATGTCAAGCCTAGCCGTCTACTCAGTCCTATGATCAGGCTGAGCCTCGAACTCAAAATACGCACTAATCGGAGCCCTACGGGCAGTAGCACAGACCATTTCATACGAAGTGACACTGGCCATAATCCTGCTATCAATAATCATACTAAGCGGAAGCTACACACTCAGCTCCTTTGCCGTCGCACAGGAGCCTCTATACTTCATTTTCTCCTCATGACCCCTAGCAATAATATGATACGTATCCACCCTAGCAGAGACAAACCGAGCTCCTTTTGACCTCACAGAGGGTGAATCTGAGCTAGTCTCAGGGTTTAACGTTGAATACGCCGCAGGACCCTTCGCCTTATTCTTCCTAGCTGAATATGCGAACATTATGCTAATAAATACACTTACAGCCATCATATTCCTAAACCCAAGCGCCCTAGGGCCACCCACAGAACTATTCCCCGTCATCCTAGCCACAAAAGTCCTCCTACTATCTTCTGGTTTCTTATGGGTCCGAGCTTCATACCCACGATTCCGATATGACCAACTAATGCACCTACTATGAAAAAACTTCCTACCCCTCACACTAGCTCTGTGCCTCTGACACATCAGCATACCTATCTGCTATGCAGGCCTACCTCCTTACATAAGGAAATGTGCCTGAACTACAAAGGGTCACTATGATAAAGTGAACATAGAGGTATAACAGCCCTCTCATTTCCTGTTGACCTTAGAAAAGTAGGAATTGAACCCACACAAGAGAAATCAAAATTCTCCATACTTCCCTTATATTATTTTCTAGTAGAGTCAGCTAATCAAGCTATCGGGCCCATACCCCGAAAATGATGGTTTAACCCCCTCCTCTACTAATGAACCCTTACGCGACCCCAATCATAACCTTCAGCCTCATCTTGGGCACCACAATCACAATTTCCAGCAACCACTGAGTTCTGGCCTGGACAGGACTGGAGATCAACGCACTAGCCATCATTCCCCTAATTGCCAAATCCCACCACCCACGAGCAGTAGAAGCCGCAACGAAATACTTCCTAACCCAAGCAGCTGCTTCCGCCCTGGTCCTATTCTCTAGCATAACCAATGCCTGAGTCACCGGCCAATGAGACATCACACAAATAAACCACCCAACCTCCTGTCTACTACTGACAGCAGCAATCGCTATTAAACTGGGCCTAGTGCCATTTCACTTCTGATTCCCAGAAGTACTACAAGGATCGCCACTAATAACAGCCCTGCTACTCTCGACCCTCATAAAATTCCCCCCACTAACCCTGCTCCTACTAACATCCAAATCCCTCGACCCAGCTCTACTCACCGCCATGGCCCTAGCCTCAACAGCACTAGGAGGCTGAATAGGACTGAACCAAACACAAACACGCAAAATCCTAGCCTTCTCGTCCATCTCCCACTTAGGCTGAATCGCCATCATCCTAGTTTACAGCCCCAAATTGGCCTTACTTACCTTCTACCTATACACAATCATAACATCAGCCGTATTCCTAGCCCTTAACAAAATCAAAGCCCTTAACCTATCCATGATCACAACCTCATGAACAAAAACCCCAGTGCTAAACGCCACCCTAATACTAGTACTTTTATCCCTAGCAGGCCTCCCCCCATTAACAGGCTTTATACCAAAGTGACTTATCATCCAAGAACTAACTAAACAGGAAATAACACCAGCAGCCATGGCAATTGCCATGCTATCACTGCTCAGCCTCTTCTTCTACCTACGCCTCGCATACCACTCAACAATTACCCTTCCCCCCAACTCCTCTAACCACATAAAACAATGATACACTAGCAAAGCCCCAAGCACACCTACTGCGGTCCTTGCCTCACTATCAATCCTCTTACTTCCCCTGTCCCCAATAATACATGCCATTGTCTAGAAACTTAGGATAACACCCCAAACCGAAGGCCTTCAAAGCCTTAAATAAGAGTTAAACCCTCTTAGTTTCTGCACATTAAGACTTACAGAATATTAACCTGTATCTTCTGAATGCAAGTCAGACGCTTTAATTAAGCTAAAGCCTCCCTAGACAGATGGGCTTCGATCCCACAAAACTCTAGTTAACAGCTAAATGCCTAAACCAATTGGCTTCTGCCTACAAAGACCCTGACGCACCCTAGTGCGCATCGATGAGCTTGCAACTCAACATGAATTTCACTACAGAGCCGATAAGAAGAGGAATTAAACCTCTGTAAAAAGGACTACAGCCTAACGCTTCAACACTCAGCCATCTTACCCGTCACCTTCATCAACCGATGACTATTTTCCACTAACCATAAGGATATTGGCACCCTGTACCTCATCTTCGGGGCATGAGCAGGAATAGTCGGCACCGCACTCAGCCTATTAATCCGCGCAGAACTAGGACAACCAGGAACTCTCCTAGGCGACGACCAAATTTACAATGTAATCGTTACCGCTCACGCCTTTGTAATAAGCTTCTTTATAGTCATACCCATCATGATCGGAGGATTCGGCAACTGATTAGTCCCCCTCATAATCGGTGCCCCCGACATAGCATTCCCGCGAATAAACAACATAAGCTTTTGACTCCTCCCCCCATCATTCCTCCTCCTACTAGCCTCATCCACTGTAGAAGCTGGCGCCGGCACAGGCTGAACTGTCTACCCTCCCCTAGCAGGTGACCTTGCCCACGCCGGAGCTTCAGTAGACCTGGCTATCTTCTCACTCCACTTAGCCGGTATCTCCTCCATCCTTGGGGCCATCAACTTTATCACCACAGCCATCAACATAAAACCCCCCGCACTCTCACAATACCAAACCCCACTATTTGTCTGATCCGTACTAATTACCGCCATCCTACTCCTTCTATCACTCCCCGTACTCGCCGCCGGTATTACAATATTACTAACTGATCGAAACCTAAACACCACATTCTTTGACCCCGCTGGAGGAGGAGACCCAATCCTGTACCAACACCTATTCTGATTCTTCGGACACCCAGAAGTCTATATTCTGATCCTACCGGGGTTCGGAATCATCTCACACGTAGTCACGTACTACTCAGGCAAAAAGGAGCCCTTCGGCTACATGGGAATAGTCTGAGCCATACTATCCATCGGCTTCCTAGGATTCATCGTCTGAGCTCACCACATGTTTACAGTAGGAATAGACGTTGATACCCGAGCCTACTTTACATCAGCCACTATAATCATTGCCATCCCTACCGGAATCAAAGTATTTAGCTGACTAGCCACCCTAGGAACTAGCCACGGAGGAACAATCAAATGAGACCCCCCCCAATACTATGAGCTCTAGGATTTATCTTTCTATTTACCATCGGAGGATTAACAGGAATCGTTCTTGCAAACTCTTCCCTAGACATCGCCCTGCACGACACGTACTACGTAGTTGCCCACTTCCACTACGTCCTATCCATAGGCGCCGTCTTTGCCATTCTAGCAGGATTTACTCACTGATTCCCACTACTCACTGGGTTTACCCTACACCAAACATGAGCAAAAGCCCACTTCGGGGTAATATTTACAGGAGTAAACCTAACGTTCTTCCCCCAGCACTTCCTAGGCCTAGCAGGAATACCCCGACGATACTCGGACTATCCCGACGCCTACACACTATGAAACACCATTTCCTCCTAGTCCTAGGACTTAGAGAAACTCCAGTACTAAAAATAGTAAACACAAGCAATAATTTCATATACTTCACTCTCACTCACCACTCAACTATCAGCTAACCACACCCCCGTCCACATAGCTTAACACAAAGCATGGCACTGAAGTTGCCAAGATGGCATAAAACATGCCTGCGGACAAAAGACTTAGTCCTAACCTTACGGTTGGTTTTTGCTAAATATATACATGCAAGTATCCGCGCCCCAGTGTAAACGCCCTCGACCACCTACCCCCATACAGGCCTTGAGGAGCGGGTATCAGGCACACCCAAGTAGTAGCCCAAGACGCCTCGCTAAGCCACGCCCCCACGGGTATTCAGCAGTAATTAACATTAAGCAATGAGTGCAAACTTGACTTAGTTATAGCAACAGCCTAACTTCAAGGGTTGGTAAATCTTGTGCCAGCCACCGCGGTCATACAAGAAACCCAAATCAACCGTCCTATTGACACGGCGTAAAGAGTGGTAAAATGCCTATCCTAGCTAACTAAGATCAAAATGCAACTGAGCTGTCATAAGCCCAAGATGCACCTAAACACACCATTAAGATGATCTTAGGAACTAACGACTGATTTAAACCCACGAAAGCCAGGGCCCAAACTGGGATTAGATACCCCACTATGCCTGGCCCTAAATCTTGATACTTACTTTACCGAAGTATCCGCCAGAGAACTACGAGCACAAACGCTTAAAACTCTAAGGACTTGGCGGTGCCCCAAACCCACCTAGAGGAGCCTGTTCTACAATCGATAATCCCCGATTAACCCAACCACCCCTTGCCAACACAGCCTACATACCGCCGTCGCCAGCCCACCTCGAATGAGAGCACAACAGTGGACACAATAGCACCCCGCTAATAAGACAGGTCAAGGTATAGCCTATGGAGTGGAAGAAATGGGCTACATTCCCTATTCATAGGGCACACGGAAAGAAGCGTGAAACCACTTCTGGAAGGCGGATTTAGCAGTAAAGTGGGACAATAGAGCCTACTTTAAGCTGGCCCTGGGGCACGTACATACCGCCCGTCACCCTCCTCAAAAGCCACATCCCACATAACTAATACCATAAATACGCTGAAGATGAGGTAAGTCGTAACAAGGTAAGTGTACCGGAAGGTGTACTTAGAATATCAAGACGTAGCTATAACACCAAAGCACTCAGCTTACACCTGAAAGATATCTACTAGACCGGATCGTCTTGAAGCCCCCCCTCTAGCTCAACCACACAAATAGTACACCAAAACTAAAGAATTTACTAAACTAATTAAACTAAAGCATTTTACAGTCTTAGTATAGGCGATAGAAAAGACACTTAGACGCGATAGAGACCCCAGTACCGTAAGGGAAAGATGAAATAGCAGTGAAACAATCAAAGCGACAGACAGCAAAGATCAACCCTTGTACCTTTTGCATCATGGTTTAGCGAGAACAACCAAGCAAAGTGAACTAAAGTTTGCCCCCCCGAAACCCAAGCGAGCTACTTTCAAGCAGTTAAAGAGAGCGAACCCGTCTCTGTTGCAAAAGAGTGGGATGACTTGTCAGTAGAGGTGAAAAGCCAACCGAGCTGGGTGATAGCTGGTTACCTGTGAAACGAATCTAAGTTCCCCCTTAATCCTCCCTACCGGACATCCTGAACCCTAATGAGATGATTAAGAGCTATTTAATGGAGGGACAGCTCCATTAAAAAAGGACACAACCTCGACTAGCGGATAATTCTTACTACTGATCCTACCGTGGGCCCTAAAGCAGCCATCAAAAAAGAGTGCGTCAAAGCTCCACCACCTAAAAATACCAAAATAAGATGATTCCCTTATCACAAACAGGTCAACCTATGAATATAGGAGAATTAATGCTAAAATAAGTAACTCAGGGCCACACCCCTCTAACGGCGCAAGCTTACATAGAAACATTATTAACAGACCTAGACAGATACAAAAACCCCTACAAGACCACGTATTAACTAACCCTGTTAACCCGACTCAGGAGCGCCTATAAGAGCGATTAAAATCTGTGAAAGGAACTCGGCAAATTAATAAGGCCCGACTGTTTACCAAAAACATAGCCTTCAGCAAATTAAACAAGTATTGAAGGTGATGCCTGCCCGGTGACTTAGGTTTAACGGCCGCGGTATCCTAACTGTGCAAAGGTAGCGCAATCAATTGTCCCATAAATCGAGACTTGTATGAATGGCTAAACGAGGTCTTAACTGTCTCTCACAGATAATCAGTGAAATTGATCTCCCCGTGCAAAAGCGGGGATGTGAACATAAGACGAGAAGACCCTGTGGAACTTAAAAATCAACGACCACCGCGAATCCTCAATCAACCCCACTGGGGCCACTACCATCGCAGAGCCTGGTCGATATTTTTCGGTTGGGGCGACCTTGGAGGAGAACAAATCCTCCAAAAACAAGACCATACCTCTTTACCTAGAGCTACCCCTCAAAGTGCTAACAGTGACCAGACCCAATATAATTGATTAATGGACCAAGCTACCCCAGGGATAACAGCGCAATCCCCCTCAAGAGCCCATATCGACAGGGGGGTTTACGACCTCGATGTTGGATCAGGACATCCTAATGGTGCAGCCGCTATTAAGGGTTCGTTTGTTCAACGATTAACAGTCCTACGTGATCTGAGTTCAGACCGGAGCAATCCAGGTCGGTTTCTATCTATGACACACTCTCCCCAGTACGAAAGGACCGGGAAAGTGGGGCCAATACCACAAGCACGCCCCCCCCCTCTAAGCAGTGAAACCAACTAAACCGTGAAGAGGGCCTTCCCCCACCACTTTCAATCCTAGAAAAGGACCAGCTAGAGTGGCAGAGCCCGGCAAGTGCAGAAGGCTTAAGCCCTTTCCCCAGAGGTTCAAATCCTCTCCCTAGCTTCACCCATGATTCAAATAACAACACTAAGCTGCCTCATTATATCCCTCCTATACATCATCCCAATCCTGATTGCCGTAGCCTTCCTAACCCTAGCAGAACGGAAAATCCTAAGCTACATACAATCCCGCAAAGGCCCTAACGTTGTCGGGCCTTTTGGCCTACTTCAACCATTTGCGGACGGACTGAAACTATTTACCAAAGAGCCCATCCGACCCTCTACCTCTTCCCCACTTCTATTCATTCTGATACCAATACTAGCCCTTGTCCTAGCCCTCACCACTTGAGCACCACTACCACTCCCATTTCCCCTAGCAGATCTAAACCTCGGAGTTCTCTTCCTAATAGCCATGTCAAGCCTAGCCGTCTACTCAGTCCTATGATCAGGCTGAGCCTCGAACTCAAAATACGCACTAATCGGAGCCCTACGGGCAGTAGCACAGACCATTTCATACGAAGTGACACTGGCCATAATCCTGCTATCAATAATCATACTAAGCGGAAGCTACACACTCAGCTCCTTTGCCGTCGCACAGGAGCCTCTATACTTCATTTTCTCCTCATGACCCCTAGCAATAATATGATACGTATCCACCCTAGCAGAGACAAACCGAGCTCCTTTTGACCTCACAGAGGGTGAATCTGAGCTAGTCTCAGGGTTTAACGTTGAATACGCCGCAGGACCCTTCGCCTTATTCTTCCTAGCTGAATATGCGAACATTATGCTAATAAATACACTTACAGCCATCATATTCCTAAACCCAAGCGCCCTAGGGCCACCCACAGAACTATTCCCCGTCATCCTAGCCACAAAAGTCCTCCTACTATCTTCTGGTTTCTTATGGGTCCGAGCTTCATACCCACGATTCCAATATGACCAACTAATGCACCTACTATGAAAAAACTTCCTACCCCTCACACTAGCTCTGTGCCTCTGACACATCAGCATACCTATCTGCTATGCAGGCCTACCTCCTTACATAAGGAAATGTGCCTGAACTACAAAGGGTCACTATGATAAAGTGAACATAGAGGTATAACAGCCCTCTCATTTCCTGTTGACCTTAGAAAAGTAGGAATTGAACCCACACAAGAGAAATCAAAATTCTCCATACTTCCCTTATATTATTTTCTAGTAGAGTCAGCTAATCAAGCTATCGGGCCCATACCCCGAAAATGATGGTTTAACCCCCTCCTCTACTAATGAACCCTTACGCGACCCCAATCATAACCTTCAGCCTCATCTTGGGCACCACAATCACAATTTCCAGCAACCACTGAGTTCTGGCCTGGACAGGACTGGAGATCAACGCACTAGCCATCATTCCCCTAATTGTCAAATCCCACCACCCACGAGCAGTAGAAGCCGCAATGAAATACTTCCTAACCCAAGCAGCTGCTTCCGCCCTGGTCCTATTCTCTAGCATAACCAATGCCTGAGTCACCGGCCAATGAGACATCACACAAATAAACCACCCAACCTCCTGTCTACTACTGACAGCAGCAATCGCTATTAAACTGGGCCTAGTGCCATTTCACTTCTGATTCCCAGAAGTACTACAAGGATCGCCACTAATAACAGCCCTGCTACTCTCGACCCTCATAAAATTCCCCCCACTAACCCTGCTCCTACTAACATCCAAATCCCTCGACCCAGCTCTACTCACCGCCATGGCCCTAGCCTCAACAGCACTAGGAGGCTGAATAGGACTGAACCAAACACAAACACGCAAAATCCTAGCCTTCTCGTCCATCTCCCACTTAGGCTGAATCGCCATCATCCTAGTTTACAGCTCCAAATTGGCCTTACTTACCTTCTACCTATACACAATCATAACATCAGCCGTATTCCTAGCCCTTAACAAAATCAAAGCCCTTAACCTATCCATGATCACAACCTCATGAACAAAAACCCCAGTGCTAAACGCCACCCTAATACTAGTACTTTTATCCCTAGCAGGCCTCCCCCCATTAACAGGCTTTATACCAAAGTGACTTATCATCCAAGAACTAACTAAACAGGAAATAACACCAGCAGCCATGGCAATTGCCATGCTATCACTGCTCAGCCTCTTCTTCTACCTACGCCTCGCATACCACTCAACAATTACCCTTCCCCCCAACTCCTCTAACCACATAAAACAATGATACACTAGCAAAGCCCCAAGCACACCTACTGCGGTCCTTGCCTCACTATCAATCCTCTTACTTCCCCTGTCCCCAATAATACATGCCATTGTCTAGAAACTTAGGATAACACCCCAAACCGAAGGCCTTCAAAGCCTTAAATAAGAGTTAAACCCTCTTAGTTTCTGCACATTAAGACTTACAGAATATTAACCTGTATCTTCTGAATGCAAGTCAGACGCTTTAATTAAGCTAAAGCCTCCCTAGACAGATGGGCTTCGATCCCACAAAACTCTAGTTAACAGCTAAATGCCTAAACCAATTGGCTTCTGCCTACAAAGACCCTGACGCACCCTAGTGCGCATCGATGAGCTTGCAACTCAACATGAATTTCACTACAGAGCCGATAAGAAGAGGAATTAAACCTCTGTAAAAAGGACTACAGCCTAACGCTTCAACACTCAGCCATCTTACCCGTCACCTTCATCAACCGATGACTATTTTCCACTAACCATAAGGATATTGGCACCCTGTACCTCATCTTCGGGGCATGAGCAGGAATAGTCGGCACCGCACTCAGCCTATTAATCCGCGCAGAACTAGGACAACCAGGAACTCTCCTAGGCGACGACCAAATTTACAATGTAATCGTTACCGCTCACGCCTTTGTAATAAGCTTCTTTATAGTCATACCCATCATGATCGGAGGATTCGGCAACTGATTAGTCCCCCTCATAATCGGTGCCCCCGACATAGCATTCCCGCGAATAAACAACATAAGCTTTTGACTCCTCCCCCCATCATTCCTCCTCCTACTAGCCTCATCCACTGTAGAAGCTGGCGCCGGCACAGGCTGAACTGTCTACCCTCCCCTAGCAGGTGACCTTGCCCACGCCGGAGCTTCAGTAGACCTGGCTATCTTCTCACTCCACTTAGCCGGTATCTCCTCCATCCTTGGGGCCATCAACTTTATCACCACAGCCATCAACATAAAACCCCCCGCACTCTCACAATACCAAACCCCACTATTTGTCTGATCCGTACTAATTACCGCCATCCTACTCCTTCTATCACTCCCCGTACTCGCCGCCGGTATTACAATATTACTAACTGATCGAAACCTAAACACCACATTCTTCGACCCCGCTGGAGGAGGAGACCCAATCCTGTACCAACACCTATTCTGATTCTTCGGACACCCAGAAGTCTATATTCTGATCCTACCGGGGTTCGGAATCATCTCACACGTAGTCACGTACTACTCAGGCAAAAAGGAGCCCTTCGGCTACATGGGAATAGTCTGAGCCATACTATCCATCGGCTTCCTAGGATTCATCGTCTGAGCTCACCACATGTTTACAGTAGGAATAGACGTTGATACCCGAGCCTACTTTACATCAGCCACTATAATCATTGCCATCCCTACCGGAATCAAAGTATTTAGCTGACTAGCCACCCTAGGAACTAGCCACGGAGGAACAATCAAATGAGACCCCCCCCAATACTATGAGCTCTAGGATTTATCTTTCTATTTACCATCGGAGGATTAACAGGAATCGTTCTTGCAAACTCTTCCCTAGACATCGCCCTGCACGACACGTACTACGTAGTTGCCCACTTCCACTACGTCCTATCCATAGGCGCCGTCTTTGCCATTCTAGCAGGATTTACTCACTGATTCCCACTACTCACTGGGTTTACCCTACACCAAACATGAGCAAAAGCCCACTTCGGGGTAATATTTACAGGAGTAAACCTAACGTTCTTCCCCCAGCACTTCCTAGGCCTAGCAGGAATACCCCGACGATACTCGGACTATCCCGACGCCTACACACTATGAAACACCATTTCCTCCTAGTCCTAGGACTTAGAGAAACTCCAGTACTAAAAATAGTAAACACAAGCAATAATTTCATATACTTCACTCTCACTCACCACTCAACTATCAGCTAACCACACCCCCGTCCACATAGCTTAACACAAAGCATGGCACTGAAGTTGCCAAGATGGCATAAAACATGCCTGCGGACAAAAGACTTAGTCCTAACCTTACGGTTGGTTTTTGCTAAATATATACATGCAAGTATCCGCGCCCCAGTGTAAACGCCCTCGACCACCTACCCCCATACAGGCCTTGAGGAGCGGGTATCAGGCACACCCAAGTAGTAGCCCAAGACGCCTCGCTAAGCCACGCCCCCACGGGTATTCAGCAGTAATTAACATTAAGCAATGAGTGCAAACTTGACTTAGTTATAGCAACAGCCTAACTTCAAGGGTTGGTAAATCTTGTGCCAGCCACCGCGGTCATACAAGAAACCCAAATCAACCGTCCTATTGACACGGCGTAAAGAGTGGTAAAATGCCTATCCTAGCTAACTAAGATCAAAATGCAACTGAGCTGTCATAAGCCCAAGATGCACCTAAACACACCATTAAGATGATCTTAGGAACTAACGACTGATTTAAACCCACGAAAGCCAGGGCCCAAACTGGGATTAGATACCCCACTATGCCTGGCCCTAAATCTTGATACTTACTTTACCGAAGTATCCGCCAGAGAACTACGAGCACAAACGCTTAAAACTCTAAGGACTTGGCGGTGCCCCAAACCCACCTAGAGGAGCCTGTTCTACAATCGATAATCCCCGATTAACCCAACCACCCCTTGCCAACACAGCCTACATACCGCCGTCGCCAGCCCACCTCGAATGAGAGCACAACAGTGGACACAATAGCACCCCGCTAATAAGACAGGTCAAGGTATAGCCTATGGAGTGGAAGAAATGGGCTACATTCCCTATTCATAGGGCACACGGAAAGAAGCGTGAAACCACTTCTGGAAGGCGGATTTAGCAGTAAAGTGGGACAATAGAGCCTACTTTAAGCCGGCCCTGGGGCACGTACATACCGCCCGTCACCCTCCTCAAAAGCCACATCCCACATAACTAATACCATAAATACGCTGAAGATGAGGTAAGTCGTAACAAGGTAAGTGTACCGGAAGGTGTACTTAGAATATCAAGACGTAGCTATAACACCAAAGCACTCAGCTTACACCTGAAAGATATCTACTAGACCGGATCGTCTTGAAGCCCCCCCTCTAGCTCAACCACACAAATAGTACACCAAAACTAAAGAATTTACTAAACTAATTAAACTAAAGCATTTTACAGTCTTAGTA
This sequence comes from Anser brachyrhynchus, assembly GCF_964034855.1. NCBI lineage: Eukaryota > Metazoa > Chordata > Aves > Anseriformes > Anatidae > Anser > Anser brachyrhynchus. The sequence goes on from NW_027664112.1 coordinate 17,209, forward strand.
TAGGCGATAGAAAAGACACTTAGACGCGATAGAGACCCCAGTACCGTAAGGGAAAGATGAAATAGCAGTGAAACAATCAAAGCGACAGACAGCAAAGATCAACCCTTGTACCTTTTGCATCATGGTTTAGCGAGAACAACCAAGCAAAGTGAACTAAAGTTTGCCCCCCCGAAACCCAAGCGAGCTACTTTCAAGCAGTTAAAGAGAGCGAACCCGTCTCTGTTGCAAAAGAGTGGGATGACTTGTCAGTAGAGGTGAAAAGCCAACCGAGCTGGGTGATAGCTGGTTACCTGTGAAACGAATCTAAGTTCCCCCTTAATCCTCCCTACCGGACATCCTGAACCCTAATGAGATGATTAAGAGCTATTTAATGGAGGGACAGCTCCATTAAAAAAGGACACAACCTCGACTAGCGGATAATTCTTACTACTGATCCTACCGTGGGCCCTAAAGCAGCCATCAAAAAAGAGTGCGTCAAAGCTCCACCACCTAAAAATACCAAAATAAGATGATTCCCTTATCACAAACAGGTCAACCTATGAATATAGGAGAATTAATGCTAAAATAAGTAACTCAGGGCCACACCCCTCTAACGGCGCAAGCTTACATAGAAACATTATTAACAGACCTAGACAGATACAAAAACCCCTACAAGACCACGTATTAACTAACCCTGTTAACCCGACTCAGGAGCGCCTATAAGAGCGATTAAAATCTGTGAAAGGAACTCGGCAAATTAATAAGGCCCGACTGTTTACCAAAAACATAGCCTTCAGCAAATTAAACAAGTATTGAAGGTGATGCCTGCCCGGTGACTTAGGTTTAACGGCCGCGGTATCCTAACCGTGCAAAGGTAGCGCAATCAATTGTCCCATAAATCGAGACTTGTATGAATGGCTAAACGAGGTCTTAACTGTCTCTCACAGATAATCAGTGAAATTGATCTCCCCGTGCAAAAGCGGGGATGTGAACATAAGACGAGAAGACCCTGTGGAACTTAAAAATCAACGACCACCGCGAATCCTCAATCAACCCCACTGGGGCCACTACCATCGCAGAGCCTGGTCGATATTTTTCGGTTGGGGCGACCTTGGAGGAGAACAAATCCTCCAAAAACAAGACCATACCTCTTTACCTAGAGCTACCCCTCAAAGTGCTAACAGTGACCAGACCCAATATAATTGATTAATGGACCAAGCTACCCCAGGGATAACAGCGCAATCCCCCTCAAGAGCCCATATCGACAGGGGGGTTTACGACCTCGATGTTGGATCAGGACATCCTAATGGTGCAGCCGCTATTAAGGGTTCGTTTGTTCAACGATTAACAGTCCTACGTGATCTGAGTTCAGACCGGAGCAATCCAGGTCGGTTTCTATCTATGACACACTCTCCCCAGTACGAAAGGACCGGGAAAGTGGGGCCAATACCACAAGCACGCCCCCCCCCTCTAAGCAGTGAAACCAACTAAACCGTGAAGAGGGCCTTCCCCCACCACTTTCAATCCTAGAAAAGGACCAGCTAGAGTGGCAGAGCCCGGCAAGTGCAGAAGGCTTAAGCCCTTTCCCCAGAGGTTCAAATCCTCTCCCTAGCTTCACCCATGATTCAAATAACAACACTAAGCTGCCTCATTATATCCCTCCTATACATCATCCCAATCCTGATTGCCGTAGCCTTCCTAACCCTAGCAGAACGGAAAATCCTAAGCTACATACAATCCCGCAAAGGCCCTAACGTTGTCGGGCCTTTTGGCCTACTTCAACCATTTGCGGACGGACTGAAACTATTTACCAAAGAGCCCATCCGACCCTCTACCTCTTCCCCACTTCTATTCATTCTGATACCAATACTAGCCCTTGTCCTAGCCCTCACCACTTGAGCACCACTACCACTCCCATTTCCCCTAGCAGATCTAAACCTCGGAGTTCTCTTCCTAATAGCCATGTCAAGCCTAGCCGTCTACTCAGTCCTATGATCAGGCTGAGCCTCGAACTCAAAATACGCACTAATCGGAGCCCTACGGGCAGTAGCACAGACCATTTCATACGAAGTGACACTGGCCATAATCCTGCTATCAATAATCATACTAAGCGGAAGCTACACACTCAGCTCCTTTGCCGTCGCACAGGAGCCTCTATACTTCATTTTCTCCTCATGACCCCTAGCAATAATATGATACGTATCCACCCTAGCAGAGACAAACCGAGCTCCTTTTGACCTCACAGAGGGTGAATCTGAGCTAGTCTCAGGGTTTAACGTTGAATACGCCGCAGGACCCTTCGCCTTATTCTTCCTAGCTGAATATGCGAACATTATGCTAATAAATACACTTACAGCCATCATATTCCTAAACCCAAGCGCCCTAGGGCCACCCACAGAACTATTCCCCGTCATCCTAGCCACAAAAGTCCTCCTACTATCTTCTGGTTTCTTATGGGTCCGAGCTTCATACCCACGATTCCGATATGACCAACTAATGCACCTACTATGAAAAAACTTCCTACCCCTCACACTAGCTCTGTGCCTCTGACACATCAGCATACCTATCTGCTATGCAGGCCTACCTCCTTACATAAGGAAATGTGCCTGAACTACAAAGGGTCACTATGATAAAGTGAACATAGAGGTATAACAGCCCTCTCATTTCCTGTTGACCTTAGAAAAGTAGGAATTGAACCCACACAAGAGAAATCAAAATTCTCCATACTTCCCTTATATTATTTTCTAGTAGAGTCAGCTAATCAAGCTATCGGGCCCATACCCTGAAAATGATGGTTTAACCCCCTCCTCTACTAATGAACCCTTACGCGACCCCAATCATAACCTTCAGCCTCATCTTGGGCACCACAATCACAATTTCCAGCAACCACTGAGTTCTGGCCTGGACAGGACTGGAGATCAACGCACTAGCCATCATTCCCCTAATTGCCAAATCCCACCACCCACGAGCAGTAGAAGCCGCAACGAAATACTTCCTAACCCAAGCAGCTGCTTCCGCCCTGGTCCTATTCTCTAGCATAACCAATGCCTGAGTCACCGGCCAATGAGACATCACACAAATAAACCACCCAACCTCCTGTCTACTACTGACAGCAGCAATCGCTATTAAACTGGGCCTAGTGCCATTTCACTTCTGATTCCCAGAAGTACTACAAGGATCGCCACTAATAACAGCCCTGCTACTCTCGACCCTCATAAAATTCCCCCCACTAACCCTGCTCCTACTAACATCCAAATCCCTCGACCCAGCTCTACTCACCGCCATGGCCCTAGCCTCAACAGCACTAGGAGGCTGAATAGGACTGAACCAAACACAAACACGCAAAATCCTAGCCTTCTCGTCCATCTCCCACTTAGGCTGAATCGCCATCATCCTAGTTTACAGCCCCAAATTGGCCTTACTTACCTTCTACCTATACACAATCATAACATCAGCCGTATTCCTAGCCCTTAACAAAATCAAAGCCCTTAACCTATCCATGATCACAACCTCATGAACAAAAACCCCAGTGCTAAACGCCACCCTAATACTAGTACTTTTATCCCTAGCAGGCCTCCCCCCATTAACAGGCTTTATACCAAAGTGACTTATCATCCAAGAACTAACTAAACAGGAAATAACACCAGCAGCCATGGCAATTGCCATGCTATCACTGCTCAGCCTCTTCTTCTACCTACGCCTCGCATACCACTCAACAATTACCCTTCCCCCCAACTCCTCTAACCACATAAAACAATGATACACTAGCAAAGCCCCAAGCACACCTACTGCGGTCCTTGCCTCACTATCAATCCTCTTACTTCCCCTGTCCCCAATAATACATGCCATTGTCTAGAAACTTAGGATAACACCCCAAACCGAAGGCCTTCAAAGCCTTAAATAAGAGTTAAACCCTCTTAGTTTCTGCACATTAAGACTTACAGAATATTAACCTGTATCTTCTGAATGCAAGTCAGACGCTTTAATTAAGCTAAAGCCTCCCTAGACAGATGGGCTTCGATCCCACAAAACTCTAGTTAACAGCTAAATGCCTAAACCAATTGGCTTCTGCCTACAAAGACCCTGACGCACCCTAGTGCGCATCGATGAGCTTGCAACTCAACATGAATTTCACTACAGAGCCGATAAGAAGAGGAATTAAACCTCTGTAAAAAGGACTACAGCCTAACGCTTCAACACTCAGCCATCTTACCCGTCACCTTCATCAACCGATGACTATTTTCCACTAACCATAAGGATATTGGCACCCTGTACCTCATCTTCGGGGCATGAGCAGGAATAGTCGGCACCGCACTCAGCCTATTAATCCGCGCAGAACTAGGACAACCAGGAACTCTCCTAGGCGACGACCAAATTTACAATGTAATCGTTACCGCTCACGCCTTTGTAATAAGCTTCTTTATAGTCATACCCATCATGATCGGAGGATTCGGCAACTGATTAGTCCCCCTCATAATCGGTGCCCCCGACATAGCATTCCCGCGAATAAACAACATAAGCTTTTGACTCCTCCCCCCATCATTCCTCCTCCTACTAGCCTCATCCACTGTAGAAGCTGGCGCCGGCACAGGCTGAACTGTCTACCCTCCCCTAGCAGGTGACCTTGCCCACGCCGGAGCTTCAGTAGACCTGGCTATCTTCTCACTCCACTTAGCCGGTATCTCCTCCATCCTTGGGGCCATCAACTTTATCACCACAGCCATCAACATAAAACCCCCCGCACTCTCACAATACCAAACCCCACTATTTGTCTGATCCGTACTAATTACCGCCATCCTACTCCTTCTATCACTCCCCGTACTCGCCGCCGGTATTACAATATTACTAACTGATCGAAACCTAAACACCACATTCTTCGACCCCGCTGGAGGAGGAGACCCAATCCTGTACCAACACCTATTCTGATTCTTCGGACACCCAGAAGTCTATATTCTGATCCTACCGGGGTTCGGAATCATCTCACACGTAGTCACGTACTACTCAGGCAAAAAGGAGCCCTTCGGCTACATGGGAATAGTCTGAGCCATACTATCCATCGGCTTCCTAGGATTCATCGTCTGAGCTCACCACATGTTTACAGTAGGAATAGACGTTGATACCCGAGCCTACTTTACATCAGCCACTATAATCATTGCCATCCCTACCGGAATCAAAGTATTTAGCTGACTAGCCACCCTAGGAACTAGCCACGGAGGAACAATCAAATGAGACCCCCCCCAATACTATGAGCTCTAGGATTTATCTTTCTATTTACCATCGGAGGATTAACAGGAATCGTTCTTGCAAACTCTTCCCTAGACATCGCCCTGCACGACACGTACTACGTAGTTGCCCACTTCCACTACGTCCTATCCATAGGCGCCGTCTTTGCCATTCTAGCAGGATTTACTCACTGATTCCCACTACTCACTGGGTTTACCCTACACCAAACATGAGCAAAAGCCCACTTCGGGGTAATATTTACAGGAGTAAACCTAACGTTCTTCCCCCAGCACTTCCTAGGCCTAGCAGGAATACCCCGACGATACTCGGACTATCCCGACGCCTACACACTATGAAACACCATTTCCTCCTAGTCCTAGGACTTAGAGAAACTCCAGTACTAAAAATAGTAAACACAAGCAATAATTTCATATACTTCACTCTCACTCACCACTCAACTATCAGCTAACCACACCCCCGTCCACATAGCTTAACACAAAGCATGGCACTGAAGTTGCCAAGATGGCATAAAACATGCCTGCGGACAAAAGACTTAGTCCTAACCTTACGGTTGGTTTTTGCTAAATATATACATGCAAGTATCCGCGCCCCAGTGTAAACGCCCTCGACCACCTACCCCCATACAGGCCTTGAGGAGCGGGTATCAGGCACACCCAAGTAGTAGCCCAAGACGCCTCGCTAAGCCACGCCCCCACGGGTATTCAGCAGTAATTAACATTAAGCAATGAGTGCAAACTTGACTTAGTTATAGCAACAGCCTAACTTCAAGGGTTGGTAAATCTTGTGCCAGCCACCGCGGTCATACAAGAAACCCAAATCAACCGTCCTATTGACACGGCGTAAAGAGTGGTAAAATGCCTATCCTAGCTAACTAAGATCAAAATGCAACTGAGCTGTCATAAGCCCAAGATGCACCTAAACACACCATTAAGATGATCTTAGGAACTAACGACTGATTTAAACCCACGAAAGCCAGGGCCCAAACTGGGATTAGATACCCCACTATGCCTGGCCCTAAATCTTGATACTTACTTTACCGAAGTATCCGCCAGAGAACTACGAGCACAAACGCTTAAAACTCTAAGGACTTGGCGGTGCCCCAAACCCACCTAGAGGAGCCTGTTCTACAATCGATAATCCCCGATTAACCCAACCACCCCTTGCCAACACAGCCTACATACCGCCGTCGCCAGCCCACCTCGAATGAGAGCACAACAGTGGACACAATAGCACCCCGCTAATAAGACAGGTCAAGGTATAGCCTATGGAGTGGAAGAAATGGGCTACATTCCCTATTCATAGGGCACACGGAAAGAAGCGTGAAACCACTTCTGGAAGGCGGATTTAGCAGTAAAGTGGGACAATAGAGCCTACTTTAAGCTGGCCCTGGGGCACGTACATACCGCCCGTCACCCTCCTCAAAAGCCACATCCCACATAACTAATACCATAAATACGCTGAAGATGAGGTAAGTCGTAACAAGGTAAGTGTACCGGAAGGTGTACTTAGAATATCAAGACGTAGCTATAACACCAAAGCACTCAGCTTACACCTGAAAGATATCTACTAGACCGGATCGTCTTGAAGCCCCCCCTCTAGCTCAACCACACAAATAGTACACCAAAACTAAAGAATTTACTAAACTAATTAAACTAAAGCATTTTACAGTCTTAGTATAGGCGATAGAAAAGACACTTAGACGCGATAGAGACCCCAGTACCGTAAGGGAAAGATGAAATAGCAGTGAAACAATCAAAGCGACAGACAGCAAAGATCAACCCTTGTACCTTTTGCATCATGGTTTAGCGAGAACAACCAAGCAAAGTGAACTAAAGTTTGTCCCCCCGAAACCCAAGCGAGCTACTTTCAAGCAGTTAAAGAGAGCGAACCCGTCTCTGTTGCAAAAGAGTGGGATGACTTGTCAGTAGAGGTGAAAAGCCAACCGAGCTGGGTGATAGCTGGTTACCTGTGAAACGAATCTAAGTTCCCCCTTAATCCTCCCTACCGGACATCCTGAACCCTAATGAGATGATTAAGAGCTATTTAATGGAGGGACAGCTCCATTAAAAAAGGACACAACCTCGACTAGCGGATAATTCTTACTACTGATCCTACCGTGGGCCCTAAAGCAGCCATCAAAAAAGAGTGCGTCAAAGCTCCACCACCTAAAAATACCAAAATAAGATGATTCCCTTATCACAAACAGGTCAACCTATGAATATAGGAGAATTAATGCTAAAATAAGTAACTCAGGGCCACACCCCTCTAACGGCGCAAGCTTACATAGAAACATTATTAACAGACCTAGACAGATACAAAAACCCCTACAAGACCACGTATTAACTAACCCTGTTAACCCGACTCAGGAGCGCCTATAAGAGCGATTAAAATCTGTGAAAGGAACTCGGCAAATTAATAAGGCCCGACTGTTTACCAAAAACATAGCCTTCAGCAAATTAAACAAGTATTGAAGGTGATGCCTGCCCGGTGACTTAGGTTTAACGGCCGCGGTATCCTAACCGTGCAAAGGTAGCGCAATCAATTGTCCCATAAATCGAGACTTGTATGAATGGCTAAACGAGGTCTTAACTGTCTCTCACAGATAATCAGTGAAATTGATCTCCCCGTGCAAAAGCGGGGATGTGAACATAAGACGAGAAGACCCTGTGGAACTTAAAAATCAACGACCACCGCGAATCCTCAATCAACCCCACTGGGGCCACTACCATCGCAGAGCCTGGTCGATATTTTTCGGTTGGGGCGACCTTGGAGGAGAACAAATCCTCCAAAAACAAGACCATACCTCTTTACCTAGAGCTACCCCTCAAAGTGCTAACAGTGACCAGACCCAATATAATTGATTAATGGACCAAGCTACCCCAGGGATAACAGCGCAATCCCCCTCAAGAGCCCATATCGACAGGGGGGTTTACGACCTCGATGTTGGATCAGGACATCCTAATGGTGCAGCCGCTATTAAGGGTTCGTTTGTTCAACGATTAACAGTCCTACGTGATCTGAGTTCAGACCGGAGCAATCCAGGTCGGTTTCTATCTATGACACACTCTCCCCAGTACGAAAGGACCGGGAAAGTGGGGCCAATACCACAAGCACGCCCCCCCCCCTCTAAGCAGTGAAACCAACTAAACCGTGAAGAGGGCCTTCCCCCACCACTTTCAATCCTAGAAAAGGACCAGCTAGAGTGGCAGAGCCCGGCAAGTGCAGAAGGCTTAAGCCCTTTCCCCAGAGGTTCAAATCCTCTCCCTAGCTTCACCCATGATTCAAATAACAACACTAAGCTGCCTCATTATATCCCTCCTATACATCATCCCAATCCTGATTGCCGTAGCCTTCCTAACCCTAGCAGAACGGAAAATCCTAAGCTACATACAATCCCGCAAAGGCCCTAACGTTGTCGGGCCTTTTGGCCTACTTCAACCATTTGCGGACGGACTGAAACTATTTACCAAAGAGCCCATCCGACCCTCTACCTCTTCCCCACTTCTATTCATTCTGATACCAATACTAGCCCTTGTCCTAGCCCTCACCACTTGAGCACCACTACCACTCCCATTTCCCCTAGCAGATCTAAACCTCGGAGTTCTCTTCCTAATAGCCATGTCAAGCCTAGCCGTCTACTCAGTCCTATGATCAGGCTGAGCCTCGAACTCAAAATACGCACTAATCGGAGCCCTACGGGCAGTAGCACAGACCATTTCATACGAAGTGACACTGGCCATAATCCTGCTATCAATAATCATACTAAGCGGAAGCTACACACTCAGCTCCTTTGCCGTCGCACAGGAGCCTCTATACTTCATTTTCTCCTCATGACCCCTAGCAATAATATGATACGTATCCACCCTAGCAGAGACAAACCGAGCTCCTTTTGACCTCACAGAGGGTGAATCTGAGCTAGTCTCAGGGTTTAACGTTGAATACGCCGCAGGACCCTTCGCCTTATTCTTCCTAGCTGAATATGCGAACATTATGCTAATAAATACACTTACAGCCATCATATTCCTAAACCCAAGCGCCCTAGGGCCACCCACAGAACTATTCCCCGTCATCCTAGCCACAAAAGTCCTCCTACTATCTTCTGGTTTCTTATGGGTCCGAGCTTCATACCCACGATTCCAATATGACCAACTAATGCACCTACTATGAAAAAACTTCCTACCCCTCACACTAGCTCTGTGCCTCTGACACATCAGCATACCTATCTGCTATGCAGGCCTACCTCCTTACATAAGGAAATGTGCCTGAACTACAAAGGGTCACTATGATAAAGTGAACATAGAGGTATAACAGCCCTCTCATTTCCTGTTGACCTTAGAAAAGTAGGAATTGAACCCACACAAGAGAAATCAAAATTCTCCATACTTCCCTTATATTATTTTCTAGTAGAGTCAGCTAATCAAGCTATCGGGCCCATACCCCGAAAATGATGGTTTAACCCCCTCCTCTACTAATGAACCCTTACGCGACCCCAATCATAACCTTCAGCCTCATCTTGGGCACCACAATCACAATTTCCAGCAACCACTGAGTTCTGGCCTGGACAGGACTGGAGATCAACGCACTAGCCATCATTCCCCTAATTGCCAAATCCCACCACCCACGAGCAGTAGAAGCCGCAACGAAATACTTCCTAACCCAAGCAGCTGCTTCCGCCCTGGTCCTATTCTCTAGCATAACCAATGCCTGAGTCACCGGCCAATGAGACATCACAAAAATAAACCACCCAACCTCCTGTCTACTACTGACAGCAGCAATCGCTATTAAACTGGGCCTAGTGCCATTTCACTTCTGATTCCCAGAAGTACTACAAGGATCGCCACTAATAACAGCCCTGCTACTCTCGACCCTCATAAAATTCCCCCCACTAACCCTGCTCCTACTAACATCCAAATCCCTCGACCCAGCTCTACTCACCGCCATGGCCCTAGCCTCAACAGCACTAGGAGGCTGAATAGGACTGAACCAAACACAAACACGCAAAATCCTAGCCTTCTCGTCCATCTCCCACTTAGGCTGAATCGCCATCATCCTAGTTTACAGCCCCAAATTGGCCTTACTTACCTTCTACCTATACACAATCATAACATCAGCCGTATTCCTAGCCCTTAACAAAATCAAAGCCCTTAACCTATCCATGATCACAACCTCATGAACAAAAACCCCAGTGCTAAACGCCACCCTAATACTAGTACTTTTATCCCTAGCAGGCCTCCCCCCATTAACAGGCTTTATACCAAAGTGACTTATCATCCAAGAACTAACTAAACAGGAAATAACACCAGCAGCCATGGCAATTGCCATGCTATCACTGCTCAGCCTCTTCTTCTACCTACGCCTCGCATACCACTCAACAATTACCCTTCCCCCCAACTCCTCTAACCACATAAAACAATGATACACTAGCAAAGCCCCAAGCACACCTACTGCGGTCCTTGCCTCACTATCAATCCTCTTACTTCCCCTGTCCCCAATAATACATGCCATTGTCTAGAAACTTAGGATAACACCCCAAACCGAAGGCCTTCAAAGCCTTAAATAAGAGTTAAACCCTCTTAGTTTCTGCACATTAAGACTTACAGAATATTAACCTGTATCTTCTGAATGCAAGTCAGACGCTTTAATTAAGCTAAAGCCTCCCTAGACAGATGGGCTTCGATCCCACAAAACTCTAGTTAACAGCTAAATGCCTAAACCAATTGGCTTCTGCCTACAAAGACCCTGACGCACCCTAGTGCGCATCGATGAGCTTGCAACTCAACATGAATTTCACTACAGAGCCGATAAGAAGAGGAATTAAACCTCTGTAAAAAGGACTACAGCCTAACGCTTCAACACTCAGCCATCTTACCCGTCACCTTCATCAACCGATGACTATTTTCCACTAACCATAAGGATATTGGCACCCTGTACCTCATCTTCGGGGCATGAGCAGCAATAGTCGGCACCGCACTCAGCCTATTAATCCGCGCAGAACTAGGACAACCAGGAACTCTCCTAGGCGACGACCAAATTTACAATGTAATCGTTACCGCTCACGCCTTTGTAATAAGCTTCTTTATAGTCATACCCATCATGATCGGAGGATTCGGCAACTGATTAGTCCCCCTCATAATCGGTGCCCCCGACATAGCATTCCCGCGAATAAACAACATAAGCTTTTGACTCCTCCCCCCATCATTCCTCCTCCTACTAGCCTCATCCACTGTAGAAGCTGGCGCCGGCACAGGCTGAACTGTCTACCCTCCCCTAGCAGGTGACCTTGCCCACGCCGGAGCTTCAGTAGACCTGGCTATCTTCTCACTCCACTTAGCCGGTATCTCCTCCATCCTTGGGGCCATCAACTTTATCACCACAGCCATCAACATAAAACCCCCCGCACTCTCACAATACCAAACCCCACTATTTGTCTGATCCGTACTAATTACCGCCATCCTACTCCTTCTATCACTCCCCGTACTCGCCGCCGGTATTACAATATTACTAACTGATCGAAACCTAAACACCACATTCTTCGACCCCGCTGGAGGAGGAGACCCAATCCTGTACCAACACCTATTCTGATTCTTCGGACACCCAGAAGTCTATATTCTGATCCTACCGGGGTTCGGAATCATCTCACACGTAGTCACTTACTACTCAGCCATACTATCCATCGGCTTCCTAGGATTCATCGTCTGAGCTCACCACATGTTTACAGTAGGAATAGACGTTGATACCCGAGCCTACTTTACATCAGCCACTATAATCATTGCCATCCCTACCGGAATCAAAGTATTTAGCTGACTAGCCACCCTGCACGGAGGAACAATCAAATGAGACCCCCCCAATACTATGAGCTCTAGGATTTATCTTCCTATTTACCATCGGAGGATTAACAGGAATCGTTCTTGCAAACTCTTCCCTAGACATCGCCCTGCACGACACGTACTACGTAGTTGCCCACTTCCACTACGTCCTATCCATAGGCGCCGTCTTTGCCATTCTAGCAGGATTTACTCACTGATTCCCACTACTCACTGGGTTTACCCTACACCAAACATGAGCAAAAGCCCACTTCGGGGTAATATTTACAGGAGTAAACCTAACGTTCTTCCCCCAGCACTTCCTAGGCCTAGCAGGAATACCCCGACGATACTCGGACTATCCCGACGCCTACACACTATGAAACACCATTTCCTCCATCGGCTCCCTAATCTCAATAGTAGCCGTAATCATACTAATATTCATCATCTGAGAAGCCTTTCCGGCCAAACGAAAAGTCCTACAACCAGAACTAACTACCACAAACGTTGAATGAATCCACGGCTGCCCTCCCCCATACCATACTTTCGAGGAACCGGCCTTCGTCCAAGTACAAGAAAGGAAGGAATCGAACCCTCACATGCTGGTTTCAAGCCAACTGCATTAACCGCTCATGCTTCTTTCTTATGAGACGTTAGTAAACCAATTACATAGCCTTGTCAAGACTAAATCACAGGTAAAAATCCTGTACATCTCATGTGGCCAACCACTCCCAACTAGGATTCCAAGACGCCTCATCACCCATCATAGAAGAACTCGTTGAATTCCACGACCACGCCCTAATCGTTGCCCTAGCTATCTGCAGCCTAGTTCTCTACCTTTTAGCCCACATACTAACAGAAAAACTCTCGTCCAATGCTGTAGACGCCCAAGAAGTAGAGCTGATCTGGACAATCCTACCTGCTATCGTCCTGGTACTCCTCGCCCTCCCATCCCTACAAATCCTCTACATAATGGACAAAATCGATGAACCAGACCTCACCCTAAAAGCCATCGGCCACCAATGATACTGAAGCTACGAATACACAGACTTCAAAGACCTATCATTCGACTCCTACATAGTGCCCACCCCAGACTTACCCAACGGCCACTTCCGACTGCTAGAAGTTGACCACCGCGTAGTTATCCCAATAGAATCCCCCATCCGCGTGATCATTACTGCAGGAGACGTACTCCACTCCTGAGCAGTCCCAACGCTCGGAGTTAAAACAGACGCAATCCCAGGCCGACTAAACCAAACTTCATTCATTACCACCCGGCCTGGGATTTTTTACGGACAATGCTCAGAAATTTGCGGGGCTAATCACAGCTACATACCCATTGTAGTAGAATCAACCCCACTCCCACATTTCGAGGCCTGATCGTCCCTTCTATCATCATCCTAATCATTAAGAAGCTATGCAACAGCACTAGCCTTTTAAGCTAGCCAAAGAGGGACTTCCCCCTCCTTAATGATATGCCACAGCTTAACCCCGCACCATGATTTTCAATCATAATTATAACCTGATTAACCCTAGCACTCCTCATCCAACCAAAACTACTAGCCTTCACCACAACCAACCCCCCATCAAATAAGACCTCCCTCACTACCAAACCCACACCATGATCCTGACCATGAACCTAAGCTTCTTTGACCAATTTTCCAGCCCCAATCTATTCGGCATCCCCTTAATCCTACTATCCCTACTCTTCCCAGCCCTACTATTCCCGTCCCCAAACAACCGATGAATCAACAACCGCCTTTCTACTATCCAAACATGACTCCTTCACCTAATCACAAAACAACTAATAGTCCCACTCAACAAAAATGGCCACAAATGAGCCATAATATTTACATCCCTAATAATCATACTTCTTACAATCAACCTTCTAGGCCTCCTTCCATATACATTCACCCCAACCACCCAACTATCTATGAACATAGCCCTAGCCTTCCCACTATGGCTCGCCACACTACTAACAGGCCTACGAAACCAACCATCAGCCTCTTTAGCCCACCTATTACCCGAAGGTACCCCTACACCCCTAATCCCCGCACTAATCCTGATCGAAAAAACCAGCCTACTAATCCGCCCCCTAGCCCTCGGAGTCCGCCTTACAGCCAACCTTACAGCAGGACACTTACTCATCCAACTCATCTCTACAGCCTCCATTGCATTAATACCCACCCTTCCTGCAGTATCCATCCTAACAATAATCATCCTACTACTCCTAACCATCCTAGAAGTAGCAGTAGCCATAATCCAGGCCTACGTCTTCGTGCTCCTTCTAAGCCTATACTTACAAGAAAACATCTGATGGCACACCAAGCACACTCATACCACATAGTTGACCCAAGCCCTTGACCAATCTTCGGGGCAGCCGCCGCCCTACTCACAACCTCAGGATTAATCATGTGATTCCACTACAACTCATCCATACTACTAACCCTAGGCCTCATCTCAATACTCCTAGTAATACTCCAATGATGACGAGACATTGTACGAGAAAGCACCTTCCAAGGCCATCACACTCCCACAGTCCAAAAAGGCCTACGATACGGCATAATCCTTTTCATCACATCCGAAGCATTCTTCTTCTTAGGGTTCTTCTGAGCGTTCTTCCACTCGAGCCTGGCCCCAACCCCAGAACTAGGAGGCCAATGACCCCCAACAGGAATTAAACCACTCAACCCGATAGAAGTCCCCCTACTAAACACAGCCATCCTACTAGCCTCAGGCGTTACCGTAACGTGAGCCCATCACAGCATCACAGAAGGAAACCGAAAACACGCCATCCACGCCCTAACCCTAACGATCCTCCTGGGATTCTACTTCACAGCCCTACAAGCAATAGAATACCACGAAGCCCCATTCTCAATCGCCGATAGCGTCTACGGATCTACCTTCTTCGTTGCCACTGGATTCCACGGACTCCACGTAATCATCGGATCCTCCTTCCTGACCGTCTGCCTCTTCCGACTGATCAAGTTCCACTTTACATCAGACCACCACTTCGGATTCGAGGCAGCAGCCTGATACTGACACTTCGTAGACGTCATCTGACTATTCCTCTACATAACCATCTACTGATGAGGATCTTGCTCTTCTAGTATATTAATTACAATTGACTTCCAATCTCTAGAATCTGGTATAAACCCAGAGGAGAGCAATGAACGCACTCATGTTCATATTCGCCCTATCATCAATCCTAAGCGCCGCCCTAACCGCATTAAACTTCTGACTCGCCCAAATAAACCCCGACTCAGAGAAACTCTCACCGTACGAATGTGGATTCGACCCACTTGGATCTGCTCGATTACCATTCTCAGTCCGATTCTTCCTCAGTAGCCATCCTGTTCGTCCTATTCGACCTAGAAATCGCCCTCCTACTCCCCCTGCCATGAGCCGTCCAACTCCAATCCCCCCTAATGACCCTCACCTGAACTGTAGTGATCCTCCTTCTCCTAACACTCGGACTGGCCTACGAGTGAATTCAAGGGGGCCTAGAATGAGCAGAATAACAGAAAGTTAGTCTAACCAAAAAGATAGCTGGTTTCGACCCAGCAGATTACAGCCAACCCTGTAACTTTCTTATGTCGCCCCTACATTTAAGCTTCTACTCAGCCTTCATTTTCAGCGGACTAGGACTAGCCTTCCACCGAACCCACCTAGTATCCGCCCTACTATGCCTTGAAAGCATAATATTATCGATATTCGTAGGCCTATCAATATGATCCATCGAAAACCAAGTCTCCTCATTCACCATGGTACCAATTCTCATGCTAACCTTCTCAGCGTGTGAGGCGGGCACAGGCCTGGCCATCCTAGTAGCCTCCACCCGCACACATGGCTCCGACCATCTACACAACCTAAACCTCCTGCAATGCTAAAAATCATCCTACCCACAATCATACTTCTTCCAACAGCCCTGCTGTCTCCACCAAAATTTCTATGGACTAACACCACCTTATACAGCCTCCTAATCGCTGCCCTAAGCCTACAGTGATTAATCCCAACCTACTACCCCTACAAATTTTTATCCAACTGAACAGGAATTGACCAAATCTCATCCCCCCTCCTAGTACTATCCTGCTGACTACTCCCACTCATAATCATAGCAAGCCAAAACCACCTGCAACAAGAACCCCTACAACGCAAACGAATCTTTATCTCAACCTTAGTCGCAGTCCAGCCATTCATCCTACTAGCCTTTTCCACCACAGAACTAGCACTATTTTACATCTCATTTGAAGCAACCCTCATTCCCACCCTAATCTTAATCACCCGATGGGGGAACCAACCAGAACGCCTAAGCGCTGGCATCTACCTGCTATTCTACACGCCAGTAAGCTCTCTACCCCTGCTAATCACAATCATACACCTATACGTGAAAATTGGCACCCTGCACCTGCCAACCCTACAACTAACCCACCCAACCCTATCCACCTCATGGACGGGAATACTATCAGGTCTAGCACTGCTCATAGCATTCATAGTAAAAGCCCCACTATACGGCCTACACCTCTGACTGCCAAAAGCCCACGTAGAAGCACCCATCGCAGGCTCAATACTCCTCGCCGCCCTACTACTAAAGCTAGGAGGATACGGAATTATACGAGTCACTCTATTTATGGGCCCACTGTCCAACCTCCTGCACTACCCCTTCCTAACCCTGGCCCTATGAGGCGCCCTAATGACTAGCTCAATCTGCCTACGACAGACAGACCTAAAATCACTAATCGCTTATTCATCCGTTAGCCACATAGGCCTAGTTATCGCCGCAGGAATAATCCAAACCCACTGATCATTCTCAGGGGCAATGATCCTAATAATTTCCCATGGACTAACTTCCTCCATACTATTCTGCCTAGCCAACACAAACTATGAACGTACGCACAGCCGAATTCTACTACTCACACGAGGCCTACAACCTCTCCTACCACTCATAGCTACCTGATGATTGCTGGCCAATCTAACAAACATAGCCTTACCCCCAACAACAAACCTCATAGCAGAGCTAACCATTATAATCACCTTATTCAACTGATCTGCCTTCACGATCATCCTAACAGGAATCGCAACCCTACTAACCGCCTCCTACACCTTATTCATACTACTAATGACCCAACGAGGCTCAATCCCCTCCCACATCACATCTATGCAAAACTCAACCACGCGAGAACACCTGCTCATAACACTCCACATTATCCCAATATTCCTCCTAATCCTCAAACCCGAACTGATCTCCGGAATCCCCTCATGCAAGTATAGTTTAAACCAAACATTAGACTGTGATTCTAAGAATAGAAGTTCAAACCTTCTTACCTGCCGAGGGGAGGGTTTAACCAACAAGAGCTGCTAACTCTTACATCTGAGCCTAAAACCTCAGCCCCCTTACTTTTAAAGGATAACAGCAATCCACTGGTCTTAGGAACCACCCATCTTGGTGCAAATCCAAGTAAAAGTAGTGAACCCCACACTACTAATCAACTCCCTCACACTACTCACGCTGACAATCCTCCTAACCCCAATCATCCTGCCATTTCTATTTAAAAACTTTAAAAACACCCCACAAGCCACCACCCGCGCTGTTAAAACCGCATTCCTAATTAGCCTAGCCCCTACAACCGCATTCATCTACTCGGGAGTAGAATCTGTCACCTGCCACTGGGAGTGAAAATTCATTATAAACTTTAAAATCCCCCTGAGCCTAAAAATAGACCAATACTCAATAACATTTCTTCCAACCGCCCTATTTGTAACATGATCAATCCTACAATTCGCCATATGATACATGGCCTCAGAGCCATACGTAACAAAATTTTTCACCTACCTACTGACATTCCTAGTCGCCATACTCCTCCTAACAACCGCAAACAACATATTCCTCCTATTCGTAGGCTGGGAAGGAGTACGAATCATGTCCTTCCTTCTCATCGGCTGATGACAAGGCCGAGCAGATGCCAACACCGCCGCCCTACGAGCCGTAATCTACAACCGAATCGGAGACATCGGACTGATCCTGAGCATAGCATGACTAGCTTCAACATTCAACACCTGAGAGATCCAACAAGCCGTACACCCCCACCAAACCCCAATCCTCCCCCTCATAGGATTAATCCTCGCAGCCGCAGGAAAATCCGCCCAATTTGGACTCCACCCATGACTGCCCGCAGCAATAGAAGGCCCCACCCCAGTATCAGCCCTACTGCACTCCAGTACCATAGTAGTAGCCGGAATCTTCCTGCTCATCCGCATGCACCCCCTGCTAGCCACCAACCAGACAGCCCTAACTGCCTGCCTATGCCTAGGTGCTCTATCAACCCTATTCGCTGCCACATGCGCCCTAACCCAAAATGACATCAAAAAAATCATTGCTTTCTCAACATCCAGCCAACTAGGACTAATAATAGTCACTATCGGACTAAACCTCCCACAACTAGCCTTCCTACACATCTCAACCCATGCCTTCTTTAAAGCCATACTATTCCTATGCTCAGGGTCTATCATCCACAACCTAAACGGAGAACAAGATATCCGAAAGATAGGAGGCCTACAGAAAATACTCCCAGTCACTACTTCCTGCCTAACCATCGGAAACCTGGCGCTGATAGGAACCCCATTCCTAGCCGGATTCTACTCAAAAGACCTCATCATCGAAAGCTTAAACACATCATACCTAAATACTTGAGCCCTACTCCTAACCCTTATAGCCACAGCATTCACCGCAACCTACAGCATCCGCATAACCATCCTAGTCCAAGCTGGACAAACCCGAATCCCCCCAATAGTATCAATAAACGAAAACAACCCACTAATCACCGCCCCCCTAACCCGACTCGCCCTAGGCAGCATTACAGCAGGAATAATCATTACCTCTTTCATCACACCAACCAAAACCCCCCCAATAACCATACCCCTTATCACCAAAACCGCTGCCATCCTCATAACAATCCTAGGAATCATCCTAGGCCCCTCATGTACAGGGCCACACCCCTCTAACGGCGCAAGCTTACATAGAAACATTATTAACAGACCTAGACAGATACAAAAACCCCTACAAGACCACGTATTAACTAACCCTGTTAACCCGACTCAGGAGCGCCTATAAGAGCGATTAAAATCTGTGAAAGGAACTCGGCAAATTAATAAGGCCCGACTGTTTACCAAAAACATAGCCTTCAGCAAATTAAACAAGTATTGAAGGTGATGCCTGCCCGGTGACTTAGGTTTAACGGCCGCGGTATCCTAACCGTGCAAAGGTAGCGCAATCAATTGTCCCATAAATCGAGACTTGTATGAATGGCTAAACGAGGTCTTAACTGTCTCTCACAGATAATCAGTGAAATTGATCTCCCCGTGCAAAAGCGGGGATGTGAACATAAGACGAGAAGACCCTGTGGAACTTAAAAATCAACGACCACCGCGAATCCTCAATCAACCCCACTGGGGCCACTACCATCGCAGAGCCTGGTCGATATTTTTCGGTTGGGGCGACCTTGGAGGAGAACAAATCCTCCAAAAACAAGACCATACCTCTTTACCTAGAGCTACCCCTCAAAGTGCTAACAGTGACCAGACCCAATATAATTGATTAATGGACCAAGCTACCCCAGGGATAACAGCGCAATCCCCCTCAAGAGCCCATATCGACAGGGGGGTTTACGACCTCGATGTTGGATCAGGACATCCTAATGGTGCAGCCGCTATTAAGGGTTCGTTTGTTCAACGATTAACAGTCCTACGTGATCTGAGTTCAGACCGGAGCAATCCAGGTCGGTTTCTATCTATGACACACTCTCCCCAGTACGAAAGGACCGGGAAAGTGGGGCCAATACCACAAGCACGCCCCCCCCCCTCTAAGCAGTGAAACCAACTAAACCGTGAAGAGGGCCTTCCCCCACCACTTTCAATCCTAGAAAAGGACCAGCTAGAGTGGCAGAGCCCGGCAAGTGCAGAAGGCTTAAGCCCTTTCCCCAGAGGTTCAAATCCTCTCCCTAGCTTCACCCATGATTCAAATAACAACACTAAGCTGCCTCATTATATCCCTCCTATACATCATCCCAATCCTGATTGCCGTAGCCTTCCTAACCCTAGCAGAACGGAAAATCCTAAGCTACATACAATCCCGCAAAGGCCCTAACGTTGTCGGGCCTTTTGGCCTACTTCAACCATTTGCGGACGGACTGAAACTATTTACCAAAGAGCCCATCCGACCCTCTACCTCTTCCCCACTTCTATTCATTCTGATACCAATACTAGCCCTTGTCCTAGCCCTCACCACTTGAGCACCACTACCACTCCCATTTCCCCTAGCAGATCTAAACCTCGGAGTTCTCTTCCTAATAGCCATGTCAAGCCTAGCCGTCTACTCAGTCCTATGATCAGGCTGAGCCTCGAACTCAAAATACGCACTAATCGGAGCCCTACGGGCAGTAGCACAGACCATTTCATACGAAGTGACACTGGCCATAATCCTGCTATCAATAATCATACTAAGCGGAAGCTACACACTCAGCTCCTTTGCCGTCGCACAGGAGCCTCTATACTTCATTTTCTCCTCATGACCCCTAGCAATAATATGATACGTATCCACCCTAGCAGAGACAAACCGAGCTCCTTTTGACCTCACAGAGGGTGAATCTGAGCTAGTCTCAGGGTTTAACGTTGAATACGCCGCAGGACCCTTCGCCTTATTCTTCCTAGCTGAATATGCGAACATTATGCTAATAAATACACTTACAGCCATCATATTCCTAAACCCAAGCGCCCTAGGGCCACCCACAGAACTATTCCCCGTCATCCTAGCCACAAAAGTCCTCCTACTATCTTCTGGTTTCTTATGGGTCCGAGCTTCATACCCACGATTCCGATATGACCAACTAATGCACCTACTATGAAAAAACTTCCTACCCCTCACACTAGCTCTGTGCCTCTGACACATCAGCATACCTATCTGCTATGCAGGCCTACCTCCTTACATAAGGAAATGTGCCTGAACTACAAAGGGTCACTATGATAAAGTGAACATAGAGGTATAACAGCCCTCTCATTTCCTGTTGACCTTAGAAAAGTAGGAATTGAACCCACACAAGAGAAATCAAAATTCTCCATACTTCCCTTATATTATTTTCTAGTAGAGTCAGCTAATCAAGCTATCGGGCCCATACCCCGAAAATGATGGTTTAACCCCCTCCTCTACTAATGAACCCTTACGCGACCCCAATCATAACCTTCAGCCTCATCTTGGGCACCACAATCACAATTTCCAGCAACCACTGAGTTCTGGCCTGGACAGGACTGGAGATCAACACACTAGCCATCATTCCCCTAATTGCCAAATCCCACCACCCACGAGCAGTAGAAGCCGCAACGAAATACTTCCTAACCCAAGCAGCTGCTTCCGCCCTGGTCCTATTCTCTAGCATAACCAATGCCTGAGTCACTGGCCAATGAGACATCACACAAATAAACCACCCAACCTCCTGTCTACTACTGACAGCAGCAATCGCTATTAAACTGGGCCTAGTGCCATTTCACTTCTGATTCCCAGAAGTACTACAAGGATCGCCACTAATAACAGCCCTGCTACTCTCGACCCTCATAAAATTCCCCCCACTAACCCTGCTCCTACTAACATCCAAATCCCTCGACCCAGCTCTACTCACCGCCATGGCCCTAGCCTCAACAGCACTAGGAGGCTGAATAGGACTGAACCAAACACAAACACGCAAAATCCTAGCCTTCTCGTCCATCTCCCACTTAGGCTGAATCGCCATCATCCTAGTTTACAGCCCCAAATTGGCCTTACTTACCTTCTACCTATACACAATCATAACATCAGCCGTATTCCTAGCCCTTAACAAAATCAAAGCCCTTAACCTATCCATGATCACAACCTCATGAACAAAAACCCCAGTGCTAAACGCCACCCTAATACTAGTACTTTTATCCCTAGCAGGCCTCCCCCCATTAACAGGCTTTATACCAAAGTGACTTATCATCCAAGAACTAACTAAACAGGAAATAACACCAGCAGCCATGGCAATTGCCATGCTATCACTGCTCAGCCTCTTCTTCTACCTACGCCTCGCATACCACTCAACAATTACCCTTCCCCCCAACTCCTCTAACCACATAAAACAATGATACACTAGCAAAGCCCCAAGCACACCTACTGCGGTCCTTGCCTCACTATCAATCCTCTTACTTCCCCTGTCCCCAATAATACATGCCATTGTCTAGAAACTTAGGATAACACCCCAAACCGAAGGCCTTCAAAGCCTTAAATAAGAGTTAAACCCTCTTAGTTTCTGCACATTAAGACTTACAGAATATTAACCTGTATCTTCTGAATGCAAGTCAGACGCTTTAATTAAGCTAAAGCCTCCCTAGACAGATGGGCTTCGATCCCACAAAACTCTAGTTAACAGCTAAATGCCTAAACCAATTGGCTTCTGCCTACAAAGACCCTGACGCACCCTAGTGCGCATCGATGAGCTTGCAACTCAACATGAATTTCACTACAGAGCCGATAAGAAGAGGAATTAAACCTCTGTAAAAAGGACTACAGCCTAACGCTTCAACACTCAGCCATCTTACCCGTCACCTTCATCAACCGATGACTATTTTCCACTAACCATAAGGATATTGGCACCCTGTACCTCATCTTCGGGGCATGAGCAGCAATAGTCGGCACCGCACTCAGCCTATTAATCCGCGCAGAACTAGGACAACCAGGAACTCTCCTAGGCGACGACCAAATTTACAATGTAATCGTTACCGCTCACGCCTTTGTAATAAGCTTCTTTATAGTCATACCCATCATGATCGGAGGATTCGGCAACTGATTAGTCCCCCTCATAATCGGTGCCCCCGACATAGCATTCCCGCGAATAAACAACATAAGCTTTTGACTCCTCCCCCCATCATTCCTCCTCCTACTAGCCTCATCCACTGTAGAAGCTGGCGCCGGCACAGGCTGAACTGTCTACCCTCCCCTAGCAGGTGACCTTGCCCACGCCGGAGCTTCAGTAGACCTGGCTATCTTCTCACTCCACTTAGCCGGTATCTCCTCCATCCTTGGGGCCATCAACTTTATCACCACAGCCATCAACATAAAACCCCCCGCACTCTCACAATACCAAACCCCACTATTTGTCTGATCCGTACTAATTACCGCCATCCTACTCCTTCTATCACTCCCCGTACTCGCCGCCGGTATTACAATATTACTAACTGATCGAAACCTAAACACCACATTCTTCGACCCCGCTGGAGGAGGAGACCCAATCCTGTACCAACACCTATTCTGATTCTTCGGACACCCAGAAGTCTATATTCTGATCCTACCGGGGTTCGGAATCATCTCACACGTAGTCACGTACTACTCAGGCAAAAAGGAGCCCTTCGGCTACATGGGAATAGTCTGAGCCATACTATCCATCGGCTTCCTAGGATTCATCGTCTGAGCTCACCACATGTTTACAGTAGGAATAGACGTTGATACCCGAGCCTACTTTACATCAGCCACTATAATCATTGCCATCCCTACCGGAATCAAAGTATTTAGCTGACTAGCCACCCTGCACGGAGGAACAATCAAATGAGACCCCCCCCAATACTATGAGCTCTAGGATTTATCTTCCTATTTACCATCGGAGGATTAACAGGAATCGTTCTTGCAAACTCTTCCCTAGACATCGCCCTGCACGACACGTACTACGTAGTTGCCCACTTCCACTACGTCCTATCCATAGGCGCCGTCTTTGCCATTCTAGCAGGATTTACTCACTGATTCCCACTACTCACTGGGTTTACCCTACACCAAACATGAGCAAAAGCCCACTTCGGGGTAATATTTACAGGAGTAAACCTAACGTTCTTCCCCCAGCACTTCCTAGGCCTAGCAGGAATACCCCGACGATACTCGGACTATCCCGACGCCTACACACTATGAAACACCATTTCCTCCTAGTCCTAGGACTTAGAGAAACTCCAGTACTAAAAATAGTAAACACAAGCAATAATTTCATATACTTCACTCTCACTCACCACTCAACTATCAGCTAACC
Organism: Anser brachyrhynchus; assembly: GCF_964034855.1. Taxonomy (NCBI): domain Eukaryota; kingdom Metazoa; phylum Chordata; class Aves; order Anseriformes; family Anatidae; genus Anser; species Anser brachyrhynchus. The sequence goes on from NW_027664112.1 coordinate 41,309, forward strand.
ACACCCCCGTCCACATAGCTTAACACAAAGCATGGCACTGAAGTTGCCAAGATGGCATAAAACATGCCTGCGGACAAAAGACTTAGTCCTAACCTTACGGTTGGTTTTTGCTAAATATATACATGCAAGTATCCGCGCCCCAGTGTAAACGCCCTCGACCACCTACCCCCATACAGGCCTTGAGGAGCGGGTATCAGGCACACCCAAGTAGTAGCCCAAGACGCCTCACTAAGCCACGCCCCCACGGGTATTCAGCAGTAATTAACATTAAGCAATGAGTGCAAACTTGACTTAGTTATAGCAACAGCCTAACTTCAAGGGTTGGTAAATCTTGTGCCAGCCACCGCGGTCATACAAGAAACCCAAATCAACCGTCCTATTGACACGGCGTAAAGAGTGGTAAAATGCCTATCCTAGCTAACTAAGATCAAAATGCAACTAAGCTGTCATAAGCCCAAGATGCACTAAAACACACCATTAAGATGATCTTAGGAACTAACGACTGATTTAAACCCACGAAAGCCAGGGCCCAAACTGGGATTAGATACCCCACTATGCCTGGCCCTAAATCTTGATACTTACTTTACCGAAGTATCCGCCAGAGAACTACGAGCACAAACGCTTAAAACTCTAAGGACTTGGCGGTGCCCCAAACCCACCTAGAGGAGCCTGTTCTACAATCGATAATCCCCGATTAACCCAACCACCCCTTGCCAACACAGCCTACATACCGCCGTCGCCAGCCCACCTCGAATGAGAGCACAACAGTGGACACAATAGCACCCCGCTAATAAGACAGGTCAAGGTATAGCCTATGGAGTGGAAGAAATGGGCTACATTCCCTATTCATAGGGCACACGGAAAGAAGCGTGAAACCACTTCTGGAAGGCGGATTTAGCAGTAAAGTGGGACAATAGAGCCTACTTTAAGCCGGCCCTGGGGCACGTACATGGTTAAACATGCCTGTTAGTAGTGTGGCGAGCCATAGTGGGAAGGCTAGGGCTATGTTCATAGATAGTTGGGTGGTTGGGGTGAATGTATATGGAAGGAGGCCTAGAAGGTTGATTGTAAGAAGTATGATTATTAGGGATGTAAATATTATGGCTCATTTGTGGCCATTTTTGTTGAGTGGGACTATTAGTTGTTTTGTGATTAGGTGAAGGAGTCATGTTTGGATAGTAGAAAGGCGGTTGTTGATTCATCGGTTGTTTGGGGACGGGAATAGTAGGGCTGGGAAGAGTAGGGATAGTAGGATTAAGGGGATGCCAAATAGATTGGGGCTGGAAAATTGGTCAAAGAAGCTTAGGTTCATGGTCAGGATCATGGTGTGGGTTTGGTAGTGAGGGAGGTCTTATTTGATGGGGGGTTGGTTGTGGTGAAGGCTAGTAGTTTTGGTTGGATGAGGAGTGCTAGGGTTAATCAGGTTATAATTATGATTGAAAATCATGGTGCGGGGTTAAGCTGTGGCATATCATTAAGGAGGGGGAAGTCCCTCTTTGGCTAGCTTAAAAGGCTAGTGCTGTTGCATAGCTTCTTAATGATTAGGATGATGATAGAAGGGACGATCAGGCCTCGAAATGTGGGAGTGGGGTTGATTCTACTACAATGGGTATGTAGCTGTGATTAGCCCCGCAAATTTCTGAGCATTGTCCGTAAAAAATCCCAGGCCGGGTGGTAATGAATGAAGTTTGGTTTAGTCGGCCTGGGATTGCGTCTGTTTTAACTCCGAGCGTTGGGACTGCTCAGGAGTGGAGTACGTCTCCTGCAGTAATGATTACGCGGATGGGGGATTCTATTGGGATAACTACGCGGTGGTCAACTTCTAGCAGTCGGAAGTGGCCGTTGGGTAAGTCTGGGGTGGGCACTATGTAGGAGTCGAATGATAGGTCTTTGAAGTCTGTGTATTCGTAGCTTCAGTATCATTGGTGGCCGATGGCTTTTAGGGTGAGGTCTGGTTCATCGATTTTGTCCATTATGTAGAGGATTTGTAGGGATGGGAGGGCGAGGAGTACCAGGACGATAGCAGGTAGGATTGTCCAGATCAGCTCTACTTCTTGGGCGTCTACAGCATTGGACGAGAGTTTTTCTGTTAGTATGTGGGCTAAAAGGTAGAGAACTAGGCTGCAGATAGCTAGGGCAACGATTAGGGCGTGGTCGTGGAATTCAACGAGTTCTTCTATGATGGGTGATGAGGCGTCTTGGAATCCTAGTTGGGAGTGGTTGGCCACATGAGATGTACAGGATTTTTACCTGTGATTTAGTCTTGACAAGGCTATGTAATTGGTTTACTAACATCTCATAAGAAAGAAGCATGAGCGGTTAATGCAGTTGGCTTGAAACCAGCATGTGAGGGTTCGATTCCTTCCTTTCTTGTACTTGGACGAAGGCCGGTTCCTCGAAAGTATGGTATGGGGGAGGGCAGCCGTGGATTCATTCAACGTTTGTGGTAGTTAGTTCTGGTTGTAGGACTTTTCGTTTGGCCGGAAAGGCTTCTCAGATGATGAATATTAGTATGATTACGGCTACTATTGAGATTAGGGAGCCGATGGAGGAAATGGTGTTTCATAGTGTGTAGGCGTCGGGATAGTCCGAGTATCGTCGGGGTATTCCTGCTAGGCCTAGGAAGTGCTGGGGGAAGAACGTTAGGTTTACTCCTGTAAATATTACCCCGAAGTGGGCTTTTGCTCATGTTTGGTGTAGGGTAAACCCAGTGAGTAGTGGGAATCAGTGAGTAAATCCTGCTAGAATGGCAAAGACGGCGCCTATGGATAGGACGTAGTGGAAGTGGGCAACTACGTAGTACGTGTCGTGCAGGGCGATGTCTAGGGAAGAGTTTGCAAGAACGATTCCTGTTAATCCTCCGATGGTAAATAGGAAGATAAATCCTAGAGCTCATAGTATTGGGGGGGGTCTCATTTGATTGTTCCTCCGTGCAGGGTGGCTAGTCAGCTAAATACTTTGATTCCGGTAGGGATGGCAATGATTATAGTGGCTGATGTAAAGTAGGCTCGGGTATCAACGTCTATTCCTACTGTAAACATGTGGTGAGCTCAGACGATGAATCCTAGGAAGCCGATGGATAGTATGGCTCAGACTATTCCCATGTAGCCGAAGGGCTCCTTTTTGCCTGAGTAGTACGTGACTACGTGTGAGATGATTCCGAACCCCGGTAGGATCAGAATATAGACTTCTGGGTGTCCGAAGAATCAGAATAGGTGTTGGTACAGGATTGGGTCTCCTCCTCCAGCGGGGTCGAAGAATGTGGTGTTTAGGTTTCGATCAGTTAGTAATATTGTAATACCGGCGGCGAGTACGGGGAGTGATAGAAGGAGTAGGATGGCGGTAATTAGTACGGATCAGACAAATAGTGGGGTTTGGTATTGTGAGAGTGCGGGGGGTTTTATGTTGATGGCTGTGGTGATAAAGTTGATGGCCCCAAGGATGGAGGAGATACCGGCTAAGTGGAGTGAGAAGATAGCCAGGTCTACTGAAGCTCCGGCGTGGGCAAGGTCACCTGCTAGGGGAGGGTAGACAGTTCAGCCTGTGCCGGCGCCAGCTTCTACAGTGGATGAGGCTAGTAGGAGGAGGAATGATGGGGGGAGGAGTCAAAAGCTTATGTTGTTTATTCGCGGGAATGCTATGTCGGGGGCACCGATTATGAGGGGGACTAATCAGTTGCCGAATCCTCCGATCATGATGGGTATGACTATAAAGAAGCTTATTACAAAGGCGTGAGCGGTAACGATTACATTGTAAATTTGGTCGTCGCCTAGGAGAGTTCCTGGTTGTCCTAGTTCTGCGCGGATTAATAGGCTGAGTGCGGTGCCGACTATTGCTGCTCATGCCCCGAAGATGAGGTACAGGGTGCCAATATCCTTATGGTTAGTGGAAAATAGTCATCGGTTGATGAAGGTGACGGGTAAGATGGCTGAGTGTTGAAGCGTTAGGCTGTAGTCCTTTTTACAGAGGTTTAATTCCTCTTCTTATCGGCTCTGTAGTGAAATTCATGTTGAGTTGCAAGCTCATCGATGCGCACTAGGGTGCGTCAGGGTCTTTGTAGGCAGAAGCCAATTGGTTTAGGCATTTAGCTGTTAACTAGAGTTTTGTGGGATCGAAGCCCATCTGTCTAGGGAGGCTTTAGCTTAATTAAAGCGTCTGACTTGCATTCAGAAGATACAGGTTAATATTCTGTAAGTCTTAATGTGCAGAAACTAAGAGGGTTTAACTCTTATTTAAGGCTTTGAAGGCCTTCGGTTTGGGGTGTTATCCTAAGTTTCTAGACAATGGCATGTATTATTGGGGACAGGGGAAGTAAGAGGATTGATAGTGAGGCAAGGACCGCAGTAGGTGTGCTTGGGGCTTTGCTAGTGTATCATTGTTTTATGTGGTTAGAGGAGTTGGGGGGAAGGGTAATTGTTGAGTGGTATGCGAGGCGTAGGTAGAAGAAGAGGCTGAGCAGTGATAGCATGGCAATTGCCATGGCTGCTGGTGTTATTTCCTGTTTAGTTAGTTCTTGGATGATAAGTCACTTTGGTATAAAGCCTGTTAATGGGGGGAGGCCTGCTAGGGATAAAAGTACTAGTATTAGGGTGGCGTTTAGCACTGGGGTTTTTGTTCATGAGGTTGTGATCATGGATAGGTTAAGGGCTTTGATTTTGTTAAGGGCTAGGAATACGGCTGATGTTATGATTGTGTATAGGTAGAAGGTAAGTAAGGCCAATTTGGGGCTGTAAACTAGGATGATGGCGATTCAGCCTAAGTGGGAGATGGACGAGAAGGCTAGGATTTTGCGTGTTTGTGTTTGGTTCAGTCCTATTCAGCCTCCTAGTGCTGTTGAGGCTAGGGCCATGGCGGTGAGTAGAGCTGGGTCGAGGGATTTGGATGTTAGTAGGAGCAGGGTTAGTGGGGGGAATTTTATGAGGGTCGAGAGTAGCAGGGCTGTTATTAGTGGCGATCCTTGTAGTACTTCTGGGAATCAGAAGTGAAATGGCACTAGGCCCAGTTTAATAGCGATTGCTGCTGTCAGTAGTAGACAGGAGGTTGGGTGGTTTATTTGTGTGATGTCTCATTGGCCGGTGACTCAGGCATTGGTTATGCTAGAGAATAGGACCAGGGCGGAAGCAGCTGCTTGGGTTAGGAAGTATTTCGTTGCGGCTTCTACTGCTCGTGGGTGGTGGGATTTGGCAATTAGGGGAATGATGGCTAGTGCGTTGATCTCCAGTCCTGTCCAGGCCAGAACTCAGTGGTTGCTGGAAATTGTGATTGTGGTGCCCAAGATGAGGCTGAAGGTTATGATTGGGGTCGCGTAAGGGTTCATTAGTAGAGGAGGGGTTTAAACCATCATTTTCGGGGTATGGGCCCGATAGCTTGATTAGCTGACTCTACTAGAAAATAATATAAGGGAAGTATGGAGAATTTTGATTTCTCTTGTGTGGGTTCAATTCCTACTTTTCTAAGGTCAACAGGAAATGAGAGGGCTGTTATACCTCTATGTTCACTTTATCATAGTGACCCTTTGTAGTTCAGGCACATTTCCTTATGTAAGGAGGTAGGCCTGCATAGCAGATAGGTATGCTGATGTGTCAGAGGCACAGAGCTAGTGTGAGGGGTAGGAAGTTTTTTCATAGTAGGTGCATTAGTTGGTCATATCGGAATCGTGGGTATGAAGCTCGGACCCATAAGAAACCAGAAGATAGTAGGAGGACTTTTGTGGCTAGGATGACGGGGAATAGTTCTGTGGGTGGCCCTAGGGCGCTTGGGTTTAGGAATATGATGGCTGTAAGTGTATTTATTAGCATAATGTTCGCATATTCAGCTAGGAAGAATAAGGCGAAGGGTCCTGCGGCGTATTCAACGTTAAACCCTGAGACTAGCTCAGATTCACCCTCTGTGAGGTCAAAAGGAGCTCGGTTTGTCTCTGCTAGGGTGGATACGTATCATATTATTGCTAGGGGTCATGAGGAGAAAATGAAGTATAGAGGCTCCTGTGCGACGGCAAAGGAGCTGAGTGTGTAGCTTCCGCTTAGTATGATTATTGATAGCAGGATTATGGCCAGTGTCACTTCGTATGAAATGGTCTGTGCTACTGCCCGTAGGGCTCCGATTAGTGCGTATTTTGAGTTCGAGGCTCAGCCTGATCATAGGACTGAGTAGACGGCTAGGCTTGACATGGCTATTAGGAAGAGAACTCCGAGGTTTAGATCTGCTAGGGGAAATGGGAGTGGTAGTGGTGCTCAAGTGGTGAGGGCTAGGACAAGGGCTAGTATTGGTATCAGAATGAATAGAAGTGGGGAAGAGGTAGAGGGTCGGATGGGCTCTTTGGTAAATAGTTTCAGTCCGTCCGCAAATGGTTGAAGTAGGCCAAAAGGCCCGACAACGTTAGGGCCTTTGCGGGATTGTATGTAGCTTAGGATTTTCCGTTCTACTAGGGTTAGGAAGGCTACGGCAATCAGGATTGGGATGATGTATAGGAGGGATATAACGAGGCAGCTTAGTGTTGTTATTTGAATCATGGGTGAAGCTAGGGAGAGGATTTGAACCTCTGGGGAAAGGGCTTAAGCCTTCTGCACTTGCCGGGCTCTGCCACTCTAGCTGGTCCTTTTCTAGGATTGAAAGTGGTGGGGGAAGGCCCTCTTCACGGTTTAGTTGGTTTCACTGCTTAGAGCGGGGGGGGGGCGTGCTTGTGGTATTGGCCCCACTTTCCCGGTCCTTTCGTACTGGGGAGAGTGTGTCATAGATAGAAACCGACCTGGATTGCTCCGGTCTGAACTCAGATCACGTAGGACTGTTAATCGTTGAACAAGCGAACCCTTAATAGCGGCTGCACCATTAGGATGTCCTGATCCAACATCGAGGTCGTAAACCCCCCTGTCGATATGGGCTCTTGAGGGGGATTGCGCTGTTATCCCTGGGGTAGCTTGGTCCATTAATCAATTATATTGGGTCTGGTCACTGTTAGCACTTTGAGGGGTAGCTCTAGGTAAAGAGGTATGGTCTTGTTTTTGGAGGATTTGTTCTCCTCCAAGGTCGCCCCAACCGAAAAATATCGACCAGGCTCTGCGATGGTAGTGGCCCCAGTGGGGTTGATTGAGGATTCGCGGTGGTCGTTGATTTTTAAGTTCCACAGGGTCTTCTCGTCTTATGTTCACATCCCCGCTTTTGCACGGGGAGATCAATTTCACTGATTATCTGTGAGAGACAGTTAAGACCTCGTTTAGCCATTCATACAAGTCTCGATTTATGGGACAATTGATTGCGCTATCTTTGCACGGTTAGGATACCGCGGCCGTTAAACCTAAGTCACCGGGCAGGCATCACCTTCAATACTTGTTTAATTTGCTGAAGGCTATGTTTTTGGTAAACAGTCGGGCCTTATTAATTTGCCGAGTTCCTTTCACAGATTTTAATCGCTCTTATAGGCGCTCCTGAGTCGGGTTAACAGGGTTAGTTAATACGTGGTCTTGTAGGGGTTTTTGTATCTGTCTAGGTCTGTTAATAATGTTTCTATGTAAGCTTGCGCCGTTAGAGGGGTGTGGCCCTGTACATGAGGGGCCTAGGATGATTCCTAGGATTGTTATGAGGATGGCAGCGGTTTTGGTGATAAGGGGTATGGTTATTGGGGGGGTTTTGGTTGGTGTGATGAAAGAGGTAATGATTATTCCTGCTGTAATGCTGCCTAGGGCGAGTCGGGTTAGGGGGGCGGTGATTAGTGGGTTGTTTTCGTTTATTGATACTATTGGGGGGATTCGGGTTTGTCCAGCTTGGACTAGGATGGTTATGCGGATGCTGTAGGTTGCGGTGAATGCTGTGGCTATAAGGGTTAGGAGTAGGGCTCAAGTATTTAGGTATGATGTGTTTAAGCTTTCGATGATGAGGTCTTTTGAGTAGAATCCGGCTAGGAATGGGGTTCCTATCAGTGCCAGGTTTCCGATGGTTAGGCAGGAAGTAGTGACTGGGAGTATTTTCTGTAGGCCTCCTATCTTTCGGATATCTTGTTCTCCGTTTAGGTTGTGGATGATAGACCCTGAGCATAGGAATAGTATGGCTTTAAAGAAGGCATGGGTTGAGATGTGTAGGAAGGCTAGTTGTGGGAGGTTTAGTCCGATAGTGACTATTATTAGTCCTAGTTGGCTGGATGTTGAGAAAGCAATGATTTTTTTGATGTCATTTTGGGTTAGGGCGCATGTGGCAGCGAATAGGGTTGATAGAGCACCTAGGCATAGGCAGGCAGTTAGGGCTGTCTGGTTGGTGGCTAGCAGGGGGTGCATGCGGATGAGCAGGAAGATTCCGGCTACTACTATGGTACTGGAGTGCAGTAGGGCTGATACTGGGGTGGGGCCTTCTATTGCTGCGGGCAGTCATGGGTGGAGTCCAAATTGGGCGGATTTTCCTGCGGCTGCGAGGATTAATCCTATGAGGGGGAGGATTGGGGTTTGGTGGGGGTGTACGGCTTGTTGGATCTCTCAGGTGTTGAATGTTGAAGCTAGTCATGCTATGCTCAGGATCAGTCCGATGTCTCCGATTCGGTTGTAGATTACGGCTCGTAGGGCGGCGGTGTTGGCATCTGCTCGGCCTTGTCATCAGCCGATGAGAAGGAAGGACATGATTCGTACTCCTTCCCAGCCTACGAATAGGAGGAATATGTTGTTTGCGGTTGTTAGGAGGAGTATGGCGACTAGGAATGTCAGTAGGTAGGTGAAAAATTTTGTTACGTATGGCTCTGAGGCCATGTATCATATGGCGAATTGTAGGATTGATCATGTTACAAATAGGGCGATTGGAAGAAATGTTATTGAGTATTGGTCTATTTTTAGGCTCAGGGGGATTTTAAAGTTTATAATGAATTTTCACTCCCAGTGGCAGGTGACAGATTCTACTCCCGAGTAGATGAATGCGGTTGTAGGGGCTAGGCTAATTAGGAATGCGGTTTTAACAGCGCGGGTGGTGGCTTGTGGGGTGTTTTTAAAGTTTTTAAATAGAAATGGCAGGATGATTGGGGTTAGGAGGATTGTCAGCGTGAGTAGTGTGAGGGAGTTGATTAGTAGTGTGGGGTTCACTACTTTTACTTGGATTTGCACCAAGATGGGTGGTTCCTAAGACCAGTGGATTGCTGTTATCCTTTAAAAGTAAGGGGGCTGAGGTTTTAGGCTCAGATGTAAGAGTTAGCAGCTCTTGTTGGTTAAACCCTCCCCTCGGCAGGTAAGAAGGTTTGAACTTCTATTCTTAGAATCACAGTCTAATGTTTGGTTTAAACTATACTTGCATGAGGGGATTCCGGAGATCAGTTCGGGTTTGAGGATTAGGAGGAATATTGGGATAATGTGGAGTGTTATGAGCAGGTGTTCTCGCGTGGTTGAGTTTTGCATAGATGTGATGTGGGAGGGGATTGAGCCTCGTTGGGTCATTAGTAGTATGAATAAGGTGTAGGAGGCGGTTAGTAGGGTTGCGATTCCTGTTAGGATGATCGTGAAGGCAGATCAGTTGAATAAGGTGATTATAATGGTTAGCTCTGCTATGAGGTTTGTTGTTGGGGGTAAGGCTATGTTTGTTAGATTGGCCAGCAATCATCAGGTAGCTATGAGTGGTAGGAGAGGTTGTAGGCCTCGTGTGAGTAGTAGAATTCGGCTGTGCGTACGTTCATAGTTTGTGTTGGCTAGGCAGAATAGTATGGAGGAAGTTAGTCCATGGGAAATTATTAGGATCATTGCCCCTGAGAATGATCAGTGGGTTTGGATTATTCCTGCGGCGATAACTAGGCCTATGTGGCTAACGGATGAATAAGCGATTAGTGATTTTAGGTCTGTCTGTCGTAGGCAGATTGAGCTAGTCATTAGGGCGCCTCATAGGGCCAGGGTTAGGAAGGGGTAGTGCAGGAGGTTGGACAGTGGGCCCATAAATAGAGTGACTCGTATAATTCCGTATCCTCCTAGCTTTAGTAGTAGGGCGGCGAGGAGTATTGAGCCTGCGATGGGTGCTTCTACGTGGGCTTTTGGCAGTCAGAGGTGTAGGCCGTATAGTGGGGCTTTTACTATGAATGCTATGAGCAGTGCTAGACCTGATAGTATTCCCGTCCATGAGGTGGATAGGGTTGGGTGGGTTAGTTGTAGGGTTGGCAGGTGCAGGGTGCCAATTTTCACGTATAGGTGTATGATTGTGATTAGCAGGGGTAGAGAGCTTACTGGCGTGTAGAATAGCAGGTAGATGCCAGCGCTTAGGCGTTCTGGTTGGTTCCCCCATCGGGTGATTAAGATTAGGGTGGGAATGAGGGTTGCTTCAAATGAGATGTAAAATAGTGCTAGTTCTGTGGTGGAAAAGGCTAGTAGGATGAATGGCTGGACTGCGACTAAGGTTGAGATAAAGATTCGTTTGCGTTGTAGGGGTTCTTGTTGCAGGTGGTTTTGGCTTGCTATGATTATGAGTGGGAGTAGTCAGCAGGATAGTACTAGGAGGGGGGATGAGATTTGGTCAATTCCTGTTCAGTTGGATAAAAATTTGTAGGGGTAGTAGGTTGGGATTAATCACTGTAGGCTTAGGGCAGCGATTAGGAGGCTGTATAAGGTGGTGTTAGTCCATAGAAATTTTGGTGGAGACAGCAGGGCTGTTGGAAGAAGTATGATTGTGGGTAGGATGATTTTTAGCATTGCAGGAGGTTTAGGTTGTGTAGATGGTCGGAGCCATGTGTGCGGGTGGAGGCTACTAGGATGGCCAGGCCTGTGCCCGCCTCACACGCTGAGAAGGTTAGCATGAGAATTGGTACCATGGTGAATGAGGAGACTTGGTTTTCGATGGATCATATTGATAGGCCTACGAATATCGATAATATTATGCTTTCAAGGCATAGTAGGGCGGATACTAGGTGGGTTCGGTGGAAGGCTAGTCCTAGTCCGCTGAAAATGAAGGCTGAGTAGAAGCTTAAATGTAGGGGCGACATAAGAAAGTTACAGGGTTGGCTGTAATCTGCTGGGTCGAAACCAGCTATCTTTTTGGTTAGACTAACTTTCTGTTATTCTGCTCATTCTAGGCCCCCTTGAATTCACTCGTAGGCCAGTCCGAGTGTTAGGAGAAGGAGGATCACTACAGTTCAGGTGAGGGTCATTAGGGGGGATTGGAGTTGGACGGCTCATGGCAGGGGGAGTAGGAGGGCGATTTCTAGGTCGAATAGGACGAACAGGATGGCTACTGAGGAAGAATCGGACTGAGAATGGTAATCGAGCAGATCCAAGTGGGTCGAATCCACATTCGTACGGTGAGAGTTTCTCTGAGTCGGGGTTTATTTGGGCGAGTCAGAAGTTTAATGCGGTTAGGGCGGCGCTTAGGATTGATGATAGGGCGAATATGAACATGAGTGCGTTCATTGCTCTCCTCTGGGTTTATACCAGATTCTAGAGATTGGAAGTCAATTGTAATTAATATACTAGAAGAGCAAGATCCTCATCAGTAGATGGTTATGTAGAGGAATAGTCAGATGACGTCTACGAAGTGTCAGTATCAGGCTGCTGCCTCGAATCCGAAGTGGTGGTCTGATGTAAAGTGGAACTTGATCAGTCGGAAGAGGCAGACGGTCAGGAAGGAGGATCCGATGATTACGTGGAGTCCGTGGAATCCAGTGGCAACGAAGAAGGTAGATCCGTAGACGCTATCGGCGATTGAGAATGGGGCTTCGTGGTATTCTATTGCTTGTAGGGCTGTGAAGTAGAATCCCAGGAGGATCGTTAGGGTTAGGGCGTGGATGGCGTGTTTTCGGTTTCCTTCTGTGATGCTGTGATGGGCTCACGTTACGGTAACGCCTGAGGCTAGTAGGATGGCTGTGTTTAGTAGGGGGACTTCTATCGGGTTGAGTGGTTTAATTCCTGTTGGGGGTCATTGGCCTCCTAGTTCTGGGGTTGGGGCCAGGCTCGAGTGGAAGAACGCTCAGAAGAACCCTAAGAAGAAGAATGCTTCGGATGTGATGAAAAGGATTATGCCGTATCGTAGGCCTTTTTGGACTGTGGGAGTGTGATGGCCTTGGAAGGTGCTTTCTCGTACAATGTCTCGTCATCATTGGAGTATTACTAGGAGTATTGAGATGAGGCCTAGGGTTAGTAGTATGGATGAGTTGTAGTGGAATCACATGATTAATCCTGAGGTTGTGAGTAGGGCGGCGGCTGCCCCGAAGATTGGTCAAGGGCTTGGGTCAACTATGTGGTATGAGTGTGCTTGGTGTGCCATTAGATGTTTTCTTGTAAGTATAGGCTTAGAAGGAGCACGAAGACGTAGGCCTGGATTATGGCTACTGCTACTTCTAGGATGGTTAGGAGTAGTAGGATGATTATTGTTAGGATGGATACTGCAGGAAGGGTGGGTATTAATGCAATGGAGGCTGTAGAGATGAGTTGGATGAGTAAGTGTCCTGCTGTAAGGTTGGCTGTAAGGCGGACTCCGAGGGCTAGGGGGCGGATTAGTAGGCTGGTTGTTTCGATCAGGATTAGTGCGGGGATTAGGGGTGTAGGGGTACCTTCGGGTAATAGGTGGGCTAAAGAGGCTGATGGTTGGTTTCGTAGGCCTGTTAGTAGTGTGGCGAGCCATAGTGGGAAGGCTAGGGCTATGTTCATAGATAGTTGGGTGGTTGGGGTGAATGTATATGGAAGGAGGCCTAGAAGGTTGATTGTAAGAAGTATGATTATTAGGGATGTAAATATTATGGCTCATTTGTGGCCATTTTTGTCGAGTGGGACTATTAGTTGTTTTGTGATTAGGTGAAGGAGTCATGTTTGGATAGTAGAAAGGCGGTTGTTGATTCATCGGTTGTTTGGGGACGGGAATAGTAGGGCTGGGAAGAGTAGGGATAGTAGGATTAAGGGGATGCCGAATAGATTGGGGCTGGAAAATTGGTCAAAGAAGCTTAGGTTCATGGTCAGGATCATGGTGTGGGTTTGGTAGTGAGGGAGGTCTTATTTGATGGGGGGTTGGTTGTGGTGAAGGCTAGTAGTTTTGGTTGGATGAGGAGTGCTAGGGTTAATCAGGTTATAATTATGATTGAAAATCATGGTGCGGGGTTAAGCTGTGGCATATCATTAAGGAGGGGGAAGTCCCTCTTTGGCTAGCTTAAAAGGCTAGTGCTGTTGCATAGCTTCTTAATGATTAGGATGATGATAGAAGGGACGATCAGGCCTCGAAATGTGGGAGTGGGGTTGATTCTACTACAATGGGTATGTAGCTGTGATTAGCCCCGCAAATTTCTGAGCATTGTCCGTAAAAAATCCCAGGCCGGGTGGTAATGAATGAAGTTTGGTTTAGTCGGCCTGGGATTGCGTCTGTTTTAACTCCGAGCGTTGGGACTGCTCAGGAGTGGAGTACGTCTCCTGCAGTAATGATCACGCGGATGGGGGATTCTATTGGGATAACTACGCGGTGGTCAACTTCTAGCAGTCGGAAGTGGCCGTTGGGTAAGTCTGGGGTGGGCACTATGTAGGAGTCGAATGATAGGTCTTTGAAGTCTGTGTATTCGTAGCTTCAGTATCATTGGTGGCCGATGGCTTTTAGGGTGAGGTCTGGTTCATCGATTTTGTCCATTATGTAGAGGATTTGTAGGGATGGGAGGGCGAGGAGTACCAGGACGATAGCAGGTAGGATTGTCCAGATCAGCTCTACTTCTTGGGCGTCTACAGCATTGGACGAGAGTTTTTCTGTTAGTATGTGGGCTAAAAGGTAGAGAACTAGGCTGCAGATAGCTAGGGCAACGATTAGGGCGTGGTCGTGGAATTCAACGAGTTCTTCTATGATGGGTGATGAGGCGTCTTGGAATCCTAGTTGGGAGTGGTTGGCCACATGAGATGTACAGGATTTTTACCTGTGATTTAGTCTTGACAAGGCTATGTAATTGGTTTACTAACGTCTCATAAGAAAGAAGCATGAGCGGTTAATGCAGTTGGCTTGAAACCAGCATGTGAGGGTTCGATTCCTTCCTTTCTTGTACTTGGACGAAGGCCGGTTCCTCGAAAGTATGGTATGGGGGAGGGCAGCCGTGGATTCATTCAACGTTTGTGGTAGTTAGTTCTGGTTGTAGGACTTTTCGTTTGGCCGGAAAGGCTTCTCAGATGATGAATATTAGTATGATTACGGCTACTATTGAGATTAGGGAGCCGATGGAGGAAATGGTGTTTCATAGTGTGTAGGCGTCGGGATAGTCCGAGTATCGTCGGGGTATTCCTGCTAGGCCTAGGAAGTGCTGGGGGAAGAACGTTAGGTTTACTCCTGTAAATATTACCCCGAAGTGGGCTTTTGCTCATGTTTGGTGTAGGGTAAACCCAGTGAGTAGTGGGAATCAGTGAGTAAATCCTGCTAGAATGGCAAAGACGGCGCCTATGGATAGGACGTAGTGGAAGTGGGCAACTACGTAGTACGTGTCGTGCAGGGCGATGTCTAGGGAAGAGTTTGCAAGAACGATTCCTGTTAATCCTCCGATGGTAAATAGGAAGATAAATCCTAGAGCTCATAGTATTGGGGGGGTCTCATTTGATTGTTCCTCCGTGCAGGGTGGCTAGTCAGCTAAATACTTTGATTCCGGTAGGGATGGCAATGATTATAGTGGCTGATGTAAAGTAGGCTCGGGTATCAACGTCTATTCCTACTGTAAACATGTGGTGAGCTCAGACGATGAATCCTAGGAAGCCGATGGATAGTATGGCTCAGACTATTCCCATGTAGCCGAAGGGCTCCTTTTTGCCTGAGTAGTACGTGACTACGTGTGAGATGATTCCGAACCCCGGTAGGATCAGAATATAGACTTCTGGGTGTCCGAAGAATCAGAATAGGTGTTGGTACAGGATTGGGTCTCCTCCTCCAGCGGGGTCGAAGAATGTGGTGTTTAGGTTTCGATCAGTTAGTAATATTGTAATACCGGCGGCGAGTACGGGGAGTGATAGAAGGAGTAGGATGGCGGTAATTAGTACGGATCAGACAAATAGTGGGGTTTGGTATTGTGAGAGTGCGGGGGGTTTTATGTTGATGGCTGTGGTGATAAAGTTGATGGCCCCAAGGATGGAGGAGATACCGGCTAAGTGGAGTGAGAAGATAGCCAGGTCTACTGAAGCTCCGGCGTGGGCAAGGTCACCTGCTAGGGGAGGGTAGACAGTTCAGCCTGTGCCGGCGCCAGCTTCTACAGTGGATGAGGCTAGTAGGAGGAGGAATGATGGGGGGAGGAGTCAAAAGCTTATGTTGTTTATTCGCGGGAATGCTATGTCGGGGGCACCGATTATGAGGGGGACTAATCAGTTGCCGAATCCTCCGATCATGATGGGTATGACTATAAAGAAGCTTATTACAAAGGCGTGAGCGGTAACGATTACATTGTAAATTTGGTCGTCGCCTAGGAGAGTTCCTGGTTGTCCTAGTTCTGCGCGGATTAATAGGCTGAGTGCGGTGCCGACTATTGCTGCTCATGCCCCGAAGATGAGGTACAGGGTGCCAATATCCTTATGGTTAGTGGAAAATAGTCATCGGTTGATGAAGGTGACGGGTAAGATGGCTGAGTGTTGAAGCGTTAGGCTGTAGTCCTTTTTACAGAGGTTTAATTCCTCTTCTTATCGGCTCTGTAGTGAAATTCATGTTGAGTTGCAAGCTCATCGATGCGCACTAGGGTGCGTCAGGGTCTTTGTAGGCAGAAGCCAATTGGTTTAGGCATTTAGCTGTTAACTAGAGTTTTGTGGGATCGAAGCCCATCTGTCTAGGGAGGCTTTAGCTTAATTAAAGCGTCTGACTTGCATTCAGAAGATACAGGTTAATATTCTGTAAGTCTTAATGTGCAGAAACTAAGAGGGTTTAACTCTTATTTAAGGCTTTGAAGGCCTTCGGTTTGGGGTGTTATCCTAAGTTTCTAGACAATGGCATGTATTATTGGGGACAGGGGAAGTAAGAGGATTGATAGTGAGGCAAGGACCGCAGTAGGTGTGCTTGGGGCTTTGCTAGTGTATCATTGTTTTATGTGGTTAGAGGAGTTGGGGGGAAGGGTAATTGTTGAGTGGTATGCGAGGCGTAGGTAGAAGAAGAGGCTGAGCAGTGATAGCATGGCAATTGCCATGGCTGCTGGTGTTATTTCCTGTTTAGTTAGTTCTTGGATGATAAGTCACTTTGGTATAAAGCCTGTTAATGGGGGGAGGCCTGCTAGGGATAAAAGTACTAGTATTAGGGTGGCGTTTAGCACTGGGGTTTTTGTTCATGAGGTTGTGATCATGGATAGGTTAAGGGCTTTGATTTTGTTAAGGGCTAGGAATACGGCTGATGTTATGATTGTGTATAGGTAGAAGGTAAGTAAGGCCAATTTGGGGCTGTAAACTAGGATGATGGCGATTCAGCCTAAGTGGGAGATGGACGAGAAGGCTAGGATTTTGCGTGTTTGTGTTTGGTTCAGTCCTATTCAGCCTCCTAGTGCTGTTGAGGCTAGGGCCATGGCGGTGAGTAGAGCTGGGTCGAGGGATTTGGATGTTAGTAGGAGCAGGGTTAGTGGGGGGAATTTTATGAGGGTCGAGAGTAGCAGGGCTGTTATTAGTGGCGATCCTTGTAGTACTTCTGGGAATCAGAAGTGAAATGGCACTAGGCCCAGTTTAATAGCGATTGCTGCTGTCAGTAGTAGACAGGAGGTTGGGTGGTTTATTTGTGTGATGTCTCATTGGCCGGTGACTCAGGCATTGGTTATGCTAGAGAATAGGACCAGGGCGGAAGCAGCTGCTTGGGTTAGGAAGTATTTCGTTGCGGCTTCTACTGCTCGTGGGTGGTGGGATTTGGCAATTAGGGGAATGATGGCTAGTGCGTTGATCTCCAGTCCTGTCCAGGCCAGAACTCAGTGGTTGCTGGAAATTGTGATTGTGGTGCCCAAGATGAGGCTGAAGGTTATGATTGGGGTCGCGTAAGGGTTCATTAGTAGAGGAGGGGTTTAAACCATCATTTTCGGGGTATGGGCCCGATAGCTTGATTAGCTGACTCTACTAGAAAATAATATAAGGGAAGTATGGAGAATTTTGATTTCTCTTGTGTGGGTTCAATTCCTACTTTTCTAAGGTCAACAGGAAATGAGAGGGCTGTTATACCTCTATGTTCACTTTATCATAGTGACCCTTTGTAGTTCAGGCACATTTCCTTATGTAAGGAGGTAGGCCTGCATAGCAGATAGGTATGCTGATGTGTCAGAGGCACAGAGCTAGTGTGAGGGGTAGGAAGTTTTTTCATAGTAGGTGCATTAGTTGGTCATATCGGAATCGTGGGTATGAAGCTCGGACCCATAAGAAACCAGAAGATAGTAGGAGGACTTTTGTGGCTAGGATGACGGGGAATAGTTCTGTGGGTGGCCCTAGGGCGCTTGGGTTTAGGAATATGATGGCTGTAAGTGTATTTATTAGCATAATGTTCGCATATTCAGCTAGGAAGAATAAGGCGAAGGGTCCTGCGGCGTATTCAACGTTAAACCCTGAGACTAGCTCAGATTCACCCTCTGTGAGGTCAAAAGGAGCTCGGTTTGTCTCTGCTAGGGTGGATACGTATCATATTATTGCTAGGGGTCATGAGGAGAAAATGAAGTATAGAGGCTCCTGTGCGACGGCAAAGGAGCTGAGTGTGTAGCTTCCGCTTAGTATGATTATTGATAGCAGGATTATGGCCAGTGTCACTTCGTATGAAATGGTCTGTGCTACTGCCCGTAGGGCTCCGATTAGTGCGTATTTTGAGTTCGAGGCTCAGCCTGATCATAGGACTGAGTAGACGGCTAGGCTTGACATGGCTATTAGGAAGAGAACTCCGAGGTTTAGATCTGCTAGGGGAAATGGGAGTGGTAGTGGTGCTCAAGTGGTGAGGGCTAGGACAAGGGCTAGTATTGGTATCAGAATGAATAGAAGTGGGGAAGAGGTAGAGGGTCGGATGGGCTCTTTGGTAAATAGTTTCAGTCCGTCCGCAAATGGTTGAAGTAGGCCAAAAGGCCCGACAACGTTAGGGCCTTTGCGGGATTGTATGTAGCTTAGGATTTTCCGTTCTACTAGGGTTAGGAAGGCTACGGCAATCAGGATTGGGATGATGTATAGGAGGGATATAACGAGGCAGCTTAGTGTTGTTATTTGAATCATGGGTGAAGCTAGGGAGAGGATTTGAACCTCTGGGGAAAGGGCTTAAGCCTTCTGCACTTGCCGGGCTCTGCCACTCTAGCTGGTCCTTTTCTAGGATTGAAAGTGGTGGGGGAAGGCCCTCTTCACGGTTTAGTTGGTTTCACTGCTTAGAGCGGGGGGGGGGCGTGCTTGTGGTATTGGCCCCACTTTCCCGGTCCTTTCGTACTGGGGAGAGTGTGTCATAGATAGAAACCGACCTGGATTGCTCCGGTCTGAACTCAGATCACGTAGGACTGTTAATCGTTGAACAAGCGAACCCTTAATAGCGGCTGCACCATTAGGATGTCCTGATCCAACATCGAGGTCGTAAACCCCCCTGTCGATATGGGCTCTTGAGGGGGATTGCGCTGTTATCCCTGGGGTAGCTTGGTCCATTAATCAATTATATTGGGTCTGGTCACTGTTAGCACTTTGAGGGGTAGCTCTAGGTAAAGAGGTATGGTCTTGTTTTTGGAGGATTTGTTCTCCTCCAAGGTCGCCCCAACCGAAAAATATCGACCAGGCTCTGCGATGGTAGTGGCCCCAGTGGGGTTGATTGAGGATTCGCGGTGGTCGTTGATTTTTAAGTTCCACAGGGTCTTCTCGTCTTATGTTCACATCCCCGCTTTTGCACGGGGAGATCAATTTCACTGATTATCTGTGAGAGACAGTTAAGACCTCGTTTAGCCATTCATACAAGTCTCGATTTATGGGACAATTGATTGCGCTATCTTTGCACGGTTGGATACCGCAGCCGTTAAACCTAAGTCACCGGGCAGGCATCACCTTCAATACTTGTTTAATTTGCTGAAGGCTATGTTTTTGGTAAACAGTCGGGCCTTATTAATTTGCCGAGTTCCTTTCACAGATTTTAATCGCTCTTATAGGCGCTCCTGAGTCGGGTTAACAGGGTTAGTTAATACGTGGTCTTGTAGGGGTTTTTGTATCTGTCTAGGTCTGTTAATAATGTTTCTATGTAAGCTTGCGCCGTTAGAGGGGTGTGGCCCTGTACATGAGGGGCCTAGGATGATTCCTAGGATTGTTATGAGGATGGCAGCGGTTTTGGTGATAAGGGGTATGGTTATTGGGGGGGTTTTGGTTGGTGTGATGAAAGAGGTAATGATTATTCCTGCTGTAATGCTGCCTAGGGCGAGTCGGGTTAGGGGGGCGGTGATTAGTGGGTTGTTTTCGTTTATTGATACTATTGGGGGGATTCGGGTTTGTCCAGCTTGGACTAGGATGGTTATGCGGATGCTGTAGGTTGCGGTGAATGCTGTGGCTATAAGGGTTAGGAGTAGGGCTCAAGTATTTAGGTATGATGTGTTTAAGCTTTCGATGATGAGGTCTTTTGAGTAGAATCCGGCTAGGAATGGGGTTCCTATCAGCGCCAGGTTTCCGATGGTTAGGCAGGAAGTAGTGACTGGGAGTATTTTCTGTAGGCCTCCTATCTTTCGGATATCTTGTTCTCCGTTTAGGTTGTGGATGATAGACCCTGAGCATAGGAATAGTATGGCTTTAAAGAAGGCATGGGTTGAGATGTGTAGGAAGGCTAGTTGTGGGAGGTTTAGTCCGATAGTGACTATTATTAGTCCTAGTTGGCTGGATGTTGAGAAAGCAATGATTTTTTTGATGTCATTTTGGGTTAGGGCGCATGTGGCAGCGAATAGGGTTGATAGAGCACCTAGGCATAGGCAGGCAGTTAGGGCTGTCTGGTTGGTGGCTAGCAGGGGGTGCATGCGGATGAGCAGGAAGATTCCGGCTACTACTATGGTACTGGAGTGCAGTAGGGCTGATACTGGGGTGGGGCCTTCTATTGCTGCGGGCAGTCATGGGTGGAGTCCAAATTGGGCGGATTTTCCTGCGGCTGCGAGGATTAATCCTATGAGGGGGAGGATTGGGGTTTGGTGGGGGTGTACGGCTTGTTGGATCTCTCAGGTGTTGAATGTTGAAGCTAGTCATGCTATGCTCAGGATCAGTCCGATGTCTCCGATTCGGTTGTAGATTACGGCTCGTAGGGCGGCGGTGTTGGCATCTGCTCGGCCTTGTCATCAGCCGATGAGAAGGAAGGACATGATTCGTACTCCTTCCCAGCCTACGAATAGGAGGAATATGTTGTTTGCGGTTGTTAGGAGGAGTATGGCGACTAGGAATGTCAGTAGGTAGGTGAAAAATTTTGTTACGTATGGCTCTGAGGCCATGTATCATATGGCGAATTGTAGGATTGATCATGTTACAAATAGGGCGATTGGAAGAAATGTTATTGAGTATTGGTCTATTTTTAGGCTCAGGGGGATTTTAAAGTTTATAATGAATTTTCACTCCCAGTGGCAGGTGACAGATTCTACTCCCGAGTAGATGAATGCGGTTGTAGGGGCTAGGCTAATTAGGAATGCGGTTTTAACAGCGCGGGTGGTGGCTTGTGGGGTGTTTTTAAAGTTTTTAAATAGAAATGGCAGGATGATTGGGGTTAGGAGGATTGTCAGCGTGAGTAGTGTGAGGGAGTTGATTAGTAGTGTGGGGTTCACTACTTTTACTTGGATTTGCACCAAGATGGGTGGTTCCTAAGACCAGTGGATTGCTGTTATCCTTTAAAAGTAAGGGGGCTGAGGTTTTAGGCTCAGATGTAAGAGTTAGCAGCTCTTGTTGGTTAAACCCTCCCCTCGGCAGGTAAGAAGGTTTGAACTTCTATTCTTAGAATCACAGTCTAATGTTTGGTTTAAACTATACTTGCATGAGGGGATTCCGGAGATCAGTTCGGGTTTGAGGATTAGGAGGAATATTGGGATAATGTGGAGTGTTATGAGCAGGTGTTCTCGCGTGGTTGAGTTTTGCATAGATGTGATGTGGGAGGGGATTGAGCCTCGTTGGGTCATTAGTAGTATGAATAAGGTGTAGGAGGCGGTTAGTAGGGTTGCGATTCCTGTTAGGATGATCGTGAAGGCAGATCAGTTGAATAAGGTGATTATAATGGTTAGCTCTGCTATGAGGTTTGTTGTTGGGGGTAAGGCTATGTTTGTTAGATTGGCCAGCAATCATCAGGTAGCTATGAGTGGTAGGAGAGGTTGTAGGCCTCGTGTGAGTAGTAGAATTCGGCTGTGCGTACGTTCATAGTTTGTGTTGGCTAGGCAGAATAGTATGGAGGAAGTTAGTCCATGGGAAATTATTAGGATCATTGCCCCTGAGAATGATCAGTGGGTTTGGATTATTCCTGCGGCGATAACTAGGCCTATGTGGCTAACGGATGAATAAGCGATTAGTGATTTTAGGTCTGTCTGTCGTAGGCAGATTGAGCTAGTCATTAGGGCGCCTCATAGGGCCAGGGTTAGGAAGGGGTAGTGCAGGAGGTTGGACAGTGGGCCCATAAATAGAGTGACTCGTATAATTCCGTATCCTCCTAGCTTTAGTAGTAGGGCGGCGAGGAGTATTGAGCCTGCGATGGGTGCTTCTACGTGGGCTTTTGGCAGTCAGAGGTGTAGGCCGTATAGTGGGGCTTTTACTATGAATGCTATGAGCAGTGCTAGACCTGATAGTATTCCCGTCCATGAGGTGGATAGGGTTGGGTGGGTTAGTTGTAGGGTTGGCAGGTGCAGGGTGCCAATTTTCACGTATAGGTGTATGATTGTGATTAGCAGGGGTAGAGAGCTTACTGGCGTGTAGAATAGCAGGTAGATGCCAGCGCTTAGGCGTTCTGGTTGGTTCCCCCATCGGGTGATTAAGATTAGGGTGGGAATGAGGGTTGCTTCAAATGAGATGTAAAATAGTGCTAGTTCTGTGGTGGAAAAGGCTAGTAGGATGAATGGCTGGACTGCGACTAAGGTTGAGATAAAGATTCGTTTGCGTTGTAGGGGTTCTTGTTGCAGGTGGTTTTGGCTTGCTATGATTATGAGTGGGAGTAGTCAGCAGGATAGTACTAGGAGGGGGGATGAGATTTGGTCAATTCCTGTTCAGTTGGATAAAAATTTGTAGGGGTAGTAGGTTGGGATTAATCACTGTAGGCTTAGGGCAGCGATTAGGAGGCTGTATAAGGTGGTGTTAGTCCATAGAAATTTTGGTGGAGACAGCAGGGCTGTTGGAAGAAGTATGATTGTGGGTAGGATGATTTTTAGCATTGCAGGAGGTTTAGGTTGTGTAGATGGTCGGAGCCATGTGTGCGGGTGGAGGCTACTAGGATGGCCAGGCCTGTGCCCGCCTCACACGCTGAGAAGGTTAGCATGAGAATTGGTACCATGGTGAATGAGGAGACTTGGTTTTCGATGGATCATATTGATAGGCCTACGAATATCGATAATATTATGCTTTCAAGGCATAGTAGGGCGGATACTAGGTGGGTTCGGTGGAAGGCTAGTCCTAGTCCGCTGAAAATGAAGGCTGAGTAGAAGCTTAAATGTAGGGGCGACATAAGAAAGTTACAGGGTTGGCTGTAATCTGCTGGGTCGAAACCAGCTATCTTTTTGGTTAGACTAACTTTCTGTTATTCTGCTCATTCTAGGCCCCCTTGAATTCACTCGTAGGCCAGTCCGAGTGTTAGGAGAAGGAGGATCACTACAGTTCAGGTGAGGGTCATTAGGGGGGATTGGAGTTGGACGGCTCATGGCAGGGGGAGTAGGAGGGCGATTTCTAGGTCGAATAGGACGAACAGGATGGCTACTGAGGAAGAATCGGACTGAGAATGGTAATCGAGCAGATCCAAGTGGGTCGAATCCACATTCGTACGGTGAGAGTTTCTCTGAGTCGGGGTTTATTTGGGCGAGTCAGAAGTTTAATGCGGTTAGGGCGGCGCTTAGGATTGATGATAGGGCGAATATGAACATGAGTGCGTTCATTGCTCTCCTCTGGGTTTATACCAGATTCTAGAGATTGGAAGTCAATTGTAATTAATATACTAGAAGAGCAAGATCCTCATCAGTAGATGGTTATGTAGAGGAATAGTCAGATGACGTCTACGAAGTGTCAGTATCAGGCTGCTGCCTCGAATCCGAAGTGGTGGTCTGATGTAAAGTGGAACTTGATCAGTCGGAAGAGGCAGACGGTCAGGAAGGAGGATCCGATGATTACGTGGAGTCCGTGGAATCCAGTGGCAACGAAGAAGGTAGATCCGTAGACGCTATCGGCGATTGAGAATGGGGCTTCGTGGTATTCTATTGCTTGTAGGGCTGTGAAGTAGAATCCCAGGAGGATCGTTAGGGTTAGGGCGTGGATGGCGTGTTTTCGGTTTCCTTCTGTGATGCTGTGATGGGCTCACGTTACGGTAACGCCTGAGGCTAGTAGGATGGCTGTGTTTAGTAGGGGGACTTCTATCGGGTTGAGTGGTTTAATTCCTGTTGGGGGTCATTGGCCTCCTAGTTCTGGGGTTGGGGCCAGGCTCGAGTGGAAGAACGCTCAGAAGAACCCTAAGAAGAAGAATGCTTCGGATGTGATGAAAAGGATTATGCCGTATCGTAGGCCTTTTTGGACTGTGGGAGTGTGATGGCCTTGGAAGGTGCTTTCTCGTACAATGTCTCGTCAT
The DNA here is from genome assembly GCF_964034855.1 of Anser brachyrhynchus. NCBI lineage: Eukaryota > Metazoa > Chordata > Aves > Anseriformes > Anatidae > Anser > Anser brachyrhynchus. The sequence goes on from NW_027664112.1 coordinate 64,922, forward strand.
CATTGGAGTATTACTAGGAGTATTGAGATGAGGCCTAGGGTTAGTAGTATGGATGAGTTGTAGTGGAATCACATGATTAATCCTGAGGTTGTGAGTAGGGCGGCGGCTGCCCCGAAGATTGGTCAAGGGCTTGGGTCAACTATGTGGTATGAGTGTGCTTGGTGTGCCATTAGATGTTTTCTTGTAAGTATAGGCTTAGAAGGAGCACGAAGACGTAGGCCTGGATTATGGCTACTGCTACTTCTAGGATGGTTAGGAGTAGTAGGATGATTATTGTTAGGATGGATACTGCAGGAAGGGTGGGTATTAATGCAATGGAGGCTGTAGAGATGAGTTGGATGAGTAAGTGTCCTGCTGTAAGGTTGGCTGTAAGGCGGACTCCGAGAGCTAGGGGGCGGATTAGTAGGCTGGTTGTTTCGATCAGGATTAGTGCGGGGATTAGGGGTGTAGGGGTACCTTCGGGTAATAGGTGGGCTAAAGAGGCTGATGGTTGGTTTCGTAGGCCTGTTAGTAGTGTGGCGAGCCATAGTGGGAAGGCTAGGGCTATGTTCATAGATAGTTGGGTGGTTGGGGTGAATGTATATGGAAGGAGGCCTAGAAGGTTGATTGTAAGAAGTATGATTATTAGGGATGTAAATATTATGGCTCATTTGTGGCCATTTTTGTCGAGTGGGACTATTAGTTGTTTTGTGATTAGGTGAAGGAGTCATGTTTGGATAGTAGAAAGGCGGTTGTTGATTCATCGGTTGTTTGGGGACGGGAATAGTAGGGCTGGGAAGAGTAGGGATAGTAGGATTAAGGGGATGCCGAATAGATTGGGGCTGGAAAATTGGTCAAAGAAGCTTAGGTTCATGGTCAGGATCATGGTGTGGGTTTGGTAGTGAGGGAGGTCTTATTTGATGGGGGGTTGGTTGTGGTGAAGGCTAGTAGTTTTGGTTGGATGAGGAGTGCTAGGGTTAATCAGGTTATAATTATGATTGAAAATCATGGTGCGGGGTTAAGCTGTGGCATATCATTAAGGAGGGGGAAGTCCCTCTTTGGCTAGCTTAAAAGGCTAGTGCTGTTGCATGGCTTCTTAATGATTAGGATGATGATAGAAGGGACGATCAGGCCTCGAAATGTGGGAGTGGGGTTGATTCTACTACAATGGGTATGTAGCTGTGATTAGCCCCGCAAATTTCTGAGCATTGTCCGTAAAAAATCCCAGGCCGGGTGGTAATGAATGAAGTTTGGTTTAGTCGGCCTGGGATTGCGTCTGTTTTAACTCCGAGCGTTGGGACTGCTCAGGAGTGGAGTACGTCTCCTGCAGTAATGATCACGCGGATGGGGGATTCTATTGGGATAACTACGCGGTGGTCAACTTCTAGCAGTCGGAAGTGGCCGTTGGGTAAGTCTGGGGTGGGCACTATGTAGGAGTCGAATGATAGGTCTTTGAAGTCTGTGTATTCGTAGCTTCAGTATCATTGGTGGCCGATGGCTTTTAGGGTGAGGTCTGGTTCGTCGATTTCGTCCATTATGTAGAGGATTTGTAGGGATGGGAGGGCGAGGAGTACCAGGACGATAGCAGGTAGGATTGTCCAGATCAGCTCTACTTCTTGGGCGTCTACAGCATTGGACGAGAGTTTTTCTGTTAGTATGTGGGCTAAAAGGTAGAGAACTAGGCTGCAGATAGCTAGGGCAACGATTAGGGCGTGGTCGTGGAATTCAACGAGTTCTTCTATGATGGGTGATGAGGCGTCTTGGAATCCTAGTTGGGAGTGGTTGGCCACATGAGATGTACAGGATTTTTACCTGTGATTTAGTCTTGACAAGGCTATGTAATTGGTTTACTAACGTCTCATAAGAAAGAAGCATGAGCGGTTAATGCAGTTGGCTTGAAACCAGCATGTGAGGGTTCGATTCCTTCCTTTCTTGTACTTGGACGAAGGCCGGTTCCTCGAAAGTATGGTATGGGGGAGGGCAGCCGTGGATTCATTCAACGTTTGTGGTAGTTAGTTCTGGTTGTAGGACTTTTCGTTTGGCCGAAAAGGCTTCTCAGATGATGAATATTAGTATGATTACGGCTACTATTGAGATTAGGGAGCCGATGGAGGAAATGGTGTTTCATAGTGTGTAGGCGTCGGGATAGTCCGAGTATCGTCGGGGTATTCCTGCTAGGCCTAGGAAGTGCTGGGGGAAGAACGTTAGGTTTACTCCTGTAAATATTACCCCGAAGTGGGCTTTTGCTCATGTTTGGTGTAGGGTAAACCCAGTGAGTAGTGGGAATCAGTGAGTAAATCCTGCTAGAATGGCAAAGACGGCGCCTATGGATAGGACGTAGTGGAAGTGGGCAACTACGTAGTACGTGTCGTGCAGGGCGATGTCTAGGGAAGAGTTTGCAAGAACGATTCCTGTTAATCCTCCGATGGTAAATAGGAAGATAAATCCTAGAGCTCATAGTATTGGGGGGGTCTCATTTGATTGTTCCTCCGTGCAGGGTGGCTAGTCAGCTAAATACTTTGATTCCGGTAGGGATGGCAATGATTATAGTGGCTGATGTAAAGTAGGCTCGGGTATCAACGTCTATTCCTACTGTAAACATGTGGTGAGCTCAGACGATGAATCCTAGGAAGCCGATGGATAGTATGGCTCAGACTATTCCCATGTAGCCGAAGGGCTCCTTTTTGCCTGAGTAGTACGTGACTACGTGTGAGATGATTCCAAACCCCGGTAGGATCAGAATATAGACTTCTGGGTGTCCGAAGAATCAGAATAGGTGTTGGTACAGGATTGGGTCTCCTCCTCCAGCGGGGTCGAAGAATGTGGTGTTTAGGTTTCAATCAGTTAGTAATATTGTAATACCGGCGGCGAGTACGGGGAGTGATAGAAGGAGTAGGATGGCGGTAATTAGTACGGATCAGACAAATAGTGGGGCTTGGTATTGTGAGAGTGCGGGGGGTTTTATGTTGATGGCTGTGGTGATAAAGTTGATGGCCCCAGGGATGGAGGAGATACCGGCTAAGTGGAGTGAGAAGATAGCCAGGTCTACTGAAGCTCCGGCGTGGGCAAGGTTACCTGCTAGGGGAGGGTAGACAGTTCAGCCTGTGCCGGCGCCAGCTTCTACAGTGGATGAGGCTAGTAGGAGGAGGAATGATGGGGGGAGGAGTCAAAAGCTTATGTTGTTTATTCGCGGGAATGCTATGTCGGGGGCACCGATTATGAGGGGGACTAATCAGTTGCCGAATCCTCCGATCATGATGGGTATGACTATAAAGAAGCTTATTACAAAGGCGTGAGCGGTAACGATTACATTGTAAATTTGGTCGTCGCCTAGGAGAGTTCCTGGTTGTCCTAGTTCTGCGCGGATTAATAGGCTGAGTGCGGTGCCGACTATTCCTGCTCATGCCCCGAAGATGAGGTACAGGGTGCCAATATCCTTATGGTTAGTGGAAAATAGTCATCGGTTGATGAAGGTGACGGGTAAGATGGCTGAGTGTTGAAGCGTTAGGCTGTAGTCCTTTTTACAGAGGTTTAATTCCTCTTCTTATCGGCTCTGTAGTGAAATTCATGTTGAGTTGCAAGCTCATCGATGCGCACTAGGGTGCGTCAGGGTCTTTGTAGGCAGAAGCCAATTGGTTTAGGCATTTAGCTGTTAACTAGAGTTTTGTGGGATCGAAGCCCATCTGTCTAGGGAGGCTTTAGCTTAATTAAAGCGTCTGACTTGCATTCAGAAGATACAGGTTAATATTCTGTAAGTCTTAATGTGCAGAAACTAAGAGGGTTTAACTCTTATTTAAGGCTTTGAAGGCCTTCGGTTTGGGGTGTTATCCTAAGTTTCTAGACAATGGCATGTATTATTGGGGACAGGGGAAGTAAGAGGATTGATAGTGAGGCAAGGACCGCAGTAGGTGTGCTTGGGGCTTTGCTAGTGTATCATTGTTTTATGTGGTTAGAGGAGTTGGGGGGAAGGGTAATTGTTGAGTGGTATGCGAGGCGTAGGTAGAAGAAGAGGCTGAGCAGTGATAGCATGGCAATTGCCATGGCTGCTGGTGTTATTTCCTGTTTAGTTAGTTCTTGGATGATAAGTCACTTTGGTATAAAGCCTGTTAATGGGGGGAGGCCTGCTAGGGATAAAAGTACTAGTATTAGGGTGGCGTTTAGCACTGGGGTTTTTGTTCATGAGGTTGTGATCATGGATAGGTTAAGGGCTTTGATTTTGTTAAGGGCTAGGAATACGGCTGATGTTATGATTGTGTATAGGTAGAAGGTAAGTAAGGCCAATTTGGGGCTGTAAACTAGGATGATGGCGATTCAGCCTAAGTGGGAGATGGACGAGAAGGCTAGGATTTTGCGTGTTTGTGTTTGGTTCAGTCCTATTCAGCCTCCTAGTGCTGTTGAGGCTAGGGCCATGGCGGTGAGTAGAGCTGGGTCGAGGGATTTGGATGTTAGTAGGAGCAGGGTTAGTGGGGGGAATTTTATGAGGGTCGAGAGTAGCAGGGCTGTTATTAGTGGCGATCCTTGTAGTACTTCTGGGAATCAGAAGTGAAATGGCACTAGGCCCAGTTTAATAGCGATTGCTGCTGTCAGTAGTAGACAGGAGGTTGGGTGGTTTATTTGTGTGATGTCTCATTGGCCGGTGACTCAGGCATTGGTTATGCTAGAGAATAGGACCAGGGCGGAAGCAGCTGCTTGGGTTAGGAAGTATTTCGTTGCGGCTTCTACTGCTCGTGGGTGGTGGGATTTGGCAATTAGGGGAATGATGGCTAGTGCGTTGATCTCCAGTCCTGTCCAGGCCAGAACTCAGTGGTTGCTGGAAATTGTGATTGTGGTGCCCAAGATGAGGCTGAAGGTTATGATTGGGGTCGCGTAAGGGTTCATTAGTAGAGGAGGGGGTTAAACCATCATTTTCGGGGTATGGGCCCGATAGCTTGATTAGCTGACTCTACTAGAAAATAATATAAGGGAAGTATGGAGAATTTTGATTTCTCTTGTGTGGGTTCAATTCCTACTTTTCTAAGGTCAACAGGAAATGAGAGGGCTGTTATACCTCTATGTTCACTTTATCATAGTGACCCTTTGTAGTTCAGGCACATTTCCTTATGTAAGGAGGTAGGCCTGCATAGCAGATAGGTATGCTGATGTGTCAGAGGCACAGAGCTAGTGTGAGGGGTAGGAAGTTTTTTCATAGTAGGTGCATTAGTTGGTCATATCGGAATCGTGGGTATGAAGCTCGGACCCATAAGAAACCAGAAGATAGTAGGAGGACTTTTGTGGCTAGGATGACGGGGAATAGTTCTGTGGGTGGCCCTAGGGCGCTTGGGTTTAGGAATATGATGGCTGTAAGTGTATTTATTAGCATAATGTTCGCATATTCAGCTAGGAAGAATAAGGCGAAGGGTCCTGCGGCGTATTCAACGTTAAACCCTGAGACTAGCTCAGATTCGCCCTCTGTGAGGTCAAAAGGAGCTCGGTTTGTCTCTGCTAGGGTGGATACGTATCATATTATTGCTAGGGGTCATGAGGAGAAAATGAAGTATAGAGGCTCCTGTGCGACGGCAAAGGAGCTGAGTGTGTAGCTTCCGCTTAGTATGATTATTGATAGCAGGATTATGGCCAGTGTCACTTCGTATGAAATGGTCTGTGCTACTGCCCGTAGGGCTCCGATTAGTGCGTATTTTGAGTTCGAGGCTCAGCCTGATCATAGGACTGAGTAGACGGCTAGGCTTGACATGGCTATTAGGAAGAGAACTCCGAGGTTTAGATCTGCTAGGGGAAATGGGAGTGGTAGTGGTGCTCAAGTGGTGAGGGCTAGGACAAGGGCTAGTATTGGTATCAGAATGAATAGAAGTGGGGAAGAGGTAGAGGGTCGGATGGGCTCTTTGGTAAATAGTTTCAGTCCGTCCGCAAATGGTTGAAGTAGGCCAAAAGGCCCGACAACGTTAGGGCCTTTGCGGGATTGTATGTAGCTTAGGATTTTCCGTTCTACTAGGGTTAGGAAGGCTACGGCAATCAGGATTGGGATGATGTATAGGAGGGATATAACGAGGCAGCTTAGTGTTGTTATTTGAATCATGGGTGAAGCTAGGGAGAGGATTTGAACCTCTGGGAAAAGGGCTTAAGCCTTCTGCACTTGCCGGGCTCTGCCACTCTAGCTGGTCCTTTTCTAGGATTGAAAGTGGTGGGGGAAGGCCCTCTTCACGGTTTAGTTGGTTTCACTGCTTAGAGCGGGGGGGGGGGGCGTGCTTGTGGTATTGGCCCCACTTTCCCGGTCCTTTCGTACTGGGGAGAGTGTGTCATAGATAGAAACCGACCTGGATTGCTCCGGTCTGAACTCAGATCACGTAGGACTGTTAATCGTTGAACAAACGAACCCTTAATAGCGGCTGCACCATTAGGATGTCCTGATCCAACATCGAGGTCGTAAACCCCCCTGTCGATATGGGCTCTTGAGGGGGATTGCGCTGTTATCCCTGGGGTAGCTTGGTCCATTAATCAATTATATTGGGTCTGGTCACTGTTAGCACTTTGAGGGGTAGCTCTAGGTAAAGAGGTATGGTCTTGTTTTTGGAGGATTTGTTCTCCTCCAAGGTCGCCCCAACCGAAAAATATCGACCAGGCTCTGCGATGGTAGTGGCCCCAGTGGGGTTGATTGAGGATTCGCGGTGGTCGTTGATTTTTAAGTTCCACAGGGTCTTCTCGTCTTATGTTCACATCCCCGCTTTTGCACGGGGAGATCAATTTCACTGATTATCTGTGAGAGACAGTTAAGACCTCGTTTAGCCATTCATACAAGTCTCGATTTATGGGACAATTGATTGCGCTATCTTTGCACGGTTAGGATACCGCGGCCGTTAAACCTAAGTCACCGGGCAGGCATCACCTTCAATACTTGTTTAATTTGCTGAAGGCTATGTTTTTGGTAAACAGTCGGGCCTTATTAATTTGCCGAGTTCCTTTCACAGATTTTAATCGCTCTTATAGGCGCTCCTGAGTCGGGTTAACAGGGTTAGTTAATACGTGGTCTTGTAGGGGTTTTTGTATCTGTCTAGGTCTGTTAATAATGTTTCTATGTAAGCTTGCGCCGTTAGAGGGGTGTGGCCCTGTACATGAGGGGCCTAGGATGATTCCTAGGATTGTTATGAGGATGGCAGCGGTTTTGGTGATAAGGGGTATGGTTATTGGGGGGGTTTTGGTTGGTGTGATGAAAGAGGTAATGATTATTCCTGCTGTAATGCTGCCTAGGGCGAGTCGGGTTAGGGGGGCGGTGATTAGTGGGTTGTTTTCGTTTATTGATACTATTGGGGGGATTCGGGTTTGTCCAGCTTGGACTAGGATGGTTATGCGGATGCTGTAGGTTGCGGTGAATGCTGTGGCTATAAGGGTTAGGAGTAGGGCTCAAGTATTTAGGTATGATGTGTTTAAGCTTTCGATGATGAGGTCTTTTGAGTAGAATCCGGCTAGGAATGGGGTTCCTATCAGCGCCAGGTTTCCGATGGTTAGGCAGGAAGTAGTGACTGGGAGTATTTTCTGTAGGCCTCCTATCTTTCGGATATCTTGTTCTCCGTTTAGGTTGTGGATGATAGACCCTGAGCATAGGAATAGTATGGCTTTAAAGAAGGCATGGGTTGAGATGTGTAGGAAGGCTAGTTGTGGGAGGTTTAGTCCGATAGTGACTATTATTAGTCCTAGTTGGCTGGATGTTGAGAAAGCAATGATTTTTTTGATGTCATTTTGGGTTAGGGCGCATGTGGCAGCGAATAGGGTTGATAGAGCACCTAGGCATAGGCAGGCAGTTAGGGCTGTCTGGTTGGTGGCTAGCAGGGGGTGCATGCGGATGAGCAGGAAGATTCCGGCTACTACTATGGTACTGGAGTGCAGTAGGGCTGATACTGGGGTGGGGCCTTCTATTGCTGCGGGCAGTCATGGGTGGAGTCCAAATTGGGCGGATTTTCCTGCGGCTGCGAGGATTAATCCTATGAGGGGGAGGATTGGGGTTTGGTGGGGGTGTACGGCTTGTTGGATCTCTCAGGTGTTGAATGTTGAAGCTAGTCATGCTATGCTCAGGATCAGTCCGATGTCTCCGATTCGGTTGTAGATTACGGCTCGTAGGGCGGCGGTGTTGGCATCTGCTCGGCCTTGTCATCAGCCGATGAGAAGGAAGGACATGATTCGTACTCCTTCCCAGCCTACGAATAGGAGGAATATGTTGTTTGCGGTTGTTAGGAGGAGTATGGCGACTAGGAATGTCAGTAGGTAGGTGAAAAATTTTGTTACGTATGGCTCTGAGGCCATGTATCATATGGCGAATTGTAGGATTGATCATGTTACAAATAGGGCGATTGGAAGAAATGTTATTGAGTATTGGTCTATTTTTAGGCTCAGGGGGATTTTAAAGTTTATAATGAATTTTCACTCCCAGTGGCAGGTGACAGATTCTACTCCCGAGTAGATGAATGCGGTTGTAGGGGCTAGGCTAATTAGGAATGCGGTTTTAACAGCGCGGGTGGTGGCTTGTGGGGTGTTTTTAAAGTTTTTAAATAGAAATGGCAGGATGATTGGGGTTAGGAGGATTGTCAGCGTGAGTAGTGTGAGGGAGTTGATTAGTAGTGTGGGGTTCACTCCTTTTACTTGGATTTGCACCAAGATGGGTGGTTCCTAAGACCAGTGGATTGCTGTTATCCTTTAAAAGTAAGGGGGCTGAGGTTTTAGGCTCAGATGTAAGAGTTAGCAGCTCTTGTTGGTTAAACCCTCCCCTCGGCAGGTAAGAAGGTTTGAACTTCTATTCTTAGAATCACAGTCTAATGTTTGGTTTAAACTATACTTGCATGAGGGGATTCCGGAGATCAGTTCGGGTTTGAGGATTAGGAGGAATATTGGGATAATGTGGAGTGTTATGAGCAGGTGTTCTCGCGTGGTTGAGTTTTGCATAGATGTGATGTGGGAGGGGATTGAGCCTCGTTGGGTCATTAGTAGTATGAATAAGGTGTAGGAGGCGGTTAGTAGGGTTGCGATTCCTGTTAGGATGATCGTGAAGGCAGATCAGTTGAATAAGGTGATTATAATGGTTAGCTCTGCTATGAGGTTTGTTGTTGGGGGTAAGGCTATGTTTGTTAGATTGGCCAGCAATCATCAGGTAGCTATGAGTGGTAGGAGAGGTTGTAGGCCTCGTGTGAGTAGTAGAATTCGGCTGTGCGTACGTTCATAGTTTGTGTTGGCTAGGCAGAATAGTATGGAGGAAGTTAGTCCATGGGAAATTATTAGGATCATTGCCCCTGAGAATGATCAGTGGGTTTGGATTATTCCTGCGGCGATAACTAGGCCTATGTGGCTAACGGATGAATAAGCGATTAGTGATTTTAGGTCTGTCTGTCGTAGGCAGATTGAGCTAGTCATTAGGGCGCCTCATAGGGCCAGGGTTAGGAAGGGGTAGTGCAGGAGGTTGGACAGTGGGCCCATAAATAGAGTGACTCGTATAATTCCGTATCCTCCTAGCTTTAGTAGTAGGGCGGCGAGGAGTATTGAGCCTGCGATGGGTGCTTCTACGTGGGCTTTTGGCAGTCAGAGGTGTAGGCCGTATAGTGGGGCTTTTACTATGAATGCTATGAGCAGTGCTAGACCTGATAGTATTCCTGTCCATGAGGTGGATAGGGTTGGGTGGGTTAGTTGTAGGGTTGGCAGGTGCAGGGTGCCAATTTTCACGTATAGGTGTATGATTGTGATTAGCAGGGGTAGAGAGCTTACTGGCGTGTAGAATAGCAGGTAGATGCCAGCGCTTAGGCGTTCTGGTTGGTTCCCCCATCGGGTGATTAAGATTAGGGTGGGAATGAGGGTTGCTTCAAATGAGATGTAAAATAGTGCTAGTTCTGTGGTGGAAAAGGCTAGTAGGATGAATGGCTGGACTGCGACTAAGGTTGAGATAAAGATTCGTTTGCGTTGTAGGGGTTCTTGTTGCAGGTGGTTTTGGCTTGCTATGATTATGAGTGGGAGTAGTCAGCAGGATAGTACTAGGAGGGGGGATGAGATTTGGTCAATTCCTGCTCAGTTGGATAAAAATTTGTAGGGGTAGTAGGTTGGGATTAATCACTGTAGGCTTAGGGCAGCGATTAGGAGGCTGTATAAGGTGGTGTTAGTCCATAGAAATTTTGGTGGAGACAGCAGGGCTGTTGGAAGAAGTATGATTGTGGGTAGGATGATTTTTAGCATTGCAGGAGGTTTAGGTTGTGTAGATGGTCGGAGCCATGTGTGCGGGTGGAGGCTACTAGGATGGCCAGGCCTGTGCCCGCCTCACACGCTGAGAAGGTTAGCATGAGAATTGGTACCATGGTGAATGAGGAGACTTGGTTTTCGATGGATCATATTGATAGGCCTACGAATATCGATAATATTATGCTTTCAAGGCATAGTAGGGCGGATACTAGGTGGGTTCGGTGGAAGGCTAGTCCTAGTCCGCTGAAAATGAAGGCTGAGTAGAAGCTTAAATGTAGGGGCGACATAAGAAAGTTACAGGGTTGGCTGTAATCTGCTGGGTCGAAACCAGCTATCTTTTTGGTTAGACTAACTTTCTGTTATTCTGCTCATTCTAGGCCCCCTTGAATTCACTCGTAGGCCAGTCCGAGTGTTAGGAGAAGGAGGATCACTACAGTTCAGGTGAGGGTCATTAGGGGGGATTGGAGTTGGACGGCTCATGGCAGGGGGAGTAGGAGGGCGATTTCTAGGTCGAATAGGACGAACAGGATGGCTACTGAGGAAGAATCGGACTGAGAATGGTAATCGAGCAGATCCAAGTGGGTCGAATCCACATTCGTACGGTGAGAGTTTCTCTGAGTCGGGGTTTATTTGGGCGAGTCAGAAGTTTAATGCGGTTAGGGCGGCGCTTAGGATTGATGATAGGGCGAATATGAACATGAGTGCGTTCATTGCTCTCCTCTGGGTTTATACCAGATTCTAGAGATTGGAAGTCAATTGTAATTAATATACTAGAAGAGCAAGATCCTCATCAGTAGATGGTTATGTAGAGGAATAGTCAGATGATGTCTACAAAGTGTCAGTATCAGGCTGCTGCCTCGAATCCGAAGTGGTGGTCTGATGTAAAGTGGAACTTGATCAGTCGGAAGAGGCAGACGGTCAGGAAGGAGGATCCGATGATTACGTGGAGTCCGTGGAATCCAGTGGCAACGAAGAAGGTAGATCCGTAGACGCTATCGGCGATTGAGAATGGGGCTTCGTGGTATTCTATTGCTTGTAGGGCTGTGAAGTAGAATCCCAGGAGGATCGTTAGGGTTAGGGCGTGGATGGCGTGTTTTCGGTTTCCTTCTGTGATGCTGTGATGGGCTCACGTTACGGTAACGCCTGAGGCTAGTAGGATGGCTGTGTTTAGTAGGGGGACTTCTATCGGGTTGAGTGGTTTAATTCCTGTTGGGGGTCATTGGCCTCCTAGTTCTGGGGTTGGGGCCAGGCTCGAGTGGAAGAACGCTCAGAAGAACCCTAAGAAGAAGAATGCTTCGGATGTGATGAAAAGGATTATGCCGTATCGTAGGCCTTTTTGGACTGTGGGAGTGTGATGGCCTTGGAAGGTGCTTTCTCGTACAATGTCTCGTCATCATTGGAGTATTACTAGGAGTATTGAGATGAGGCCTAGGGTTAGTAGTATGGATGAGTTGTAGTGGAATCACATGATTAATCCTGAGGTTGTGAGTAGGGCGGCGGCTGCCCCGAAGATTGGTCAAGGGCTTGGGTCAACTATGTGGTATGAGTGTGCTTGGTGTGCCATTAGATGTTTTCTTGTAAGTATAGGCTTAGAAGGAGCACGAAGACGTAGGCCTGGATTATGGCTACTGCTACTTCTAGGATGGTTAGGAGTAGTAGGATGATTATTGTTAGGATGGATACTGCAGGAAGGGTGGGTATTAATGCAATGGAGGCTGTAGAGATGAGTTGGATGAGTAAGTGTCCTGCTGTAAGGTTGGCTGTAAGGCGGACTCCGAGGGCTAGGGGGCGGATTAGTAGGCTGGTTGTTTCGATCAGGATTAGTGCGGGGATTAGGGGTGTAGGGGTACCTTCGGGTAATAGGTGGGCTAAAGAGGCTGATGGTTGGTTTCGTAGGCCTGTTAGTAGTGTGGCGAGCCATAGTGGGAAGGCTAGGGCTATGTTCATAGATAGTTGGGTGGTTGGGGTGAATGTATATGGAAGGAGGCCTAGAAGGTTGATTGTAAGAAGTATGATTATTAGGGATGTAAATATTATGGCTCATTTGTGGCCATTTTTGTTGAGTGGGACTATTAGTTGTTTTGTGATTAGGTGAAGGAGTCATGTTTGGATAGTAGAAAGGCGGTTGTTGATTCATCGGTTGTTTGGGGACGGGAATAGTAGGGCTGGGAAGAGTAGGGATAGTAGGATTAAGGGGATGCCGAATAGATTGGGGCTGGAAAATTGGTCAAAGAAGCTTAGGTTCATGGTCAGGATCATGGTGTGGGTTTGGTAGTGAGGGAGGTCTTATTTGATGGGGGGTTGGTTGTGGTGAAGGCTAGTAGTTTTGGTTGGATGAGGAGTGCTAGGGTTAATCAGGTTATAATTATGATTGAAAATCATGGTGCGGGGTTAAGCTGTGGCATATCATTAAGGAGGGGGAAGTCCCTCTTTGGCTAGCTTAAAAGGCGAGTGCTGTTGCATAGCTTCTTAATGATTAGGATGATGATAGAAGGGACGATCAGGCCTCGAAATGTGGGAGTGGGGTTGATTCTACTACAATGGGTATGTAGCTGTGATTAGCCCCGCAAATTTCTGAGCATTGTCCGTAAAAAATCCCAGGCCGGGTGGTAATGAATGAAGTTTGGTTTAGTCGGCCTGGGATTGCGTCTGTTTTAACTCCGAGCGTTGGGACTGCTCAGGAGTGGAGTACGTCTCCTGCAGTAATGATTACGCGGATGGGGGATTCTATTGGGATAACTACGCGGTGGTCAACTTCTAGCAGTCGGAAGTGGCCGTTGGGTAAGTCTGGGGTGGGCACTATGTAGGAGTCGAATGATAGGTCTTTGAAGTCTGTGTATTCGTAGCTTCAGTATCATTGGTGGCCGATGGCTTTTAGGGTGAGGTCTGGTTCGTCGATTTCGTCCATTATGTAGAGGATTTGTAGGGATGGGAGGGCGAGGAGTACCAGGACGATAGCAGGTAGGATTGTCCAGATCAGCTCTACTTCTTGGGCGTCTACAGCATTGGACGAGAGTTTTTCTGTTAGTATGTGGGCTAAAAGGTAGAGAACTAGGCTGCAGATAGCTAGGGCAACGATTAGGGCGTGGTCGTGGAATTCAACGAGTTCTTCTATGATGGGTGATGAGGCGTCTTGGAATCCTAGTTGGGAGTGGTTGGCCACATGAGATGTACAGGATTTTTACCTGTGATTTAGTCTTGACAAGGCTATGTAATTGGTTTACTAACGTCTCATAAGAAAGAAGCATGAGCGGTTAATGCAGTTGGCTTGAAACCAGCATGTGAGGGTTCGATTCCTTCCTTTCTTGTACTTGGACGAAGGCCGGTTCCTCGAAAGTATGGTATGGGGGAGGGCAGCCGTGGATTCATTCAACGTTTGTGGTAGTTAGTTCTGGTTGTAGGACTTTTCGTTTGGCCGAAAAGGTTTCTCAGATGATGAATATTAGTATGATTACGGCTACTATTGAGATTAGGGAGCCGATGGAGGAAATGGTGTTTCATAGTGTGTAGGCGTCGGGATAGTCCGAGTATCGTCGGGGTATTCCTGCTAGGCCTAGGAAGTGCTGGGGGAAGAACGTTAGGTTTACTCCTGTAAATATTACCCCGAAGTGGGCTTTTGCTCATGTTTGGTGTAGGGTAAACCCAGTGAGTAGTGGGAATCAGTGAGTAAATCCTGCTAGAATGGCAAAGACGGCGCCTATGGATAGGACGTAGTGGAAGTGGGCAACTACGTAGTACGTGTCGTGCAGGGCGATGTCTAGGGAAGAGTTTGCAAGAACGATTCCTGTTAATCCTCCGATGGTAAATAGGAAGATAAATCCTAGAGCTCATAGTATTGGGGGGGGTCTCATTTGATTGTTCCTCCGTGCAGGGTGGCTAGTCAGCTAAATACTTTGATTCCGGTAGGGATGGCAATGATTATAGTGGCTGATGTAAAGTAGGCTCGGGTATCAACGTCTATTCCTACTGTAAACATGTGGTGAGCTCAGACGATGAATCCTAGGAAGCCGATGGATAGTATGGCTCAGACTATTCCCATGTAGCCGAAGGGCTCCTTTTTGCCTGAGTAGTACGTGACTACGTGTGAGATGATTCCGAACCCCGGTAGGATCAGAATATAGACTTCTGGGTGTCCGAAGAATCAGAATAGGTGTTGGTACAGGATTGGGTCTCCTCCTCCAGCGGGGTCGAAGAATGTGGTGTTTAGGTTTCGATCAGTTAGTAATATTGTAATACCAGCGGCGAGTACGGGGAGTGATAGAAGGAGTAGGATGGCGGTAATTAGTACGGATCAGACAAATAGTGGGGTTTGGTATTGTGAGAGTGCGGGGGGTTTTATGTTGATGGCTGTGGTGATAAAGTTGATGGCCCCAAGGATGGAGGAGATACCGGCTAAGTGGAGTGAGAAGATAGCCAGGTCTACTGAAGCTCCGGCGTGGGCAAGGTCACCTGCTAGGGGAGGGTAGACAGTTCAGCCTGTGCCGGCGCCAGCTTCTACAGTGGATGAGGCTAGTAGTAGGAGGAATGATGGGGGGAGGAGTCAAAAGCTTATGTTGTTTATTCGCGGGAATGCTATGTCGGGGGCACCGATTATGAGGGGGACTAATCAGTTGCCGAATCCTCCGATCATGATGGGTATGACTATAAAGAAGCTTATTACAAAGGCGTGAGCGGTAACGATTACATTGTAAATTTGGTCGTCGCCTAGGAGAGTTCCTGGTTGTCCTAGTTCTGCGCGGATTAATAGGCTGAGTGCGGTGCCGACTATTCCTGCTCATGCCCCGAAGATGAGGTACAGGGTGCCAATATCCTTATGGTTAGTGGAAAATAGTCATCGGTTGATGAAGGTGACGGGTAAGATGGCTGAGTGTTGAAGCGTTAGGCTGTAGTCCTTTTTACAGAGGTTTAATTCCTCTTCTTATCGGCTCTGTAGTGAAATTCATGTTGAGTTGCAAGCTCATCGATGCGCACTAGGGTGCGTCAGGGTCTTTGTAGGCAGAAGCCAATTGGTTTAGGCATTTAGCTGTTAACTAGAGTTTTGTGGGATCGAAGCCCATCTGTCTAGGGAGGCTTTAGCTTAATTAAAGCGTCTGACTTGCATTCAGAAGATACAGGTTAATATTCTGTAAGTCTTAATGTGCAGAAACTAAGAGGGTTTAACTCTTATTTAAGGCTTTGAAGGCCTTCGGTTTGGGGTGTTATCCTAAGTTTCTAGACAATGGCATGTATTATTGGGGACAGGGGAAGTAAGAGGATTGATAGTGAGGCAAGGACCGCAGTAGGTGTGCTTGGGACTTTGCTAGTGTATCATTGTTTTATGTGGTTAGAGGAGTTGGGGGGAAGGGTAATTGTTGAGTGGTATGCGAGGCGTAGGTAGAAGAAGAGGCTGAGCAGTGATAGCATGGCAATTGCCATGGCTGCTGGTGTTATTTCCTGTTTAGTTAGTTCTTGGATGATAAGTCACTTTGGTATAAAGCCTGTTAATGGGGGGAGGCCTGCTAGGGATAAAAGTACTAGTATTAGGGTGGCGTTTAGCACTGGGGTTTTTGTTCATGAGGTTGTGATCATGGATAGGTTAAGGGCTTTGATTTTGTTAAGGGCTAGGAATACGGCTGATGTTATGATTGTGTATAGGTAGAAGGTAAGTAAGGCCAATTTGGGGCTGTAAACTAGGATGATGGCGATTCAGCCTAAGTGGGAGATGGACGAGAAGGCTAGGATTTTGCGTGTTTGTGTTTGGTTCAGTCCTATTCAGCCTCCTAGTGCTGTTGAGGCTAGGGCCATGGCGGTGAGTAGAGCTGGGTCGAGGGATTTGGATGTTAGTAGGAGCAGGGTTAGTGGGGGGAATTTTATGAGGGTCGAGAGTAGCAGGGCTGTTATTAGTGGCGATCCTTGTAGAACTTCTGGGAATCAGAAGTGAAATGGCACTAGGCCCAGTTTAATAGCGATTGCTGCTGTCAGTAGTAGACAGGAGGTTGGGTGGTTTATTTGTGTGATGTCTCATTGGCCGGTGACTCAGGCATTGGTTATGCTAGAGAATAGGACCAGGGCGGAAGCAGCTGCTTGGGTTAGGAAGTATTTCGTTGCGGCTTCTACTGCTCGTGGGTGGTGGGATTTGGCAATTAGGGGAATGATGGCTAGTGCGTTGATCTCCAGTCCTGTCCAGGCCAGAACTCAGTGGTTGCTGGAAATTGTGATTGTGGTGCCCAAGATGAGGCTGAAGGTTATGATTGGGGTCGCGTAAGGGTTCATTAGTAGAGGAGGGGGTTAAGCCATCATTTTCGGGGTATGGGCCCGATAGCTTGATTAGCTGACTCTACTAGAAAATAATATAAGGGAAGTATGGAGAATTTTGATTTCTCTTGTGTGGGTTCAATTCCTACTTTTCTAAGGTCAACAGGAAATGAGAGGGCTGTTATACCTCTATGTTCACTTTATCATAGTGACCCTTTGTAGTTCAGGCACATTTCCTTATGTAAGGAGGTAGGCCTGCATAGCAGATAGGTATGCTGATGTGTCAGAGGCACAGAGCTAGTGTGAGGGGTAGGAAGTTTTTTCATAGTAGGTGCATTAGTTGGTCATATCGGAATCGTGGGTATGAAGCTCGGACCCATAAGAAACCAGAAGATAGTAGGAGGACTTTTGTGGCTAGGATGACGGGGAATAGTTCTGTGGGTGGCCCTAGGGCGCTTGGGTTTAGGAATATGATGGCTGTAAGTGTATTTATTAGCATAATGTTCGCATATTCAGCTAGGAAGAATAAGGCGAAGGGTCCTGCGGCGTATTCAACGTTAAACCCTGAGACTAGCTCAGATTCGCCCTCTGTGAGGTCAAAAGGAGCTCGGTTTGTCTCTGCTAGGGTGGATACGTATCATATTATTGCTAGGGGTCATGAGGAGAAAATGAAGTATAGAGGCTCCTGTGCGACGGCAAAGGAGCTGAGTGTGTAGCTTCCGCTTAGTATGATTATTGATAGCAGGATTATGGCCAGTGTCACTTCGTATGAAATGGTCTGTGCTACTGCCCGTAGGGCTCCGATTAGTGCGTATTTTGAGTTCGAGGCTCAGCCTGATCATAGGACTGAGTAGACGGCTAGGCTTGACATGGCTATTAGGAAGAGAACTCCGAGGTTTAGATCTGCTAGGGGAAATGGGAGTGGTAGTGGTGCTCAAGTGGTGAGGGCTAGGACAAGGGCTAGTATTGGTATCAGAATGAATAGAAGTGGGGAAGAGGTAGAGGGTCGGATGGGCTCTTTGGTAAATAGTTTCAGTCCGTCCGCAAATGGTTGAAGTAGGCCAAAAGGCCCAACAACGTTAGGGCCTTTGCGGGATTGTATGTAGCTTAGGATTTTCCGTTCTACTAGGGTTAGGAAGGCTACGGCAATCAGGATTGGGATGATGTATAGGAGGGATATAATGAGGCAGCTTAGTGTTGTTATTTGAATCATGGGTGAAGCTAGGGAGAGGATTTGAACCTCTGGGGAAAGGGCTTAAGCCTTCTGCACTTGCCGGGCTCTGCCACTCTAGCTGGTCCTTTTCTAGGATTGAAAGTGGTGGGGGAAGGCCCTCTTCACGGTTTAGTTGGTTTCACTGCTTAGAGCGGGGGGGGGGCGTGCTTGTGGTATTGGCCCCACTTTCCCGGTCCTTTCGTACTGGGGAGAGTGTGTCATAGATAGAAACCGACCTGGATTGCTCCGGTCTGAACTCAGATCACGTAGGACTGTTAATCGTTGAACAAACGAACCCTTAATAGCGGCTGCACCATTAGGATGTCCTGATCCAACATCGAGGTCGTAAACCCCCCTGTCGATATGGGCTCTTGAGGGGGATTGCGCTGTTATCCCTGGGGTAGCTTGGTCCATTAATCAATTATATTGGGTCTGGTCACTGTTAGCACTTTGAGGGGTAGCTCTAGGTAAAGAGGTATGGTCTTGTTTTTGGAGGATTTGTTCTCCTCCAAGGTCACCCCAACCGAAAAATATCGACCAGGCTCTGCGATGGTAGTGGCCCCAGTGGGGTTGATTGAGGATTCGCGGTGGTCGTTGATTTTTAAGTTCCACAGGGTCTTCTCGTCTTATGTTCACATCCCCGCTTTTGCACGGGGAGATCAATTTCACTGATTATCTGTGAGAGACAGTTAAGACCTCGTTTAGCCATTCATACAAGTCTCGATTTATGGGACAATTGATTGCGCTATCTTTGCACGGTTAGGATACCGCGGCCGTTAAACCTAAGTCACCGGGCAGGCATCACCTTCAATACTTGTTTAATTTGCTGAAGGCTATGTTTTTGGTAAACAGTCGGGCCTTATTAATTTGCCGAGTTCCTTTCACAGATTTTAATCGCTCTTATAGGCGCTCCTGAGTCGGGTTAACAGGGTTAGTTAATACGTGGTCTTGTAGGGGTTTTTGTATCTGTCTAGGTCTGTTAATAATGTTTCTATGTAAGCTTGCGCCGTTAGAGGGGTGTGGCCCTGTACATGAGGGGCCTAGGATGATTCCTAGGATTGTTATGAGGATGGCAGCGGTTTTGGTGATAAGGGGTATGGTTATTGGGGGGGTTTTGGTTGGTGTGATGAAAGAGGTAATGATTATTCCTGCTGTAATGCTGCCTAGGGCGAGTCGGGTTAGGGGGGCGGTGATTAGTGGGTTGTTTTCGTTTATTGATACTATTGGGGGGATTCGGGTTTGTCCAGCTTGGACTAGGATGGTTATGCGGATGCTGTAGGTTGCGGTGAATGCTGTGGCTATAAGGGTTAGGAGTAGGGCTCAAGTATTTAGGTATGATGTGTTTAAGCTTTCGATGATGAGGTCTTTTGAGTAGAATCCGGCTAGGAATGGGGTTCCTATCAGCGCCAGGTTTCCGATGGTTAGGCAGGAAGTAGTGACTGGGAGTATTTTCTGTAGGCCTCCTATCTTTCGGATATCTTGTTCTCCGTTTAGGTTGTGGATGATAGACCCTGAGCATAGGAATAGTATGGCTTTAAAGAAGGCATGGGTTGAGATGTGTAGGAAGGCTAGTTGTGGGAGGTTTAGTCCGATAGTGACTATTATTAGTCCTAGTTGGCTGGATGTTGAGAAAGCAATGATTTTTTTGATGTCATTTTGGGTTAGGGCGCATGTGGCAGCGAATAGGGTTGATAGAGCACCTAGGCATAGGCAGGCAGTTAGGGCTGTCTGGTTGGTGGCTAGCAGGGGGTGCATGCGGATGAGCAGGAAGATTCCGGCTACTACTATGGTACTGGAGTGCAGTAGGGCTGATACTGGGGTGGGGCCTTCTATTGCTGCGGGCAGTCATGGGTGGAGTCCAAATTGGGCGGATTTTCCTGCGGCTGCGAGGATTAATCCTATGAGGGGGAGGATTGGGGTTTGGTGGGGGTGTACGGCTTGTTGGATCTCTCAGGTGTTGAATGTTGAAGCTAGTCATGCTATGCTCAGGATCAGTCCGATGTCTCCGATTCGGTTGTAGATTACGGCTCGTAGGGCGGCGGTGTTGGCATCTGCTCGGCCTTGTCATCAGCCGATGAGAAGGAAGGACATGATTCGTACTCCTTCCCAGCCTACGAATAGGAGGAATATGTTGTTTGCGGTTGTTAGGAGGAGTATGGCGACTAGGAATGTCAGTAGGTAGGTGAAAAATTTTGTTACGTATGGCTCTGAGGCCATGTATCATATGGCGAATTGTAGGATTGATCATGTTACAAATAGGGCGATTGGAAGAAATGTTATTGAGTATTGGTCTATTTTTAGGCTCAGGGGGATTTTAAAGTTTATAATGAATTTTCACTCCCAGTGGCAGGTGACAGATTCTACTCCCGAGTAGATGAATGCGGTTGTAGGGGCTAGGCTAATTAGGAATGCGGTTTTAACAGCGCGGGTGGTGGCTTGTGGGGTGTTTTTAAAGTTTTTAAATAGAAATGGCAGGATGATTGGGGTTAGGAGGATTGTCAGCGTGAGTAGTGTGAGGGAGTTGATTAGTAGTGTGGGGTTCACTACTTTTACTTGGATTTGCACCAAGATGGGTGGTTCCTAAGACCAGTGGATTGCTGTTATCCTTTAAAAGTAAGGGGGCTGAGGTTTTAGGCTCAGATGTAAGAGTTAGCAGCTCTTGTTGGTTAAACCCTCCCCTCGGCAGGTAAGAAGGTTTGAACTTCTATTCTTAGAATCACAGTCTAATGTTTGGTTTAAACTATACTTGCATGAGGGGATTCCGGAGATCAGTTCGGGTTTGAGGATTAGGAGGAATATTGGGATAATGTGGAGTGTTATGAGCAGGTGTTCTCGCGTGGTTGAGTTTTGCATAGATGTGATGTGGGAGGGGATTGAGCCTCGTTGGGTCATTAGTAGTATGAATAAGGTGTAGGAGGCGGTTAGTAGGGTTGCGATTCCTGTTAGGATGATCGTGAAGGCAGATCAGTTGAATAAGGTGATTATAATGGTTAGCTCTGCTATGAGGTTTGTTGTTGGGGGTAAGGCTATGTTTGTTAGATTGGCCAGCAATCATCAGGTAGCTATGAGTGGTAGGAGAGGTTGTAGGCCTCGTGTGAGTAGTAGAATTCGGCTGTGCGTACGTTCATAGTTTGTGTTGGCTAGGCAGAATAGTATGGAGGAAGTTAGTCCATGGGAAATTATTAGGATCATTGCCCCTGAGAATGATCAGTGGGTTTGGATTATTCCTGCGGCGATAACTAGGCCTATGTGGCTAACGGATGAATAAGCGATTAGTGATTTTAGGTCTGTCTGTCGTAGGCAGATTGAGCTAGTCATTAGGGCGCCTCATAGGGCCAGGGTTAGGAAGGGGTAGTGCAGGAGGTTGGACAGTGGGCCCATAAATAGAGTGACTCGTATAATTCCGTATCCTCCTAGCTTTAGTAGTAGGGCGGCGAGGAGTATTGAGCCTGCGATGGGTGCTTCTACGTGGGCTTTTGGCAGTCAGAGGTGTAGGCCGTATAGTGGGGCTTTTACTATGAATGCTATGAGCAGTGCTAGACCTGATAGTATTCCTGTCCATGAGGTGGATAGGGTTGGGTGGGTTAGTTGTAGGGTTGGCAGGTGCAGGGTGCCAATTTTCACGTATAGGTGTATGATTGTGATTAGCAGGGGTAGAGAGCTTACTGGCGTGTAGAATAGCAGGTAGATGCCAGCGCTTAGGCATTCTGGTTGGTTCCCCCATCGGGTGATTAAGATTAGGGTGGGAATGAGGGTTGCTTCAAATGAGATGTAAAATAGTGCTAGTTCTGTGGTGGAAAAGGCTAGTAGGATGAATGGCTGGACTGCGACTAAGGTTGAGATAAAGATTCGTTTGCGTTGTAGGGGTTCTTGTTGCAGGTGGTTTTGGCTTGCTATGATTATGAGTGGGAGTAGTCAGCAGGATAGTACTAGGAGGGGGGATGAGATTTGGTCAATTCCTGTTCAGTTGGATAAAAATTTGTAGGGGTAGTAGGTTGGGATTAATCACTGTAGGCTTAGGGCAGCGATTAGGAGGCTGTATAAGGTGGTGTTAGTCCATAGAAATTTTGGTGGAGACAGCAGGGCTGTTGGAAGAAGTATGATTGTGGGTAGGATGATTTTTAGCATTGCAGGAGGTTTAGGTTGTGTAGATGGTCGGAGCCATGTGTGCGGGTGGAGGCTACTAGGATGGCCAGGCCTGTGCCCGCCTCACACGCTGAGAAGGTTAGCATGAGAATTGGTACCATGGTGAATGAGGAGACTTGGTTTTCGATGGATCATATTGATAGGCCTACGAATATCGATAATATTATGCTTTCAAGGCATAGTAGGGCGGATACTAGGTGGGTTCGGTGGAAGGCTAGTCCTAGTCCGCTGAAAATGAAGGCTGAGTAGAAGCTTAAATGTAGGGGCGACATAAGAAAGTTACAGGGTTGGCTGTAATCTGCTGGGTCGAAACCAGCTATCTTTTTGGTTAGACTAACTTTCTGTTATTCTGCTCATTCTAGGCCCCCTTGAATTCACTCGTAGGCCAGTCCGAGTGTTAGGAGAAGGAGGATCACTACAGTTCAGGTGAGGGTCATTAGGGGGGATTGGAGTTGGACGGCTCATGGCAGGGGGAGTAGGAGGGCGATTTCTAGGTCGAATAGGACGAACAGGATGGCTACTGAGGAAGAATCGGACTGAGAATGGTAATCGAGCAGATCCAAGTGGGTCGAATCCACATTCGTACGGTGAGAGTTTCTCTGAGTCGGGGTTTATTTGGGCGAGTCAGAAGTTTAATGCGGTTAGGGCGGCGCTTAGGATTGATGATAGGGCGAATATGAACATGAGTGCGTTCATTGCTCTCCTCTGGGTTTATACCAGATTCTAGAGATTGGAAGTCAATTGTAATTAATATACTAGAAGAGCAAGATCCTCATCAGTAGATGGTTATGTAGAGGAATAGTCAGATGACGTCTACGAAGTGTCAGTATCAGGCTGCTGCCTCGAATCCGAAGTGGTGGTCTGATGTAAAGTGGAACTTGATCAGTCGGAAGAGGCAGACGGTCAGGAAGGAGGATCCGATGATTACGTGGAGTCCGTGGAATCCAGTGGCAACGAAGAAGGTAGATCCGTAGACGCTATCGGCGATTGAGAATGGGGCTTCGTGGTATTCTATTGCTTGTAGGGCTGTGAAGTAGAATCCCAGGAGGATCGTTAGGGTTAGGGCGTGGATGGCGTGTTTTCGGTTTCCTTCTGTGATGCTGTGATGGGCTCACGTTACGGTAACGCCTGAGGCTAGTAGGATGGCTGTGTTTAGTAGGGGGACTTCTATCGGGTTGAGTGGTTTAATTCCTGTTGGGGGTCATTGGCCTCCTAGTTCTGGGGTTGGGGCCAGGCTCGAGTGGAAGAACGCTCAGAAGAACCCTAAGAAGAAGAATGCTTCGGATGTGATGAAAAGGATTATGCCGTATCGTAGGCCTTTTTGGACTGTGGGAGTGTGATGGCCTTGGAAGGTGCTTTCTCGTACAATGTCTCGTCATCATTGGAGTATTACTAGGAGTATTGAGATGAGGCCTAGGGTTAGTAGTATGGATGAGTTGTAGTGGAATCACATGATTAATCCTGAGGTTGTGAGTAGGGCGGCGGCTGCCCCGAAGATTGGTCAAGGGCTTGGGTCAACTATGTGGTATGAGTGTGCTTGGTGTGCCATTAGATGTTTTCTTGTAAGTATAGGCTTAGAAGGAGCACGAAGACGTAGGCCTGGATTATGGCTACTGCTACTTCTAGGATGGTTAGGAGTAGTAGGATGATTATTGTTAGGATGGATACTGCAGGAAGGGTGGGTATTAATGCAATGGAGGCTGTAGAGATGAGTTGGATGAGTAAGTGTCCTGCTGTAAGGTTGGCTGTAAGGCGGACTCCGAGGGCTAGGGGGCGGATTAGTAGGCTGGTTGTTTCGATCAGGATTAGTGCGGGGATTAGGGGTGTAGGGGTACCTTCGGGTAATAGGTGGGCTAAAGAGGCTGATGGTTGGTTTCGTAGGCCTGTTAGTAGTGTGGCGAGCCATAGTGGGAAGGCTAGGGCTATGTTCATAGATAGTTGGGTGGTTGGGGTGAATGTATATGGAAGGAGGCCTAGAAGGTTGATTGTAAGAAGTATGATTATTAGGGATGTAAATATTATGGCTCATTTGTGGCCATTTTTGTTGAGTGGGACTATTAGTTGTTTTGTGATTAGGTGAAGGAGTCATGTTTGGATAGTAGAAAGGCGGTTGTTGATTCATCGGTTGTTTGGGGACGGGAATAGTAGGGCTGGGAAGAGTAGGGATAGTAGGATTAAGGGGATGCCGAATAGATTGGGGCTGGAAAATTGGTCAAAGAAGCTTAGGTTCATGGTCAGGATCATGGTGTGGGTTTGGTAGTGAGGGAGGTCTTATTTGATGGGGGGTTGGTTGTGGTGAAGGCTAGTAGTTTTGGTTGGATGAGGAGTGCTAGGGTTAATCAGGTTATAATTATGATTGAAAATCATGGTGCGGGGTTAAGCTGTGGCATATCATTAAGGAGGGGGAAGTCCCTCTTTGGCTAGCTTAAAAGGCTAGTGCTGTTGCATAGCTTCTTAATGATTAGGATGATGATAGAAGGGACGATCAGGCCTCGAAATGTGGGAGTGGGGTTGATTCTACTACAATGGGTATGTAGCTGTGATTAGCCCCGCAAATTTCTGAGCATTGTCCGTAAAAAATCCCAGGCCGGGTGGTAATGAATGAAGTTTGGTTTAGTCGGCCTGGGATTGCGTCTGTTTTAACTCCGAGCGTTGGGACTGCTCAGGAGTGGAGTACGTCTCCTGCAGTAATGATTACGCGGATGGGGGATTCTATTGGGATAACTACGCGGTGGTCAACTTCTAGCAGTCGGAAGTGGCCGTTGGGTAAGTCTGGGGTGGGCACTATGTAGGAGTCGAAGGATAGGTCTTTGAAGTCTGTGTATTCGTAGCTTCAGTATCATTGGTGGCCGATGGCTTTTAGGGTGAGGTCTGGTTCGTCGATTTCGTCCATTATGTAGAGGATTTGTAGGGATGGGAGGGCGAGGAGTACCAGGACGATAGCAGGTAGGATTGTCCAGATCAGCTCTACTTCTTGGGCGTCTACAGCATTGGACGAGAGTTTTTCTGTTAGCATGTGGGCTAAAAGGTAGAGAACTAGGCTGCAGATAGCTAGGGCAACGATTAGGGCGTGGTCGTGGAATTCAACGAGTTCTTCTATGATGGGTGATGAGGCGTCTTGGAATCCTAGTTGGGAGTGGTTGGCCACATGAGATGTACAGGATTTTTACCTGTGATTTAGTCTTGACAAGGCTATGTAATTGGTTTACTAACGTCTCATAAGAAAGAAGCATGAGCGGTTAACCTCCTGGGAGACCCAGAAAACTTCACCCCAGCAAACCCGCTAGTAACCCCACCACACATCAAGCCAGAATGATACTTCCTATTCGCCTACGCCATCCTACGTTCAATCCCAAATAAACTAGGAGGCGTATTAGCACTGGCCGCCTCCGTACTGATCCTATTCCTAATCCCATTCCTGCACAAATCAAAACAACGAGCAATAACATTCCGACCACTCTCCCAGCTCCTATTCTGAGTACTAGTCGCCGACCTCCTCGTCCTAACATGAGTAGGAAGCCAACCCGTCGAACACCCATTCATCATCATCGGCCAACTCGCTTCAATCGCCTACTTCACTATCCTCCTATTTCTCCTCCCCGCCGCAAGCGCCCTAGAAAACAAAATACTCAACTGCTAAATACTCTAATAGTTTATAAAAACATTGGTCTTGTAAACCAAAGATTGAAGACTTACCACTTCTTAGAGTACCCCAAACTCAGAAAAAAAGGACTCAAACCTTTATCTCCAGCTCCCAAAGCTGGCATTTTCAATAAACTATTCTCTGACCCTAACCCCTAAACCGCCCGAATAGCACCCCGCGACAACCCCCGCACAAGCTCCAATACAACAAACAAAGTCAACAACAGCCCCCAACCCGCCACTAAAAACATCCCTGCCCCATGTGAATAAAACATGGAAACTCCACTAAAATCCGACCGAACAACAAACACCCCAACATTATTCACAGTAGAAACCCCGAACTTCCAAGCCCCCATAAACCCCCCAAACACCAACCCCCCAAAAACAATTGCCACAAACGCTACTGCACATCCAATCACCCGTCAATCCCCCCAAGCCCCAGGGAAAGGCTCCGCTGCTAAAGCTACTGAATAAACAAACACCACCAGCATACCCCCCAAATACACCATAAACAGCACTAAAGCCACGAACGAAACCCCAAGGCCCAGCAACCACCCGCACCCCGCCACAGACGCTAACACCAAACCAACAACCCCATAATACGGCGAAGGATTCGACGCCACACCCAAAACACCCACCGCAAAGCAAATCCCTAAAAAAAACATAAAATAAGTCATTATTCCTGCCCGGACACTAC
This sequence comes from Anser brachyrhynchus, assembly GCF_964034855.1. NCBI lineage: Eukaryota > Metazoa > Chordata > Aves > Anseriformes > Anatidae > Anser > Anser brachyrhynchus. Next base: position 91,039 of record NW_027664112.1, read on the forward strand.
CCGAGGCCTGCGGCTCGAAAAGCCGCCATTGTTCTCAACTACAGGAACTAACCGCAAGCCCCCAATAATTCTACCCCATCTATGCCATTATGCTTAACCCCCCCCCCCTCCCCCCCCGAGGCGGGGGTATTTGGTTATGCATATTCGTGCATAAATTTATATACCCCATATACATACATACTATAGTACCAGTAATATACATTATATACGGACTATCTTATAAGCAGGTGCTAAACCCATACATGTACACGGCCATTAAACCCTTAAACACACTCCTACCAAACCACCCGGCATGAATGTTCTAGGACCATACCCCACAACACCCAATACAACTCCACTCAAGCGCATAACAAGACCCCATTTTAATGAATGCTCACAGGACATGCTCCAACAACAACTCTCCACCACATATCTCATGCAGTTCGTATCAGACGGATTTATTAATCGTACTCCTCACGTGAAATCAGCAACCCGTTGCACATAATGTCCGGTATGACTAGCTTCAGGCCCATACGTTCCCCCTAAACCCCTCGCCCTCCTCACATTTTTGCGCCTCTGGTTCCTCGGTCAGGGCCATCCATTGGGTTCACTCACCCCTCCTTGCCCTTCAAAGTGGCATCTGTGAGTACTTTCACCTTCTCAATGCGTAATCGCGGCATGTTCCAGCTTTTTGGCGCCTCTGGTTCCTCTTATTTTTTCCGGGGTTACCTCACAGGTGGCTATTCCCAGTGATCTCGGGGGTCCCACAATCTAAGCCTGGACACACCTGCCTCACGGCCTATCCTATATTTCAAGGGTCCCTCGATGAGACGGTTGGCGTATATGGGGAATCATCCTGACACTGATGCACTTTGACCACATTCAGTTAATGTTACCTCCACCCTCCGGGTTAAATGGGGCTATTGGATGAATGCTCGTTGGACATAGCACAAAACAACAAATCATTAAGCGCAACCCCTGCGCTTCACAAACTAAACCAGTAAACTTTCGCTAACCACCATGTAGCATAAACCTTCATCGCCCAATCCCAGCAAACTACCTCTAAAACTCCATTAATCATCCCTTCCATGACATCATCGGAACGATGTACATATACACACAAACACATACAAAATAACTTAAACTTATTAGAGAAACTCCAGTACTAAAAATAGTAAACACAAGCAATAATTTCATATACTTCACTCTCACTCACCACTCAACTATCAGCTAACCACACCCCCGTCCACATAGCTTAACACAAAGCATGGCACTGAAGTTGCCAAGATGGCATAAAACATGCCTGCGGACAAAAGACTTAGTCCTAACCTTACGGTTGGTTTTTGCTAAATATATACATGCAAGTATCCGCGCCCCAGTGTAAACGCCCTCGACCACCTACCCCCATACAGGCCTTGAGGAGCGGGTATCAGGCACACCCAAGTAGTAGCCCAAGACGCCTCGCTAAGCCACGCCCCCACGGGTATTCAGCAGTAATTAACATTAAGCAATGAGTGCAAACTTGACTTAGTTATAGCAACAGCCTAACTTCAAGGGTTGGTAAATCTTGTGCCAGCCACCGCGGTCATACAAGAAACCCAAATCAACCGTCCTATTGACACGGCGTAAAGAGTGGTAAAATGCCTATCCTAGCTAACTAAGATCAAAATGCAACTGAGCTGTCATAAGCCCAAGATGCACCTAAACACACCATTAAGATGATCTTAGGAACTAACGACTGATTTAAACCCACGAAAGCCAGGGCCCAAACTGGGATTAGACACCCCACTATGCCTGGCCCTAAATCTTGATACTTACTTTACCGAAGTATCCGCCAGAGAACTACGAGCACAAACGCTTAAAACTCTAAGGACTTGGCGGTGCCCCAAACCCACCTAGAGGAGCCTGTTCTACAATCGATAATCCCCGAATAACCCAACCACCCCTTGCCAACACAGCCTACATACCGCCGTCGCCAGCCCACCTCGAATGAGAGCACAACAGTGGACACAATAGCACCCCGCTAATAAGACAGGTCAAGGTATAGCCTATGGAGTGGAAGAAATGGGCTACATTCCCCATTCATAGGGCACACGGAAAGAAGCGTGAAACCACTTCTGGAAGGCGGATTTAGCAGTAAAGTGGGACAATAGAGCCTACTTTAAGCCGGCCCTGGGGCACGTACATACCGCCCGTCACCCTCCTCAAAAGCCACATCCCACATAACTAATACCATAAATACGCTGAAGATGAGGTAAGTCGTAACAAGGTAAGTGTACCGGAAGGTGTACTTAGAATATCAAGACGTAGCTATAACACCAAAGCACTCAGCTTACACCTGAAAGATATCTACTAGACCGGATCGTCTTGAAGCCCCCCCTCTAGCTCAACCACACAAATAGTACACCAAAACTAAAGAATTTACTAAACTAATTAAACTAAAGCATTTTACAGTCTTAGTATAGGCGATAGAAAAGACACTTAGACGCGATAGAGACCCCAGTACCGTAAGGGAAAGATGAAATAGCAGTGAAACAATCAAAGCGACAGACAGCAAAGATCAACCCTTGTACCTTTTGCATCATGGTTTAGCGAGAACAACCAAGCAAAGTGAACTAAAGTTTGCCCCCCCGAAACCCAAGCGAGCTACTTTCAAGCAGTTAAAGAGAGCGAACCCGTCTCTGTTGCAAAAGAGTGGGATGACTTGTCAGTAGAGGTGAAAAGCCAACCGAGCTGGGTGATAGCTGGTTACCTGTGAAACGAATCTAAGTTCCCCCTTAATCCTCCCTACCGGACATCCTGAACCCTAATGAGATGATTAAGAGCTATTTAATGGAGGGACAGCTCCATTAAAAAAGGACACAACCTCGACTAGCGGATAATTCTTACTACTGATCCTACCGTGGGCCCTAAAGCAGCCATCAAAAAAGAGTGCGTCAAAGCTCCACCACCTAAAAATACCAAAATAAGATGATTCCCTTATCACAAACAGGTCAACCTATGAATATAGGAGAATTAATGCTAAAATAAGTAACTCAGGGCCACACCCCTCTAACGGCGCAAGCTTACATAGAAACATTATTAACAGACCTAGACAGATACAAAAACCCCTACAAGACCACGTATTAACTAACCCTGTTAACCCGACTCAGGAGCGCCTATAAGAGCGATTAAAATCTGTGAAAGGAACTCGGCAAATTAATAAGGCCCGACTGTTTACCAAAAACATAGCCTTCAGCAAATTAAACAAGTATTGAAGGTGATGCCTGCCCGGTGACTTAGGTTTAACGGCCGCGGTATCCTAACCGTGCAAAGGTAGCGCAATCAATTGTCCCATAAATCGAGACTTGTATGAATGGCTAAACGAGGTCTTAACTGTCTCTCACAGATAATCAGTGAAATTGATCTCCCCGTGCAAAAGCGGGGATGTGAACATAAGACGAGAAGACCCTGTGGAACTTAAAAATCAACGACCACCGCGAATCCTCAATCAACCCCACTGGGGCCACTACCATCGCAGAGCCTGGTCGATATTTTTCGGTTGGGGCGACCTTGGAGGAGAACAAATCCTCCAAAAACAAGACCATACCTCTTTACCTAGAGCTACCCCTCAAAGTGCTAACAGTGACCAGACCCAATATAATTGATTAATGGACCAAGCTACCCCAGGGATAACAGCGCAATCCCCCTCAAGAGCCCATATCGACAGGGGGGTTTACGACCTCGATGTTGGATCAGGACATCCTAATGGTGCAGCCGCTATTAAGGGTTCGTTTGTTCAACGATTAACAGTCCTACGTGATCTGAGTTCAGACCGGAGCAATCCAGGTCGGTTTCTATCTATGACACACTCTCCCCAGTACGAAAGGACCGGGAAAGTGGGGCCAATACCACAAGCACGCCCCCCCCCTCTAAGCAGTGAAACCAACTAAACCGTGAAGAGGGCCTTCCCCCACCACTTTCAATCCTAGAAAAGGACCAGCTAGAGTGGCAGAGCCCGGCAAGTGCAGAAGGCTTAAGCCCTTTCCCCAGAGGTTCAAATCCTCTCCCTAGCTTCACCCATAATTCAAATAACAACACTAAGCTGCCTCGTTATATCCCTCCTATACATCATCCCAATCCTGATTGCCGTAGCCTTCCTAACCCTATTAGAACGGAAAATCCTAAGCTACATACAATCCCGCAAAGGCCCTAACGTTGTCGGGCCTTTTGGCCTACTTCAACCATTTGCGGACGGACTGAAACTATTTACCAAAGAGCCCATCCGACCCTCTACCTCTTCCCCACTTCTATTCATTCTGATACCAATACTAGCCCTTGTCCTAGCCCTCACCACTTGAGCACCACTACCACTCCCATTTCCCCTAGCAGATCTAAACCTCGGAGTTCTCTTCCTAATAGCCATGTCAAGCCTAGCCGTCTACTCAGTCCTATGATCAGGCTGAGCCTCGAACTCAAAATACGCACTAATCGGAGCCCTACGGGCAGTAGCACAGACCATTTCATACGAAGTGACACTGGCCATAATCCTGCTATCAATAATCATACTAAGCGGAAGCTACACACTCAGCTCCTTTGCCATCGCACAGGAGCCTCTATACTTCATTTTCTCCTCATGACCCCTAGCAATAATATGATACGTATCCACCCTAGCAGAGACAAACCGAGCTCCTTTTGACCTCACAGAGGGTGAATCTGAGCTAGTCTCAGGGTTTAACGTTGAATACGCCGCAGGACCCTTCGCCTTATTCTTCCTAGCTGAATATGCGAACATTATGCTAATAAATACACTTACAGCCATCATATTCCTAAACCCAAGCGCCCTAGGGCCACCCACAGAACTATTCCCCGTCATCCTAGCCACAAAAGTCCTCCTACTATCTTCTGGTTTCTTATGGGTCCGAGCTTCATACCCACGATTCCGATATGACCAACTAATGCACCTACTATGAAAAAACTTCCTACCCCTCACACTAGCTCTGTGCCTCTGACACATCAGCATACCTATCTGCTATGCAGGCCTACCTCCTTACATAAGGAAATGTGCCTGAACTACAAAGGGTCACTATGATAAAGTGAACATAGAGGTATAACAGCCCTCTCATTTCCTGTTGACCTTAGAAAAGTAGGAATTGAACCCACACAAGAGAAATCAAAATTCTCCATACTTCCCTTATATTATTTTCTAGTAGAGTCAGCTAATCAAGCTATCGGGCCCATACCCCGAAAATGATGGTTTAACCCCCTCCTCTACTAATGAACCCTTACGCGACCCCAATCATAACCTTCAGCCTCATCTTGGGCACCACAATCACAATTTCCAGCAACCACTGAGTTCTGGCCTGGACAGGACTGGAGATCAACACACTAGCCATCATTCCCCTAATTGCCAAATCCCACCACCCACGAGCAGTAGAAGCCGCAACGAAATACTTCCTAACCCAAGCAGCTGCTTCCGCCCTGGTCCTATTCTCTAGCATAACCAATGCCTGAGTCACCGGCCAATGAGACATCACACAAATAAACCACCCAACCTCCTGTCTACTACTGACAGCAGCAATCGCTATTAAACTGGGCCTAGTGCCATTTCACTTCTGATTCCCAGAAGTACTACAAGGATCGCCACTAATAACAGCCCTGCTACTCTCGACCCTCATAAAATTCCCCCCACTAACCCTGCTCCTACTAACATCCAAATCCCTCGACCCAGCTCTACTCACCGCCATGGCCCTAGCCTCAACAGCACTAGGAGGCTGAATAGGACTGAACCAAACACAAACACGCAAAATCCTAGCCTTCTCGTCCATCTCCCACTTAGGCTGAATCACCATCATCCTAGTTTACAGCCCCAAATTGGCCTTACTTACCTTCTACCTATACACAATCATAACATCAGCCGTATTCCTAGCCCTTAACAAAATCAAAGCCCTTAACCTATCCATGATCACAACCTCATGAACAAAAACCCCAGTGCTAAACGCCACCCTAATACTAGTACTTTTATCCCTAGCAGGCCTCCCCCCATTAACAGGCTTTATACCAAAGTGACTTATCATCCAAGAACTAACTAAACAGGAAATAACACCAGCAGCCATGGCAATTGCCATGCTATCACTGCTCAGCCTCTTCTTCTACCTACGCCTCGCATACCACTCAACAATTACCCTTCCCCCCAACTCCTCTAACCACATAAAACAATGATACACTAGCAAAGTCCCAAGCACACCTACTGCGGTCCTTGCCTCACTATCAATCCTCTTACTTCCCCTGTCCCCAATAATACATGCCATTGTCTAGAAACTTAGGATAACACCCCAAACCGAAGGCCTTCAAAGCCTTAAATAAGAGTTAAACCCTCTTAGTTTCTGCACATTAAGACTTACAGAATATTAACCTGTATCTTCTGAATGCAAGTCAGACGCTTTAATTAAGCTAAAGCCTCCCTAGACAGATGGGCTTCGATCCCACAAAACTCTAGTTAACAGCTAAATGCCTAAACCAATTGGCTTCTGCCTACAAAGACCCTGACGCACCCTAGTGCGCATCGATGAGCTTGCAACTCAACATGAATTTCACTACAGAGCCGATAAGAAGAGGAATTAAACCTCTGTAAAAAGGACTACAGCCTAACGCTTCAACACTCAGCCATCTTACCCGTCACCTTCATCAACCGATGACTATTTTCCACTAACCATAAGGATATTGGCACCCTGTACCTCATCTTCGGGGCATGAGCAGGAATAGTCGGCACCGCACTCAGCCTATTAATCCGCGCAGAACTAGGACAACCAGGAACTCTCCTAGGCGACGACCAAATTTACAATGTAATCGTTACCGCTCACGCCTTTGTAATAAGCTTCTTTATAGTCATACCCATCATGATCGGAGGATTCGGCAACTGATTAGTCCCCCTCATAATCGGTGCCCCCGACATAGCATTCCCGCGAATAAACAACATAAGCTTTTGACTCCTCCCCCCATCATTCCTCCTCCTACTAGCCTCATCCACTGTAGAAGCTGGCGCCGGCACAGGCTGAACTGTCTACCCTCCCCTAGCAGGTAACCTTGCCCACGCCGGAGCTTCAGTAGACCTGGCTATCTTCTCACTCCACTTAGCCGGTATCTCCTCCATCCTTGGGGCCATCAACTTTATCACCACAGCCATCAACATAAAACCCCCCGCACTCTCACAATACCAAACCCCACTATTTGTCTGATCCGTACTAATTACCGCCATCCTACTCCTTCTATCACTCCCCGTACTCGCCGCCGGTATTACAATATTACTAACTGATCGAAACCTAAACACCACATTCTTCGACCCCGCTGGAGGAGGAGACCCAATCCTGTACCAACACCTATTCTGATTCTTCGGACACCCAGAAGTCTATATTCTGATCCTACCGGGGTTTGGAATCATCTCACACGTAGTCACGTACTACTCAGGCAAAAAGGAGCCCTTCGGCTACATGGGAATAGTCTGAGCCATACTATCCATCGGCTTCCTAGGATTCATCGTCTGAGCTCACCACATGTTTACAGTAGGAATAGACGTTGATACCCGAGCCTACTTTACATCAGCCACTATAATCATTGCCATCCCTACCGGAATCAAAGTATTTAGCTGACTAGCCACCCTGCACGGAGGAACAATCAAATGAGACCCCCCCAATACTATGAGCTCTAGGATTTATCTTCCTATTTACCATCGGAGGATTAACAGGAATCGTTCTTGCAAACTCTTCCCTAGACATCGCCCTGCACGACACGTACTACGTAGTTGCCCACTTCCACTACGTCCTATCCATAGGCGCCGTCTTTGCCATTCTAGCAGGATTTACTCACTGATTCCCACTACTCACTGGGTTTACCCTACACCAAACATGAGCAAAAGCCCACTTCGGGGTAATATTTACAGGAGTAAACCTAACGTTCTTCCCCCAGCACTTCCTAGGCCTAGCAGGAATACCCCGACGATACTCGGACTATCCCGACGCCTACACACTATGAAACACCATTTCCTCCATCGGCTCCCTAATCTCAATAGTAGCCGTAATCATACTAATATTCATCATCTGAGAAGCCTTTCCGGCCAAACGAAAAGTCCTACAACCAGAACTAACTACCACAAACGTTGAATGAATCCACGGCTGCCCTCCCCCATACCATACTTTCGAGGAACCGGCCTTCGTCCAAGTACAAGAAAGGAAGGAATCGAACCCTCACATGCTGGTTTCAAGCCAACTGCATTAACCGCTCATGCTTCTTTCTTATGAGACGTTAGTAAACCAATTACATAGCCTTGTCAAGACTAAATCACAGGTAAAAATCCTGTACATCTCATGTGGCCAACCACTCCCAACTAGGATTCCAAGACGCCTCATCACCCATCATAGAAGAACTCGTTGAATTCCACGACCACGCCCTAATCGTTGCCCTAGCTATCTGCAGCCTAGTTCTCTACCTTTTAGCCCACATACTAACAGAAAAACTCTCGTCCAATGCTGTAGACGCCCAAGAAGTAGAGCTGATCTGGACAATCCTACCTGCTATCGTCCTGGTACTCCTCGCCCTCCCATCCCTACAAATCCTCTACATAATGGACAAAATCGATGAACCAGACCTCACCCTAAAAGCCATCGGCCACCAATGATACTGAAGCTACGAATACACAGACTTCAAAGACCTATCCTTCGACTCCTACATAGTGCCCACCCCAGACTTACCCAACGGCCACTTCCGACTGCTAGAAGTTGACCACCGCGTAGTTATCCCAATAGAATCCCCCATCCGCGTGATCATTACTGCAGGAGACGTACTCCACTCCTGAGCAGTCCCAACGCTCGGAGTTAAAACAGACGCAATCCCAGGCCGACTAAACCAAACTTCATTCATTACCACCCGGCCTGGGATTTTTTACGGACAATGCTCAGAAATTTGCGGGGCTAATCACAGCTACATACCCATTGTAGTAGAATCAACCCCACTCCCACATTTCGAGGCCTGATCGTCCCTTCTATCATCATCCTAATCATTAAGAAGCTATGCAACAGCACTTGCCTTTTAAGCTAGCCAAAGAGGGACTTCCCCCTCCTTAATGATATGCCACAGCTTAACCCCGCACCATGATTTTCAATCATAATTATAACCTGATTAACCCTAGCACTCCTCATCCAACCAAAACTACTAGCCTTCACCACAACCAACCCCCCATCAAATAAGACCTCCCTCACTACCAAACCCACACCATGATCCTGACCATGAACCTAAGCTTCTTTGACCAATTTTCCAGCCCCAATCTATTCGGCATCCCCTTAATCCTACTATCCCTACTCTTCCCAGCCCTACTATTCCCGTCCCCAAACAACCGATGAATCAACAACCGCCTTTCTACTATCCAAACATGACTCCTTCACCTAATCACAAAACAACTAATAGTCCCACTCAACAAAAATGGCCACAAATGAGCCATAATATTTACATCCCTAATAATCATACTTCTTACAATCAACCTTCTAGGCCTCCTTCCATATACATTCACCCCAACCACCCAACTATCTATGAACATAGCCCTAGCCTTCCCACTATGGCTCGCCACACTACTAACAGGCCTACGAAACCAACCATCAGCCTCTTTAGCCCACCTATTACCCGAAGGTACCCCTACACCCCTAATCCCCGCACTAATCCTGATCGAAACAACCAGCCTACTAATCCGCCCCCTAGCCCTCGGAGTCCGCCTTACAGCCAACCTTACAGCAGGACACTTACTCATCCAACTCATCTCTACAGCCTCCATTGCATTAATACCCACCCTTCCTGCAGTATCCATCCTAACAATAATCATCCTACTACTCCTAACCATCCTAGAAGTAGCAGTAGCCATAATCCAGGCCTACGTCTTCGTGCTCCTTCTAAGCCTATACTTACAAGAAAACATCTAATGGCACACCAAGCACACTCATACCACATAGTTGACCCAAGCCCTTGACCAATCTTCGGGGCAGCCGCCGCCCTACTCACAACCTCAGGATTAATCATGTGATTCCACTACAACTCATCCATACTACTAACCCTAGGCCTCATCTCAATACTCCTAGTAATACTCCAATGATGACGAGACATTGTACGAGAAAGCACCTTCCAAGGCCATCACACTCCCACAGTCCAAAAAGGCCTACGATACGGCATAATCCTTTTCATCACATCCGAAGCATTCTTCTTCTTAGGGTTCTTCTGAGCGTTCTTCCACTCGAGCCTGGCCCCAACCCCAGAACTAGGAGGCCAATGACCCCCAACAGGAATTAAACCACTCAACCCGATAGAAGTCCCCCTACTAAACACAGCCATCCTACTAGCCTCAGGCGTTACCGTAACGTGAGCCCATCACAGCATCACAGAAGGAAACCGAAAACACGCCATCCACGCCCTAACCCTAACGATCCTCCTGGGATTCTACTTCACAGCCCTACAAGCAATAGAATACCACGAAGCCCCATTCTCAATCGCCGATAGCGTCTACGGATCTACCTTCTTCGTTGCCACTGGATTCCACGGACTCCACGTAATCATCGGATCCTCCTTCCTGACCGTCTGCCTCTTCCGACTGATCAAGTTCCACTTTACATCAGACCACCACTTCGGATTCGAGGCAGCAGCCTGATACTGACACTTCGTAGACGTCATCTGACTATTCCTCTACATAACCATCTACTGATGAGGATCTTGCTCTTCTAGTATATTAATTACAATTGACTTCCAATCTCTAGAATCTGGTATAAACCCAGAGGAGAGCAATGAACGCACTCATGTTCATATTCGCCCTATCATCAATCCTAAGCGCCGCCCTAACCGCATTAAACTTCTGACTCGCCCAAATAAACCCCGACTCAGAGAAACTCTCACCGTACGAATGTGGATTCGACCCACTTGGATCTGCTCGATTACCATTCTCAGTCCGATTCTTCCTCAGTAGCCATCCTGTTCGTCCTATTCGACCTAGAAATCGCCCTCCTACTCCCCCTGCCATGAGCCGTCCAACTCCAATCCCCCCTAATGACCCTCACCTGAACTGTAGTGATCCTCCTTCTCCTAACACTCGGACTGTCCTACGAGTGAATTCAAGGGGGCCTAGAATGAGCAGAATAACAGAAAGTTAGTCTAACCAAAAAGATAGCTGGTTTCGACCCAGCAGATTACAGCCAACCCTGTAACTTTCTTATGTCGCCCCTACATTTAAGCTTCTACTCAGCCTTCATTTTCAGCGGACTAGGACTAGCCTTCCACCGAACCCACCTAGTATCCGCCCTACTATGCCTTGAAAGCATAATATTATCGATATTCGTAGGCCTATCAATATGATCCATCGAAAACCAAGTCTCCTCATTCACCATGGTACCAATTCTCATGCTAACCTTCTCAGCGTGTGAGGCGGGCACAGGCCTGGCCATCCTAGTAGCCTCCACCCGCACACATGGCTCCGACCATCTACACAACCTAAACCTCCTGCAATGCTAAAAATCATCCTACCCACAATCATACTTCTTCCAACAGCCCTGCTGTCTCCACCAAAATTTCTATGGACTAACACCACCTTATACAGCCTCCTAATCGCTGCCCTAAGCCTACAGTGATTAATCCCAACCTACTACCCCTACAAATTTTTATCCAACTGAACAGGAATTGACCAAATCTCATCCCCCCTCCTAGTACTATCCTGCTGACTACTCCCACTCATAATCATAGCAAGCCAAAACCACCTGCAACAAGAACCCCTACAACGCAAACGAATCTTTATCTCAACCTTAGTCGCAGTCCAGCCATTCATCCTACTAGCCTTTTCCACCACAGAACTAGCACTATTTTACATCTCATTTGAAGCAACCCTCATTCCCACCCTAATCTTAATCACCCGATGGGGGAACCAACCAGAACGCCTAAGCGCTGGCATCTACCTGCTATTCTACACGCCAGTAAGCTCTCTACCCCTGCTAATCACAATCATACACCTATACGTGAAAATTGGCACCCTGCACCTGCCAACCCTACAACTAACCCACCCAACCCTATCCACCTCATGGACAGGAATACTATCAGGTCTAGCACTGCTCATAGCATTCATAGTAAAAGCCCCACTATACGGCCTACACCTCTGACTGCCAAAAGCCCACGTAGAAGCACCCATCGCAGGCTCAATACTCCTCGCCGCCCTACTACTAAAGCTAGGAGGATACGGAATTATACGAGTCACTCTATTTATGGGCCCACTGTCCAACCTCCTGCACTACCCCTTCCTAACCCTGGCCCTATGAGGCGCCCTAATGACTAGCTCAATCTGCCTACGACAGACAGACCTAAAATCACTAATCGCTTATTCATCCGTTAGCCACATAGGCCTAGTTATCGCCGCAGGAATAATCCAAACCCACTGATCATTCTCAGGGGCAATGATCCTAATAATTTCCCATGGACTAACTTCCTCCATACTATTCTGCCTAGCCAACACAAACTATGAACGTACGCACAGCCGAATTCTACTACTCACACGAGGCCTACAACCTCTCCTACCACTCATAGCTACCTGATGATTGCTGGCCAATCTAACAAACATAGCCTTACCCCCAACAACAAACCTCATAGCAGAGCTAACCATTATAATCACCTTATTCAACTGATCTGCCTTCACGATCATCCTAACAGGAATCGCAACCCTACTAACCGCCTCCTACACCTTATTCATACTACTAATGACCCAACGAGGCTCAATCCCCTCCCACATCACATCTATGCAAAACTCAACCACGCGAGAACACCTGCTCATAACACTCCACATTATCCCAATATTCCTCCTAATCCTCAAACCCGAACTGATCTCCGGAATCCCCTCATGCAAGTATAGTTTAAACCAAACATTAGACTGTGATTCTAAGAATAGAAGTTCAAACCTTCTTACCTGCCGAGGGGAGGGTTTAACCAACAAGAGCTGCTAACTCTTACATCTGAGCCTAAAACCTCAGCCCCCTTACTTTTAAAGGATAACAGCAATCCACTGGTCTTAGGAACCACCCATCTTGGTGCAAATCCAAGTAAAAATAGTGAACCCCACACTACTAATCAACTCCCTCACACTACTCACGCTGACAATCCTCCTAACCCCAATCATCCTGCCATTTCTATTTAAAAACTTTAAAAACACCCCACAAGCCACCACCCGCGCTGTTAAAACCGCATTCCTAATTAGCCTAGCCCCTACAACCGCATTCATCTACTCGGGAGTAGAATCTGTCACCTGCCACTGGGAGTGAAAATTCATTATAAACTTTAAAATCCCCCTGAGCCTAAAAATAGACCAATACTCAATAACATTTCTTCCAATCGCCCTATTTGTAACATGATCAATCCTACAATTCGCCATATGATACATGGCCTCAGAGCCATACGTAACAAAATTTTTCACCTACCTACTGACATTCCTAGTCGCCATACTCCTCCTAACAACCGCAAACAACATATTCCTCCTATTCGTAGGCTGGGAAGGAGTACGAATCATGTCCTTCCTTCTCATCGGCTGATGACAAGGCCGAGCAGATGCCAACACCGCCGCCCTACGAGCCGTAATCTACAACCGAATCGGAGACATCGGACTGATCCTGAGCATAGCATGACTAGCTTCAACATTCAACACCTGAGAGATCCAACAAGCCGTACACCCCCACCAAACCCCAATCCTCCCCCTCATAGGATTAATCCTCGCAGCCGCAGGAAAATCCGCCCAATTTGGACTCCACCCATGACTGCCCGCAGCAATAGAAGGCCCCACCCCAGTATCAGCCCTACTGCACTCCAGTACCATAGTAGTAGCCGGAATCTTCCTGCTCATCCGCATGCACCCCCTGCTAGCCACCAACCAGACAGCCCTAACTGCCTGCCTATGCCTAGGTGCTCTATCAACCCTATTCGCTGCCACATGCGCCCTAACCCAAAATGACATCAAAAAAATCATTGCTTTCTCAACATCCAGCCAACTAGGACTAATAATAGTCACTATCGGACTAAACCTCCCACAACTAGCCTTCCTACACATCTCAACCCATGCCTTCTTTAAAGCCATACTATTCCTATGCTCAGGGTCTATCATCCACAACCTAAACGGAGAACAAGATATCCGAAAGATAGGAGGCCTACAGAAAATACTCCCAGTCACTACTTCCTGCCTAACCATCGGAAACCTGGCGCTGATAGGAACCCCATTCCTAGCCGGATTCTACTCAAAAGACCTCATCATCGAAAGCTTAAACACATCATACCTAAATACTTGAGCCCTACTCCTAACCCTTATAGCCACAGCATTCACCGCAACCTACAGCATCCGCATAACCATCCTAGTCCAAGCTGGACAAACCCGAATCCCCCCAATAGTATCAATAAACGAAAACAACCCACTAATCACCGCCCCCCTAACCCGACTCGCCCTAGGCAGCATTACAGCAGGAATAATCATTACCTCTTTCATCACACCAACCAAAACCCCCCCAATAACCATACCCCTTATCACCAAAACCGCTGCCATCCTCATAACAATCCTAGGAATCATCCTAGGCCCCTCATGTACAGGGCCACACCCCTCTAACGGCGCAAGCTTACATAGAAACATTATTAACAGACCTAGACAGATACAAAAACCCCTACAAGACCACGTATTAACTAACCCTGTTAACCCGACTCAGGAGCGCCTATAAGAGCGATTAAAATCTGTGAAAGGAACTCGGCAAATTAATAAGGCCCGACTGTTTACCAAAAACATAGCCTTCAGCAAATTAAACAAGTATTGAAGGTGATGCCTGCCCGGTGACTTAGGTTTAACGGCCGCGGTATCCTAACCGTGCAAAGATAGCGCAATCAATTGTCCCATAAATCGAGACTTGTATGAATGGCTAAACGAGGTCTTAACTGTCTCTCACAGATAATCAGTGAAATTGATCTCCCCGTGCAAAAGCGGGGATGTGAACATAAGACGAGAAGACCCTGTGGAACTTAAAAATCAACGACAACCGCGAATCCTCAATCAACCCCACTGGGGCCACTACCATCGCAGAGCCTGGTCGATATTTTTCGGTTGGGGCGACCTTGGAGGAGAACAAATCCTCCAAAAACAAGACCATACCTCTTTACCTAGAGCTACCCCTCAAAGTGCTAACAGTGACCAGACCCAATATAATTGATTAATGGACCAAGCTACCCCAGGGATAACAGCGCAATCCCCCTCAAGAGCCCATATCGACAGGGGGGTTTACGACCTCGATGTTGGATCAGGACATCCTAATGGTGCAGCCGCTATTAAGGGTTCGTTTGTTCAACGATTAACAGTCCTACGTGATCTGAGTTCAGACCGGAGCAATCCAGGTCGGTTTCTATCTATGACACACTCTCCCCAGTACGAAAGGACCGGGAAAGTGGGGCCAATACCACAAGCACGCCCCCCCCCTCCAAGCAGTGAAACCAACTAAACCGTGAAGAGGGCCTTCCCCCACCACTTTCAATCCTAGAAAAGGACCAGCTAGAGTGGCAGAGCCCGGCAAGTGCAGAAGGCTTAAGCCCTTTCCCCAGAGGTTCAAATCCTCTCCCTAGCTTCACCCATGATTCAAATAACAACACTAAGCTGCCTCGTTATATCCCTCCTATACATCATCCCAATCCTGATTGCCGTAGCCTTCCTAACCCTAGTAGAACGGAAAATCCTAAGCTACATACAATCCCGCAAAGGCCCTAACGTTGTCGGGCCTTTTGGCCTACTTCAACCATTTGCGGACGGACTGAAACTATTTACCAAAGAGCCCATCCGACCCTCTACCTCTTCCCCACTTCTATTCATTCTGATACCAATACTAGCCCTTGTCCTAGCCCTCACCACTTGAGCACCACTACCACTCCCATTTCCCCTAGCAGATCTAAACCTCGGAGTTCTCTTCCTAATAGCCATGTCAAGCCTAGCCGTCTACTCAGTCCTATGATCAGGCTGAGCCTCGAACTCAAAATACGCACTAATCGGAGCCCTACGGGCAGTAGCACAGACCATTTCATACGAAGTGACACTGGCCATAATCCTGCTATCAATAATCATACTAAGCGGAAGCTACACACTCAGCTCCTTTGCCATCGCACAGGAGCCTCTATACTTCATTTTCTCCTCATGACCCCTAGCAATAATATGATACGTATCCAGCCTAGCAGAGACAAACCGAGCTCCTTTTGACCTCACAGAGGGTGAATCTGAGCTAGTCTCAGGGTTTAACGTTGAATACGCCGCAGGACCCTTCGCCTTATTCTTCCTAGCTGAATATGCGAACATTATGCTAATAAATACACTTACAGCCATCATATTCCTAAACCCAAGCGCCCTAGGGCCACCCACAGAACTATTCCCCGTCATCCTAGCCACAAAAGTCCTCCTACTATCTTCTGGTTTCTTATGGGTCCGAGCTTCATACCCACGATTCCGATATGACCAACTAATGCACCTACTATGAAAAAACTTCCTACCCCTCACACTAGCTCTGTGCCTCTGACACATCAGCATACCTATCTGCTATGCAGGCCTACCTCCTTACATAAGGAAATGTGCCTGAACTACAAAGGGTCACTATGATAAAGTGAACATAGAGGTATAACAGCCCTCTCATTTCCTGTTGACCTTAGAAAAGTAGGAATTGAACCCACACAAGAGAAATCAAAATTCTCCATACTTCCCTTATATTATTTTCTAGTAGAGTCAGCTAATCAAGCTATCGGGCCCATACCCCGAAAATGATGGTTTAACCCCCTCCTCTACTAATGAACCCTTACGCGACCCCAATCATAACCTTCAGCCTCATCTTGGGCACCACAATCACAATTTCCAGCAACCACTGAGTTCTGGCCTGGACAGGACTGGAGATCAACACACTAGCCATCATTCCCCTAATTGCCAAATCCCACCACCCACGAGCAGTAGAAGCCGCAACGAAATACTTCCTAACCCAAGCAGCTGCTTCCGCCCTGGTCCTATTCTCTAGCATAACCAATGCCTGAGTCACCGGCCAATGAGACATCACACAAATAAACCACCCAACCTCCTGTCTACTACTGACAGCAGCAATCGCTATTAAACTGGGCCTAGTGCCATTTCACTTCTGATTCCCAGAAGTACTACAAGGATCGCCACTAATAACAGCCCTGCTACTCTCGACCCTCATAAAATTCCCCCCACTAACCCTGCTCCTACTAACATCCAAATCCCTCGACCCAGCTCTACTCACCGCCATGGCCCTAGCCTCAACAGCACTAGGAGGCTGAATAGGACTGAACCAAACACAAACACGCAAAATCCTAGCCTTCTCGTCCATCTCCCACTTAGGCTGAATCACCATCATCCTAGTTTACAGCCCCAAATTGGCCTTACTTACCTTCTACCTATACACAATCATAACATCAGCCGTATTCCTAGCCCTTAACAAAATCAAAGCCCTTAACCTATCCATGATCACAACCTCATGAACAAAAACCCCAGTGCTAAACGCCACCCTAATACTAGTACTTTTATCCCTAGCAGGCCTCCCCCCATTAACAGGCTTTATACCAAAGTGACTTATCATCCAAGAACTAACTAAACAGGAAATAACACCAGCAGCCATGGCAATTGCCATGCTATCACTGCTCAGCCTCTTCTTCTACCTACGCCTCGCATACCACTCAACAATTACCCTTCCCCCCAACTCCTCTAACCACATAAAACAATGATACACTAGCAAAGCCCCAAGCACACCTACTGCGGTCCTTGCCTCACTATCAATCCTCTTACTTCCCCTGTCCCCAATAATACATGCCATTGTCTAGAAACTTAGGATAACACCCCAAACCGAAGGCCTTCAAAGCCTTAAATAAGAGTTAAACCCTCTTAGTTTCTGCACATTAAGACTTACAGAATATTAACCTGTATCTTCTGAATGCAAGTCAGACGCTTTAATTAAGCTAAAGCCTCCCTAGACAGATGGGCTTCGATCCCACAAAACTCTAGTTAACAGCTAAATGCCTAAACCAATTGGCTTCTGCCTACAAAGACCCTGACGCACCCTAGTGCGCATCGATGAGCTTGCAACTCAACATGAATTTCACTACAGAGCCGATAAGAAGAGGAATTAAACCTCTGTAAAAAGGACTACAGCCTAACGCTTCAACACTCAGCCATCTTACCCGTCACCTTCATCAACCGATGACTATTTTCCACTAACCATAAGGATATTGGCACCCTGTACCTCATCTTCGGGGCATGAGCAGGAATAGTCGGCACCGCACTCAGCCTATTAATCCGCGCAGAACTAGGACAACCAGGAACTCTCCTAGGCGACGACCAAATTTACAATGTAATCGTTACCGCTCACGCCTTTGTAATAAGCTTCTTTATAGTCATACCCATCATGATCGGAGGATTCGGCAACTGATTAGTCCCCCTCATAATCGGTGCCCCCGACATAGCATTCCCGCGAATAAACAACATAAGCTTTTGACTCCTCCCCCCATCATTCCTCCTCCTACTAGCCTCATCCACTGTAGAAGCTGGCGCCGGCACAGGCTGAACTGTCTACCCTCCCCTAGCAGGTAACCTTGCCCACGCCGGAGCTTCAGTAGACCTGGCTATCTTCTCACTCCACTTAGCCGGTATCTCCTCCATCCTTGGGGCCATCAACTTTATCACCACAGCCATCAACATAAAACCCCCCGCACTCTCACAATACCAAACCCCACTATTTGTCTGATCCGTACTAATTACCGCCATCCTACTCCTTCTATCACTCCCCGTACTCGCCGCCGGTATTACAATATTACTAACTGATCGAAACCTAAACACCACATTCTTCGACCCCGCTGGAGGAGGAGACCCAATCCTGTACCAACACCTATTCTGATTCTTCGGACACCCAGAAGTCTATATTCTGATCCTACCGGGGTTTGGAATCATCTCACACGTAGTCACGTACTACTCAGGCAAAAAGGAGCCCTTCGGCTACATGGGAATAGTCTGAGCCATACTATCCATCGGCTTCCTAGGATTCATCGTCTGAGCTCACCACATGTTTACAGTAGGAATAGACGTTGATACCCGAGCCTACTTTACATCAGCCACTATAATCATTGCCATCCCTACCGGAATCAAAGTATTTAGCTGACTAGCCACCCTGCACGGAGGAACAATCAAATGAGACCCCCCCAATACTATGAGCTCTAGGATTTATCTTCCTATTTACCATCGGAGGATTAACAGGAATCGTTCTTGCAAACTCTTCCCTAGACATCGCCCTGCACGACACGTACTACGTAGTTGCCCACTTCCACTACGTCCTATCCATAGGCGCCGTCTTTGCCATTCTAGCAGGATTTACTCACTGATTCCCACTACTCACTGGGTTTACCCTACACCAAACATGAGCAAAAGCCCACTTCGGGGTAATATTTACAGGAGTAAACCTAACGTTCTTCCCCCAGCACTTCCTAGGCCTAGCAGGAATACCCCGACGATACTCGGACTATCCCGACGCCTACACACTATGAAACACCATTTCCTCCATCGGCTCCCTAATCTCAATAGTAGCCGTAATCATACTAATATTCATCATCTGAGAAGCCTTTCCGGCCAAACGAAAAGTCCTACAACCAGAACTAACTACCACAAACGTTGAATGAATCCACGGCTGCCCTCCCCCATACCATACTTTCGAGGAACCGGCCTTCGTCCAAGTACAAGAAAGGAAGGAATCGAACCCTCACATGCTGGTTTCAAGCCAACTGCATTAACCGCTCATGCTTCTTTCTTATGAGACGTTAGTAAACCAATTACATAGCCTTGTCAAGACTAAATCACAGGTAAAAATCCTGTACATCTCATGTGGCCAACCACTCCCAACTAGGATTCCAAGACGCCTCATCACCCATCATAGAAGAACTCGTTGAATTCCACGACCACGCCCTAATCGTTGCCCTAGCTATCTGCAGCCTAGTTCTCTACCTTTTAGCCCACATACTAACAGAAAAACTCTCGTCCAATGCTGTAGACGCCCAAGAAGTAGAGCTGATCTGGACAATCCTACCTGCTATCGTCCTGGTACTCCTCGCCCTCCCATCCCTACAAATCCTCTACATAATGGACAAAATCGATGAACCAGACCTCACCCTAAAAGCCATCGGCCACCAATGATACTGAAGCTACGAATACACAGACTTCAAAGACCTATCCTTCGACTCCTACATAGTGCCCACCCCAGACTTACCCAACGGCCACTTCCGACTGCTAGAAGTTGACCACCGCGTAGTTATCCCAATAGAATCCCCCATCCGCGTGATCATTACTGCAGGAGACGTACTCCACTCCTGAGCAGTCCCAACGCTCGGAGTTAAAACAGACGCAATCCCAGGCCGACTAAACCAAACTTCATTCATTACCACCCGGCCTGGGATTTTTTACGGACAATGCTCAGAAATTTGCGGGGCTAATCACAGCTACATACCCATTGTAGTAGAATCAACCCCACTCCCACATTTCGAGGCCTGATCGTCCCTTCTATCATCATCCTAATCATTAAGAAGCTATGCAACAGCACTTGCCTTTTAAGCTAGCCAAAGAGGGACTTCCCCCTCCTTAATGATATGCCACAGCTTAACCCCGCACCATGATTTTCAATCATAATTATAACCTGATTAACCCTAGCACTCCTCATCCAACCAAAACTACTAGCCTTCACCACAACCAACCCCCCATCAAATAAGACCTCCCTCACTACCAAACCCACACCATGATCCTGACCATGAACCTAAGCTTCTTTGACCAATTTTCCAGCCCCAATCTATTCGGCATCCCCTTAATCCTACTATCCCTACTCTTCCCAGCCCTACTATTCCCGTCCCCAAACAACCGATGAATCAACAACCGCCTTTCTACTATCCAAACATGACTCCTTCACCTAATCACAAAACAACTAATAGTCCCACTCAACAAAAATGGCCACAAATGAGCCATAATATTTACATCCCTAATAATCATACTTCTTACAATCAACCTTCTAGGCCTCCTTCCATATACATTCACCCCAACCACCCAACTATCTATGAACATAGCCCTAGCCTTCCCACTATGGCTCGCCACACTACTAACAGGCCTACGAAACCAACCATCAGCCTCTTTAGCCCACCTATTACCCGAAGGTACCCCTACACCCCTAATCCCCGCACTAATCCTGATCGAAACAACCAGCCTACTAATCCGCCCCCTAGCCCTCGGAGTCCGCCTTACAGCCAACCTTACAGCAGGACACTTACTCATCCAACTCATCTCTACAGCCTCCATTGCATTAATACCCACCCTTCCTGCAGTATCCATCCTAACAATAATCATCCTACTACTCCTAACCATCCTAGAAGTAGCAGTAGCCATAATCCAGGCCTACGTCTTCGTGCTCCTTCTAAGCCTATACTTACAAGAAAACATCTAATGGCACACCAAGCACACTCATACCACATAGTTGACCCAAGCCCTTGACCAATCTTCGGGGCAGCCGCCGCCCTACTCACAACCTCAGGATTAATCATGTGATTCCACTACAACTCATCCATACTACTAACCCTAGGCCTCATCTCAATACTCCTAGTAATACTCCAATGATGACGAGACATTGTACGAGAAAGCACCTTCCAAGGCCATCACACTCCCACAGTCCAAAAAGGCCTACGATACGGCATAATCCTTTTCATCACATCCGAAGCATTCTTCTTCTTAGGGTTCTTCTGAGCGTTCTTCCACTCGAGCCTGGCCCCAACCCCAGAACTAGGAGGCCAACGACCCCCAACAGGAATTAAACCACTCAACCCGATAGAAGTCCCCCTACTAAACACAGCCATCCTACTAGCCTCAGGCGTTACCGTAACGTGAGCCCATCACAGCATCACAGAAGGAAACCGAAAACACGCCATCCACGCCCTAACCCTAACGATCCTCCTGGGATTCTACTTCACAGCCCTACAAGCAATAGAATACCACGAAGCCCCATTCTCAATCGCCGATAGCGTCTACGGATCTACCTTCTTCGTTGCCACTGGATTCCACGGACTCCACGTAATCATCGGATCCTCCTTCCTGACCGTCTGCCTCTTCCGACTGATCAAGTTCCACTTTACATCAGACCACCACTTCGGATTCGAGGCAGCAGCCTGATACTGACACTTCGTAGACGTCATCTGACTATTCCTCTACATAACCATCTACTGATGAGGATCTTGCTCTTCTAGTATATTAATTACAATTGACTTCCAATCTCTAGAATCTGGTATAAACCCAGAGGAGAGCAATGAACGCACTCATGTTCATATTCGCCCTATCATCAATCCTAAGCGCCGCCCTAACCGCATTAAACTTCTGACTCGCCCAAATAAACCCCGACTCAGAGAAACTCTCACCGTACGAATGTGGATTCGACCCACTTGGATCTGCTCGATTACCATTCTCAGTCCGATTCTTCCTCAGTAGCCATCCTGTTCGTCCTATTCGACCTAGAAATCGCCCTCCTACTCCCCCTGCCATGAGCCGTCCAACTCCAATCCCCCCTAATGACCCTCACCTGAACTGTAGTGATCCTCCTTCTCCTAACACTCGGACTGGCCTACGAGTGAATTCAAGGGGGCCTAGAATGAGCAGAATAACAGAAAGTTAGTCTAACCAAAAAGATAGCTGGTTTCGACCCAGCAGATTACAGCCAACCCTGTAACTTTCTTATGTCGCCCCTACATTTAAGCTTCTACTCAGCCTTCATTTTCAGCGGACTAGGACTAGCCTTCCACCGAACCCACCTAGTATCCGCCCTACTATGCCTTGAAAGCATAATATTATCGATATTCGTAGGCCTATCAATATGATCCATCGAAAACCAAGTCTCCTCATTCACCATGGTACCAATTCTCATGCTAACCTTCTCAGCGTGTGAGGCGGGCACAGGCCTGGCCATCCTAGTAGCCTCCACCCGCACACATGGCTCCGACCATCTACACAACCTAAACCTCCTGCAATGCTAAAAATCATCCTACCCACAATCATACTTCTTCCAACAGCCCTGCTGTCTCCACCAAAATTTCTATGGACTAACACCACCTTATACAGCCTCCTAATCGCTGCCCTAAGCCTACAGTGATTAATCCCAACCTACTACCCCTACAAATTTTTATCCAACTGAACAGGAATTGACCAAATCTCATCCCCCCTCCTAGTACTATCCTGCTGACTACTCCCACTCATAATCATAGCAAGCCAAAACCACCTGCAACAAGAACCCCTACAACGCAAACGAATCTTTATCTCAACCTTAGTCGCAGTCCAGCCATTCATCCTACTAGCCTTTTCCACCACAGAACTAGCACTATTTTACATCTCATTTGAAGCAACCCTCATTCCCACCCTAATCTTAATCACCCGATGGGGGAACCAACCAGAACGCCTAAGCGCTGGCA
Organism: Anser brachyrhynchus; assembly: GCF_964034855.1. Lineage (NCBI taxonomy): Eukaryota > Metazoa > Chordata > Aves > Anseriformes > Anatidae > Anser > Anser brachyrhynchus. The sequence continues at coordinate 114,541 of NW_027664112.1, forward strand.
TCTACCTGCTATTCTACACGCCAGTAAGCTCTCTACCCCTGCTAATCACAATCATACACCTATACGTGAAAATTGGCACCCTGCACCTGCCAACCCTACAACTAACCCACCCAACCCTATCCACCTCATGGACAGGAATACTATCAGGTCTAGCACTGCTCATAGCATTCATAGTAAAAGCCCCACTATACGGCCTACACCTCTGACTGCCAAAAGCCCACGTAGAAGCACCCATCGCAGGCTCAATACTCCTCGCCGCCCTACTACTAAAGCTAGGAGGATACGGAATTATACGAGTCACTCTATTTATGGGCCCACTGTCCAACCTCCTGCACTACCCCTTCCTAACCCTGGCCCTATGAGGCGCCCTAATGACTAGCTCAATCTGCCTACGACAGACAGACCTAAAATCACTAATCGCTTATTCATCCGTTAGCCACATAGGCCTAGTTATCGCCGCAGGAATAATCCAAACCCACTGATCATTCTCAGGGGCAATGATCCTAATAATTTCCCATGGACTAACTTCCTCCATACTATTCTGCCTAGCCAACACAAACTATGAACGTACGCACAGCCGAATTCTACTACTCACACGAGGCCTACAACCTCTCCTACCACTCATAGCTACCTGATGATTGCTGGCCAATCTAACAAACATAGCCTTACCCCCAACAACAAACCTCATAGCAGAGCTAACCATTATAATCACCTTATTCAACTGATCTGCCTTCACGATCATCCTAACAGGAATCGCAACCCTACTAACCGCCTCCTACACCTTATTCATACTACTAATGACCCAACGAGGCTCAATCCCCTCCCACATCACATCTATGCAAAACTCAACCACGCGAGAACACCTGCTCATAACACTCCACATTATCCCAATATTCCTCCTAATCCTCAAACCCGAACTGATCTCCGGAATCCCCTCATGCAAGTATAGTTTAAACCAAACATTAGACTGTGATTCTAAGAATAGAAGTTCAAACCTTCTTACCTGCCGAGGGGAGGGTTTAACCAACAAGAGCTGCTAACTCTTACATCTGAGCCTAAAACCTCAGCCCCCTTACTTTTAAAGGATAACAGCAATCCACTGGTCTTAGGAACCACCCATCTTGGTGCAAATCCAAGTAAAAGTAGTGAACCCCACACTACTAATCAACTCCCTCACACTACTCACGCTGACAATCCTCCTAACCCCAATCATCCTGCCATTTCTATTTAAAAACTTTAAAAACACCCCACAAGCCACCACCCGCGCTGTTAAAACCGCATTCCTAATTAGCCTAGCCCCTACAACCGCATTCATCTACTCGGGAGTAGAATCTGTCACCTGCCACTGGGAGTGAAAATTCATTATAAACTTTAAAATCCCCCTGAGCCTAAAAATAGACCAATACTCAATAACATTTCTTCCAATCGCCCTATTTGTAACATGATCAATCCTACAATTCGCCATATGATACATGGCCTCAGAGCCATACGTAACAAAATTTTTCACCTACCTACTGACATTCCTAGTCGCCATACTCCTCCTAACAACCGCAAACAACATATTCCTCCTATTCGTAGGCTGGGAAGGAGTACGAATCATGTCCTTCCTTCTCATCGGCTGATGACAAGGCCGAGCAGATGCCAACACCGCCGCCCTACGAGCCGTAATCTACAACCGAATCGGAGACATCGGACTGATCCTGAGCATAGCATGACTAGCTTCAACATTCAACACCTGAGAGATCCAACAAGCCGTACACCCCCACCAAACCCCAATCCTCCCCCTCATAGGATTAATCCTCGCAGCCGCAGGAAAATCCGCCCAATTTGGACTCCACCCATGACTGCCCGCAGCAATAGAAGGCCCCACCCCAGTATCAGCCCTACTGCACTCCAGTACCATAGTAGTAGCCGGAATCTTCCTGCTCATCCGCATGCACCCCCTGCTAGCCACCAACCAGACAGCCCTAACTGCCTGCCTATGCCTAGGTGCTCTATCAACCCTATTCGCTGCCACATGCGCCCTAACCCAAAATGACATCAAAAAAATCATTGCTTTCTCAACATCCAGCCAACTAGGACTAATAATAGTCACTATCGGACTAAACCTCCCACAACTAGCCTTCCTACACATCTCAACCCATGCCTTCTTTAAAGCCATACTATTCCTATGCTCAGGGTCTATCATCCACAACCTAAACGGAGAACAAGATATCCGAAAGATAGGAGGCCTACAGAAAATACTCCCAGTCACTACTTCCTGCCTAACCATCGGAAACCTGGCGCTGATAGGAACCCCATTCCTAGCCGGATTCTACTCAAAAGACCTCATCATCGAAAGCTTAAACACATCATACCTAAATACTTGAGCCCTACTCCTAACCCTTATAGCCACAGCATTCACCGCAACCTACAGCATCCGCATAACCATCCTAGTCCAAGCTGGACAAACCCGAATCCCCCCAATAGTATCAATAAACGAAAACAACCCACTAATCACCGCCCCCCTAACCCGACTCGCCCTAGGCAGCATTACAGCAGGAATAATCATTACCTCTTTCATCACACCAACCAAAACCCCCCCAATAACCATACCCCTTATCACCAAAACCGCTGCCATCCTCATAACAATCCTAGGAATCATCCTAGGCCCCTCATGTACAGGGCCACACCCCTCTAACGGCGCAAGCTTACATAGAAACATTATTAACAGACCTAGACAGATACAAAAACCCCTACAAGACCACGTATTAACTAACCCTGTTAACCCGACTCAGGAGCGCCTATAAGAGCGATTAAAATCTGTGAAAGGAACTCGGCAAATTAATAAGGCCCGACTGTTTACCAAAAACATAGCCTTCAGCAAATTAAACAAGTATTGAAGGTGATGCCTGCCCGGTGACTTAGGTTTAACGGCCGCGGTATCCTAACCGTGCAAAGATAGCGCAATCAATTGTCCCATAAATCGAGACTTGTATGAATGGCTAAACGAGGTCTTAACTGTCTCTCACAGATAATCAGTGAAATTGATCTCCCCGTGCAAAAGCGGGGATGTGAACATAAGACGAGAAGACCCTGTGGAACTTAAAAATCAACGACCACCGCGAATCCTCAATCAACCCCACTGGGGCCACTACCATCGCAGAGCCTGGTCGATATTTTTCGGTTGGGGCGACCTTGGAGGAGAACAAATCCTCCAAAAACAAGACCATACCTCTTTACCTAGAGCTACCCCTCAAAGTGCTAACAGTGACCAGACCCAATATAATTGATTAATGGACCAAGCTACCCCAGGGATAACAGCGCAATCCCCCTCAAGAGCCCATATCGACAGGGGGGTTTACGACCTCGATGTTGGATCAGGACATCCTAATGGTGCAGCCGCTATTAAGGGTTCGTTTGTTCAACGATTAACAGTCCTACGTGATCTGAGTTCAGACCGGAGCAATCCAGGTCGGTTTCTATCTATGACACACTCTCCCCAGTACGAAAGGACCGGGAAAGTGGGGCCAATACCACAAGCACGCCCCCCCCCTCCAAGCAGTGAAACCAACTAAACCGTGAAGAGGGCCTTCCCCCACCACTTTCAATCCTAGAAAAGGACCAGCTAGAGTGGCAGAGCCCGGCAAGTGCAGAAGGCTTAAGCCCTTTCCCCAGAGGTTCAAATCCTCTCCCTAGCTTCACCCATGATTCAAATAACAACACTAAGCTGCCTCGTTATATCCCTCCTATACATCATCCCAATCCTGATTGCCGTAGCCTTCCTAACCCTAGTAGAACGGAAAATCCTAAGCTACATACAATCCCGCAAAGGCCCTAACGTTGTCGGGCCTTTTGGCCTACTTCAACCATTTGCGGACGGACTGAAACTATTTACCAAAGAGCCCATCCGACCCTCTACCTCTTCCCCACTTCTATTCATTCTGATACCAATACTAGCCCTTGTCCTAGCCCTCACCACTTGAGCACCACTACCACTCCCATTTCCCCTAGCAGATCTAAACCTCGGAGTTCTCTTCCTAATAGCCATGTCAAGCCTAGCCGTCTACTCAGTCCTATGATCAGGCTGAGCCTCGAACTCAAAATACGCACTAATCGGAGCCCTACGGGCAGTAGCACAGACCATTTCATACGAAGTGACACTGGCCATAATCCTGCTATCAATAATCATACTAAGCGGAAGCTACACACTCAGCTCCTTTGCCATCGCACAGGAGCCTCTATACTTCATTTTCTCCTCATGACCCCTAGCAATAATATGATACGTATCCACCCTAGCAGAGACAAACCGAGCTCCTTTTGACCTCACAGAGGGTGAATCTGAGCTAGTCTCAGGGTTTAACGTTGAATACGCCGCAGGACCCTTCGCCTTATTCTTCCTAGCTGAATATGCGAACATTATGCTAATAAATACACTTACAGCCATCATATTCCTAAACCCAAGCGCCCTAGGGCCACCCACAGAACTATTCCCCGTCATCCTAGCCACAAAAGTCCTCCTACTATCTTCTGGTTTCTTATGGGTCCGAGCTTCATACCCACGATTCCGATATGACCAACTAATGCACCTACTATGAAAAAACTTCCTACCCCTCACACTAGCTCTGTGCCTCTGACACATCAGCATACCTATCTGCTATGCAGGCCTACCTCCTTACATAAGGAAATGTGCCTGAACTACAAAGGGTCACTATGATAAAGTGAACATAGAGGTATAACAGCCCTCTCATTTCCTGTTGACCTTAGAAAAGTAGGAATTGAACCCACACAAGAGAAATCAAAATTCTCCATACTTCCCTTATATTATTTTCTAGTAGAGTCAGCTAATCAAGCTATCGGGCCCATACCCCGAAAATGATGGTTTAACCCCCTCCTCTACTAATGAACCCTTACGCGACCCCAATCATAACCTTCAGCCTCATCTTGGGCACCACAATCACAATTTCCAGCAACCACTGAGTTCTGGCCTGGACAGGACTGGAGATCAACACACTAGCCATCATTCCCCTAATTGCCAAATCCCACCACCCACGAGCAGTAGAAGCCGCAACGAAATACTTCCTAACCCAAGCAGCTGCTTCCGCCCTGGTCCTATTCTCTAGCATAACCAATGCCTGAGTCACCGGCCAATGAGACATCACACAAATAAACCACCCAACCTCCTGTCTACTACTGACAGCAGCAATCGCTATTAAACTGGGCCTAGTGCCATTTCACTTCTGATTCCCAGAAGTACTACAAGGATCGCCACTAATAACAGCCCTGCTACTCTCGACCCTCATAAAATTCCCCCCACTAACCCTGCTCCTACTAACATCCAAATCCCTCGACCCAGCTCTACTCACCGCCATGGCCCTAGCCTCAACAGCACTAGGAGGCTGAATAGGACTGAACCAAACACAAACACGCAAAATCCTAGCCTTCTCGTCCATCTCCCACTTAGGCTGAATCACCATCATCCTAGTTTACAGCCCCAAATTGGCCTTACTTACCTTCTACCTATACACAATCATAACATCAGCCGTATTCCTAGCCCTTAACAAAATCAAAGCCCTTAACCTATCCATGATCACAACCTCATGAACAAAAACCCCAGTGCTAAACGCCACCCTAATACTAGTACTTTTATCCCTAGCAGGCCTCCCCCCATTAACAGGCTTTATACCAAAGTGACTTATCATCCAAGAACTAACTAAACAGGAAATAACACCAGCAGCCATGGCAATTGCCATGCTATCACTGCTCAGCCTCTTCTTCTACCTACGCCTCGCATACCACTCAACAATTACCCTTCCCCCCAACTCCTCTAACCACATAAAACAATGATACACTAGCAAAGCCCCAAGCACACCTACTGCGGTCCTTGCCTCACTATCAATCCTCTTACTTCCCCTGTCCCCAATAATACATGCCATTGTCTAGAAACTTAGGATAACACCCCAAACCGAAGGCCTTCAAAGCCTTAAATAAGAGTTAAACCCTCTTAGTTTCTGCACATTAAGACTTACAGAATATTAACCTGTATCTTCTGAATGCAAGTCAGACGCTTTAATTAAGCTAAAGCCTCCCTAGACAGATGGGCTTCGATCCCACAAAACTCTAGTTAACAGCTAAATGCCTAAACCAATTGGCTTCTGCCTACAAAGACCCTGACGCACCCTAGTGCGCATCGATGAGCTTGCAACTCAACATGAATTTCACTACAGAGCCGATAAGAAGAGGAATTAAACCTCTGTAAAAAGGACTACAGCCTAACGCTTCAACACTCAGCCATCTTACCCGTCACCTTCATCAACCGATGACTATTTTCCACTAACCATAAGGATATTGGCACCCTGTACCTCATCTTCGGGGCATGAGCAGGAATAGTCGGCACCGCACTCAGCCTATTAATCCGCGCAGAACTAGGACAACCAGGAACTCTCCTAGGCGACGACCAAATTTACAATGTAATCGTTACCGCTCACGCCTTTGTAATAAGCTTCTTTATAGTCATACCCATCATGATCGGAGGATTCGGCAACTGATTAGTCCCCCTCATAATCGGTGCCCCCGACATAGCATTCCCGCGAATAAACAACATAAGCTTTTGACTCCTCCCCCCATCATTCCTCCTCCTACTAGCCTCATCCACTGTAGAAGCTGGCGCCGGCACAGGCTGAACTGTCTACCCTCCCCTAGCAGGTAACCTTGCCCACGCCGGAGCTTCAGTAGACCTGGCTATCTTCTCACTCCACTTAGCCGGTATCTCCTCCATCCTTGGGGCCATCAACTTTATCACCACAGCCATCAACATAAAACCCCCCGCACTCTCACAATACCAAACCCCACTATTTGTCTGATCCGTACTAATTACCGCCATCCTACTCCTTCTATCACTCCCCGTACTCGCCGCCGGTATTACAATATTACTAACTGATCGAAACCTAAACACCACATTCTTCGACCCCGCTGGAGGAGGAGACCCAATCCTGTACCAACACCTATTCTGATTCTTCGGACACCCAGAAGTCTATATTCTGATCCTACCGGGGTTTGGAATCATCTCACACGTAGTCACGTACTACTCAGGCAAAAAGGAGCCCTTCGGCTACATGGGAATAGTCTGAGCCATACTATCCATCGGCTTCCTAGGATTCATCGTCTGAGCTCACCACATGTTTACAGTAGGAATAGACGTTGATACCCGAGCCTACTTTACATCAGCCACTATAATCATTGCCATCCCTACCGGAATCAAAGTATTTAGCTGACTAGCCACCCTGCACGGAGGAACAATCAAATGAGACCCCCCCAATACTATGAGCTCTAGGATTTATCTTCCTATTTACCATCGGAGGATTAACAGGAATCGTTCTTGCAAACTCTTCCCTAGACATCGCCCTGCACGACACGTACTACGTAGTTGCCCACTTCCACTACGTCCTATCCATAGGCGCCGTCTTTGCCATTCTAGCAGGATTTACTCACTGATTCCCACTACTCACTGGGTTTACCCTACACCAAACATGAGCAAAAGCCCACTTCGGGGTAATATTTACAGGAGTAAACCTAACGTTCTTCCCCCAGCACTTCCTAGGCCTAGCAGGAATACCCCGACGATACTCGGACTATCCCGACGCCTACACACTATGAAACACCATTTCCTCCATCGGCTCCCTAATCTCAATAGTAGCCGTAATCATACTAATATTCATCATCTGAGAAGCCTTTCCGGCCAAACGAAAAGTCCTACAACCAGAACTAACTACCACAAACGTTGAATGAATCCACGGCTGCCCTCCCCCATACCATACTTTCGAGGAACCGGCCTTCGTCCAAGTACAAGAAAGGAAGGAATCGAACCCTCACATGCTGGTTTCAAGCCAACTGCATTAACCGCTCATGCTTCTTTCTTATGAGACGTTAGTAAACCAATTACATAGCCTTGTCAAGACTAAATCACAGGTAAAAATCCTGTACATCTCATGTGGCCAACCACTCCCAACTAGGATTCCAAGACGCCTCATCACCCATCATAGAAGAACTCGTTGAATTCCACGACCACGCCCTAATCGTTGCCCTAGCTATCTGCAGCCTAGTTCTCTACCTTTTAGCCCACATACTAACAGAAAAACTCTCGTCCAATGCTGTAGACGCCCAAGAAGTAGAGCTGATCTGGACAATCCTACCTGCTATCGTCCTGGTACTCCTCGCCCTCCCATCCCTACAAATCCTCTACATAATGGACAAAATCGATGAACCAGACCTCACCCTAAAAGCCATCGGCCACCAATGATACTGAAGCTACGAATACACAGACTTCAAAGACCTATCCTTCGACTCCTACATAGTGCCCACCCCAGACTTACCCAACGGCCACTTCCGACTGCTAGAAGTTGACCACCGCGTAGTTATCCCAATAGAATCCCCCATCCGCGTGATCATTACTGCAGGAGACGTACTCCACTCCTGAGCAGTCCCAACGCTCGGAGTTAAAACAGACGCAATCCCAGGCCGACTAAACCAAACTTCATTCATTACCACCCGGCCTGGGATTTTTTACGGACAATGCTCAGAAATTTGCGGGGCTAATCACAGCTACATACCCATTGTAGTAGAATCAACCCCACTCCCACATTTCGAGGCCTGATCGTCCCTTCTATCATCATCCTAATCATTAAGAAGCTATGCAACAGCACTTGCCTTTTAAGCTAGCCAAAGAGGGACTTCCCCCTCCTTAATGATATGCCACAGCTTAACCCCGCACCATGATTTTCAATCATAATTATAACCTGATTAACCCTAGCACTCCTCATCCAACCAAAACTACTAGCCTTCACCACAACCAACCCCCCATCAAATAAGACCTCCCTCACTACCAAACCCACACCATGATCCTGACCATGAACCTAAGCTTCTTTGACCAATTTTCCAGCCCCAATCTATTCGGCATCCCCTTAATCCTACTATCCCTACTCTTCCCAGCCCTACTATTCCCGTCCCCAAACAACCGATGAATCAACAACCGCCTTTCTACTATCCAAACATGACTCCTTCACCTAATCACAAAACAACTAATAGTCCCACTCAACAAAAATGGCCACAAATGAGCCATAATATTTACATCCCTAATAATCATACTTCTTACAATCAACCTTCTAGGCCTCCTTCCATATACATTCACCCCAACCACCCAACTATCTATGAACATAGCCCTAGCCTTCCCACTATGGCTCGCCACACTACTAACAGGCCTACGAAACCAACCATCAGCCTCTTTAGCCCACCTATTACCCGAAGGTACCCCTACACCCCTAATCCCCGCACTAATCCTGATCGAAACAACCAGCCTACTAATCCGCCCCCTAGCCCTCGGAGTCCGCCTTACAGCCAACCTTACAGCAGGACACTTACTCATCCAACTCATCTCTACAGCCTCCATTGCATTAATACCCACCCTTCCTGCAGTATCCATCCTAACAATAATCATCCTACTACTCCTAACCATCCTAGAAGTAGCAGTAGCCATAATCCAGGCCTACGTCTTCGTGCTCCTTCTAAGCCTATACTTACAAGAAAACATCTAATGGCACACCAAGCACACTCATACCACATAGTTGACCCAAGCCCTTGACCAATCTTCGGGGCAGCCGCCGCCCTACTCACAACCTCAGGATTAATCATGTGATTCCACTACAACTCATCCATACTACTAACCCTAGGCCTCATCTCAATACTCCTAGTAATACTCCAATGATGACGAGACATTGTACGAGAAAGCACCTTCCAAGGCCATCACACTCCCACAGTCCAAAAAGGCCTACGATACGGCATAATCCTTTTCATCACATCCGAAGCATTCTTCTTCTTAGGGTTCTTCTGAGCGTTCTTCCACTCGAGCCTGGCCCCAACCCCAGAACTAGGAGGCCAATGACCCCCAACAGGAATTAAACCACTCAACCCGATAGAAGTCCCCCTACTAAACACAGCCATCCTACTAGCCTCAGGCGTTACCGTAACGTGAGCCCATCACAGCATCACAGAAGGAAACCGAAAACACGCCATCCACGCCCTAACCCTAACGATCCTCCTGGGATTCTACTTCACAGCCCTACAAGCAATAGAATACCACGAAGCCCCATTCTCAATCGCCGATAGCGTCTACGGATCTACCTTCTTCGTTGCCACTGGATTCCACGGACTCCACGTAATCATCGGATCCTCCTTCCTGACCGTCTGCCTCTTCCGACTGATCAAGTTCCACTTTACATCAGACCACCACTTCGGATTCGAGGCAGCAGCCTGATACTGACACTTCGTAGACGTCATCTGACTATTCCTCTACATAACCATCTACTGATGAGGATCTTGCTCTTCTAGTATATTAATTACAATTGACTTCCAATCTCTAGAATCTGGTATAAACCCAGAGGAGAGCAATGAACGCACTCATGTTCATATTCGCCCTATCATCAATCCTAAGCGCCGCCCTAACCGCATTAAACTTCTGACTCGCCCAAATAAACCCCGACTCAGAGAAACTCTCACCGTACGAATGTGGATTCGACCCACTTGGATCTGCTCGATTACCATTCTCAGTCCGATTCTTCCTCAGTAGCCATCCTGTTCGTCCTATTCGACCTAGAAATCGCCCTCCTACTCCCCCTGCCATGAGCCGTCCAACTCCAATCCCCCCTAATGACCCTCACCTGAACTGTAGTGATCCTCCTTCTCCTAACACTCGGACTGGCCTACGAGTGAATTCAAGGGGGCCTAGAATGAGCAGAATAACAGAAAGTTAGTCTAACCAAAAAGATAGCTGGTTTCGACCCAGCAGATTACAGCCAACCCTGTAACTTTCTTATGTCGCCCCTACATTTAAGCTTCTACTCAGCCTTCATTTTCAGCGGACTAGGACTAGCCTTCCACCGAACCCACCTAGTATCCGCCCTACTATGCCTTGAAAGCATAATATTATCGATATTCGTAGGCCTATCAATATGATCCATCGAAAACCAAGTCTCCTCATTCACCATGGTACCAATTCTCATGCTAACCTTCTCAGCGTGTGAGGCGGGCACAGGCCTGGCCATCCTAGTAGCCTCCACCCGCACACATGGCTCCGACCATCTACACAACCTAAACCTCCTGCAATGCTAAAAATCATCCTACCCACAATCATACTTCTTCCAACAGCCCTGCTGTCTCCACCAAAATTTCTATGGACTAACACCACCTTATACAGCCTCCTAATCGCTGCCCTAAGCCTACAGTGATTAATCCCAACCTACTACCCCTACAAATTTTTATCCAACTGAACAGGAATTGACCAAATCTCATCCCCCCTCCTAGTACTATCCTGCTGACTACTCCCACTCATAATCATAGCAAGCCAAAACCACCTGCAACAAGAACCCCTACAACGCAAACGAATCTTTATCTCAACCTTAGTCGCAGTCCAGCCATTCATCCTACTAGCCTTTTCCACCACAGAACTAGCACTATTTTACATCTCATTTGAAGCAACCCTCATTCCCACCCTAATCTTAATCACCCGATGGGGGAACCAACCAGAACGCCTAAGCGCTGGCATCTACCTGCTATTCTACACGCCAGTAAGCTCTCTACCCCTGCTAATCACAATCATACACCTATACGTGAAAATTGGCACCCTGCACCTGCCAACCCTACAACTAACCCACCCAACCCTATCCACCTCATGGACAGGAATACTAAGCCTTCTAAGGTGAAAACTAAGAGGGTTTAACTCTTATTTAAGGCTTTGAAGGCCTTCGGTTTGGGGTGTTATCCTAAGTTTCTAGACAATGGCATGTATTATTGGGGACAGGGGAAGTAAGAGGATTGATAGTGAGGCAAGGACCGCAGTAGGTGTGCTTGGGGCTTTGCTAGTGTATCATTGTTTTATGTGGTTAGAGGAGTTGGGGGGAAGGGTAATTGTTGAGTGGTATGCGAGGCGTAGGTAGAAGAAGAGGCTGAGCAGTGATAGCATGGCAATTGCCATGGCTGCTGGTGTTATTTCCTGTTTAGTTAGTTCTTGGATGATAAGTCACTTTGGTATAAAGCCTGTTAATGGGGGGAGGCCTGCTAGGGATAAAAGTACTAGTATTAGGGTGGCGTTTAGCACTGGGGTTTTTGTTCATGAGGTTGTGATCATGGATAGGTTAAGGGCTTTGATTTTGTTAAGGGCTAGGAATACGGCTGATGTTATGATTGTGTATAGGTAGAAGGTAAGTAAGGCCAATTTGGGGCTGTAAACTAGGATGATGGCGATTCAGCCTAAGTGGGAGATGGACGAGAAGGCTAGGATTTTGCGTGTTTGTGTTTGGTTCAGTCCTATTCAGCCTCCTAGTGCTGTTGAGGCTAGGGCCATGGCGGTGAGTAGAGCTGGGTCGAGGGATTTGGATGTTAGTAGGAGCAGGGTTAGTGGGGGGAATTTTATGAGGGTCGAGAGTAGCAGGGCTGTTATTAGTGGCGATCCTTGTAGTACTTCTGGGAATCAGAAGTGAAATGGCACTAGGCCCAGTTTAATAGCGATTGCTGCTGTCAGTAGTAGACAGGAGGTTGGGTGGTTTATTTGTGTGATGTCTCATTGGCCAGTGACTCAGGCATTGGTTATGCTAGAGAATAGGACCAGGGCGGAAGCAGCTGCTTGGGTTAGGAAGTATTTCGTTGCGGCTTCTACTGCTCGTGGGTGGTGGGATTTGGCAATTAGGGGAATGATGGCTAGTGTGTTGATCTCCAGTCCTGTCCAGGCCAGAACTCAGTGGTTGCTGGAAATTGTGATTGTGGTGCCCAAGATGAGGCTGAAGGTTATGATTGGGGTCGCGTAAGGGTTCATTAGTAGAGGAGGGGGTTAAACCATCATTTTCGGGGTATGGGCCCGATAGCTTGATTAGCTGACTCTACTAGAAAATAATATAAGGGAAGTATGGAGAATTTTGATTTCTCTTGTGTGGGTTCAATTCCTACTTTTCTAAGGTCAACAGGAAATGAGAGGGCTGTTATACCTCTATGTTCACTTTATCATAGTGACCCTTTGTAGTTCAGGCACATTTCCTTATGTAAGGAGGTAGGCCTGCATAGCAGATAGGTATGCTGATGTGTCAGAGGCACAGAGCTAGTGTGAGGGGTAGGAAGTTTTTTCATAGTAGGTGCATTAGTTGGTCATATCGGAATCGTGGGTATGAAGCTCGGACCCATAAGAAACCAGAAGATAGTAGGAGGACTTTTGTGGCTAGGATGACGGGGAATAGTTCTGTGGGTGGCCCTAGGGCGCTTGGGTTTAGGAATATGATGGCTGTAAGTGTATTTATTAGCATAATGTTCGCATATTCAGCTAGGAAGAATAAGGCGAAGGGTCCTGCGGCGTATTCAACGTTAAACCCTGAGACTAGCTCAGATTCACCCTCTGTGAGGTCAAAAGGAGCTCGGTTTGTCTCTGCTAGGGTGGATACGTATCATATTAATGCTAGGGGTCATGAGGAGAAAATGAAGTATAGAGGCTCCTGTGCGACGGCAAAGGAGCTGAGTGTGTAGCTTCCGCTTAGTATGATTATTGATAGCAGGATTATGGCCAGTGTCACTTCGTATGAAATGGTCTGTGCTACTGCCCGTAGGGCTCCGATTAGTGCGTATTTTGAGTTCGAGGCTCAGCCTGATCATAGGACTGAGTAGACGGCTAGGCTTGACATGGCTATTAGGAAGAGAACTCCGAGGTTTAGATCTGCTAGGGGAAATGGGAGTGGTAGTGGTGCTCAAGTGGTGAGGGCTAGGACAAGGGCTAGTATTGGTATCAGAATGAATAGAAGTGGGGAAGAGGTAGAGGGTCGGATGGGCTCTTTGGTAAATAGTTTCAGTCCGTCCGCAAATGGTTGAAGTAGGCCAAAAGGCCCGACAACGTTAGGGCCTTTGCGGGATTGTATGTAGCTTAGGATTTTCCGTTCTACTAGGGTTAGGAAGGCTACGGCAATCAGGATTGGGATGATGTATAGGAGGGATATAACGAGGCAGCTTAGTGTTGTTATTTGAATCATGGGTGAAGCTAGGGAGAGGATTTGAACCTCTGGGGAAAGGGCTTAAGCCTTCTGCACTTGCCGGGCTCTGCCACTCTAGCTGGTCCTTTTCTAGGATTGAAAGTGGTGGGGGAAGGCCCTCTTCACGGTTTAGTTGGTTTCACTGCTTAGAGGGGGGGGGGCGTGCTTGTGGTATTGGCCCCACTTTCCCGGTCCTTTCGTACTGGGGAGAGTGTGTCATAGATAGAAACCGACCTGGATTGCTCCGGTCTGAACTCAGATCACGTAGGACTGTTAATCGTTGAACAAACGAACCCTTAATAGCGGCTGCACCATTAGGATGTCCTGATCCAACATCGAGGTCGTAAACCCCCCTGTCGATATGGGCTCTTGAGGGGGATTGCGCTGTTATCCCTGGGGTAGCTTGGTCCATTAATCAATTATATTGGGTCTGGTCACTGTTAGCACTTTGAGGGGTAGCTCTAGGTAAAGAGGTATGGTCTTGTTTTTGGAGGATTTGTTCTCCTCCAAGGTCGCCCCAACCGAAAAATATCGACCAGGCTCTGCGATGGTAGTGGCCCCAGTGGGGTTGATTGAGGATTCGCGGTGGTCGTTGATTTTTAAGTTCCACAGGGTCTTCTCGTCTTATGTTCACATCCCCGCTTTTGCACGGGGAGATCAATTTCACTGATTATCTGTGAGAGACAGTTAAGACCTCGTTTAGCCATTCATACAAGTCTCGATTTATGGGACAATTGATTGCGCTATCTTTGCACGGTTAGGATACCGCGGCCGTTAAACCTAAGTCACCGGGCAGGCATCACCTTCAATACTTGTTTAATTTGCTGAAGGCTATGTTTTTGGTAAACAGTCGGGCCTTATTAATTTGCCGAGTTCCTTTCACAGATTTTAATCGCTCTTATAGGCGCTCCTGAGTCGGGTTAACAGGGTTAGTTAATACGTGGTCTTGTAGGGGTTTTTGTATCTGTCTAGGTCTGTTAATAATGTTTCTATGTAAGCTTGCGCCGTTAGAGGGGTGTGGCCCTGTACATGAGGGGCCTAGGATGATTCCTAGGATTGTTATGAGGATGGCAGCGGTTTTGGTGATAAGGGGTATGGTTATTGGGGGGGTTTTGGTTGGTGTGATGAAAGAGGTAATGATTATTCCTGCTGTAATGCTGCCTAGGGCGAGTCGGGTTAGGGGGGCGGTGATTAGTGGGTTGTTTTCGTTTATTGATACTATTGGGGGGATTCGGGTTTGTCCAGCTTGGACTAGGATGGTTATGCGGATGCTGTAGGTTGCGGTGAATGCTGTGGCTATAAGGGTTAGGAGTAGGGCTCAAGTATTTAGGTATGATGTGTTTAAGCTTTCGATGATGAGGTCTTTTGAGTAGAATCCGGCTAGGAATGGGGTTCCTATCAGCGCCAGGTTTCCGATGGTTAGGCAGGAAGTAGTGACTGGGAGTATTTTCTGTAGGCCTCCTATCTTTCGGATATCTTGTTCTCCGTTTAGGTTGTGGATGATAGACCCTGAGCATAGGAATAGTATGGCTTTAAAGAAGGCATGGGTTGAGATGTGTAGGAAGGCTAGTTGTGGGAGGTTTAGTCCGATAGTGACTATTATTAGTCCTAGTTGGCTGGATGTTGAGAAAGCAATGATTTTTTTGATGTCATTTTGGGTTAGGGCGCATGTGGCAGCGAATAGGGTTGATAGAGCACCTAGGCATAGGCAGGCAGTTAGGGCTGTCTGGTTGGTGGCTAGCAGGGGGTGCATGCGGATGAGCAGGAAGATTCCGGCTACTACTATGGTACTGGAGTGCAGTAGGGCTGATACTGGGGTGGGGCCTTCTATTGCTGCGGGCAGTCATGGGTGGAGTCCAAATTGGGCGGATTTTCCTGCGGCTGCGAGGATTAATCCTATGAGGGGGAGGATTGGGGTTTGGTGGGGGTGTACGGCTTGTTGGATCTCTCAGGTGTTGAATGTTGAAGCTAGTCATGCTATGCTCAGGATCAGTCCGATGTCTCCGATTCGGTTGTAGATTACGGCTCGTAGGGCGGCGGTGTTGGCATCTGCTCGGCCTTGTCATCAGCCGATGAGAAGGAAGGACATGATTCGTACTCCTTCCCAGCCTACGAATAGGAGGAATATGTTGTTTGCGGTTGTTAGGAGGAGTATGGCGACTAGGAATGTCAGTAGGTAGGTGAAAAATTTTGTTACGTATGGCTCTGAGGCCATGTATCATATGGCGAATTGTAGGATTGATCATGTTACAAATAGGGCGATTGGAAGAAATGTTATTGAGTATTGGTCTATTTTTAGGCTCAGGGGGATTTTAAAGTTTATAATGAATTTTCACTCCCAGTGGCAGGTGACAGATTCTACTCCCGAGTAGATGAATGCGGTTGTAGGGGCTAGGCTAATTAGGAATGCGGTTTTAACAGCGCGGGTGGTGGCTTGTGGGGTGTTTTTAAAGTTTTTAAATAGAAATGGCAGGATGATTGGGGTTAGGAGGATTGTCAGCGTGAGTAGTGTGAGGGAGTTGATTAGTAGTGTGGGGTTCACTACTTTTACTTGGATTTGCACCAAGATGGGTGGTTCCTAAGACCAGTGGATTGCTGTTATCCTTTAAAAGTAAGGGGGCTGAGGTTTTAGGCTCAGATGTAAGAGTTAGCAGCTCTTGTTGGTTAAACCCTCCCCTCGGCAGGTAAGAAGGTTTGAACTTCTATTCTTAGAATCACAGTCTAATGTTTGGTTTAAACTATACTTGCATGAGGGGATTCCGGAGATCAGTTCGGGTTTGCGGATTAGGAGGAATATTGGGATAATGTGGAGTGTTATGAGCAGGTGTTCTCGCGTGGTTGAGTTTTGCATAGATGTGATGTGGGAGGGGATTGAGCCTCGTTGGGTCATTAGTAGTATGAATAAGGTGTAGGAGGCGGTTAGTAGGGTTGCGATTCCTGTTAGGATGATCGTGAAGGCAGATCAGTTGAATAAGGTGATTATAATGGTTAGCTCTGCTATGAGGTTTGTTGTTGGGGGTAAGGCTATGTTTGTTAGATTGGCCAGCAATCATCAGGTAGCTATGAGTGGTAGGAGAGGTTGTAGGCCTCGTGTGAGTAGTAGAATTCGGCTGTGCGTACGTTCATAGTTTGTGTTGGCTAGGCAGAATAGTATGGAGGAAGTTAGTCCATGGGAAATTATTAGGATCATTGCCCCTGAGAATGATCAGTGGGTTTGGATTATTCCTGCGGCGATAACTAGGCCTATGTGGCTAACGGATGAATAAGCGATTAGTGATTTTAGGTCTGTCTGTCGTAGGCAGATTGAGCTAGTCATTAGGGCGCCTCATAGGGCCAGGGTTAGGAAGGGGTAGTGCAGGAGGTTGGACAGTGGGCCCATAAATAGAGTGACTCGTATAATTCCGTATCCTCCTAGCTTTAGTAGTAGGGCGGCGAGGAGTATTGAGCCTGCGATGGGTGCTTCTACGTGGGCTTTTGGCAGTCAGAGGTGTAGGCCGTATAGTGGGGCTTTTACTATGAATGCTATGAGCAGTGCTAGACCTGATAGTATTCCTGTCCATGAGGTGGATAGGGTTGGGTGGGTTAGTTGTAGGGTTGGCAGGTGCAGGGTGCCAATTTTCACGTATAGGTGTATGATTGTGATTAGCAGGGGTAGAGAGCTTACTAGCGTGTAGAATAGCAGGTAGATGCCAGCGCTTAGGCGTTCTGGTTGGTTCCCCCATCGGGTGATTAAGATTAGGGTGGGAATGAGGGTTGCTTCAAATGAGATGTAAAATAGTGCTAGTTCTGTGGTGGAAAAGGCTAGTAGGATGAATGGCTGGACTGCGACTAAGGTTGAGATAAAGATTCGTTTGCGTTGTAGGGGTTCTTGTTGCAGGTGGTTTTGGCTTGCTATGATTATGAGTGGGAGTAGTCAGCAGGATAGTACTAGGAGGGGGGATGAGATTTGGTCAATTCCTGTTCAGTTGGATAAAAATTTGTAGGGGTAGTAGGTTGGGATTAATCACTGTAGGCTTAGGGCAGCGATTAGGAGGCTGTATAAGGTGGTGTTAGTCCATAGAAATTTTGGTGGAGACAGCAGGGCTGTTGGAAGAAGTATGATTGTGGGTAGGATGATTTTTAGCATTGCAGGAGGTTTAGGTTGTGTAGATGGTCGGAGCCATGTGTGCGGGTGGAGGCTACTAGGATGGCCAGGCCTGTGCCCGCCTCACACGCTGAGAAGGTTAGCATGAGAATTGGTACCATGGTGAATGAGGAGACTTGGTTTTCGATGGATCATATTGATAGGCCTACGAATATCGATAATATTATGCTTTCAAGGCATAGTAGGGCGGATACTAGGTGGGTTCGGTGGAAGGCTAGTCCTAGTCCGCTGAAAATGAAGGCTGAGTAGAAGCTTAAATGTAGGGGCGACATAAGAAAGTTACAGGGTTGGCTGTAATCTGCTGGGTCGAAACCAGCTATCTTTTTGGTTAGACTAACTTTCTGTTATTCTGCTCATTCTAGGCCCCCTTGAATTCACTCGTAGGCCAGTCCGAGTGTTAGGAGAAGGAGGATCACTACAGTTCAGGTGAGGGTCATTAGGGGGGATTGGAGTTGGACGGCTCATGGCAGGGGGAGTAGGAGGGCGATTTCTAGGTCGAATAGGACGAACAGGATGGCTACTGAGGAAGAATCGGACTGAGAATGGTAATCGAGCAGATCCAAGTGGGTCGAATCCACATTCGTACGGTGAGAGTTTCTCTGAGTCGGGGTTTATTTGGGCGAGTCAGAAGTTTAATGCGGTTAGGGCGGCGCTTAGGATTGATGATAGGGCGAATATGAACATGAGTGCGTTCATTGCTCTCCTCTGGGTTTATACCAGATTCTAGAGATTGGAAGTCAATTGTAATTAATATACTAGAAGAGCAAGATCCTCATCAGTAGATGGTTATGTAGAGGAATAGTCAGATGACGTCTACGAAGTGTCAGTATCAGGCTGCTGCCTCGAATCCGAAGTGGTGGTCTGATGTAAAGTGGAACTTGATCAGTCGGAAGAGGCAGACGGTCAGGAAGGAGGATCCGATGATTACGTGGAGTCCGTGGAATCCAGTGGCAACGAAGAAGGTAGATCCGTAGACGCTATCGGCGATTGAGAATGGGGCTTCGTGGTATTCTATTGCTTGTAGGGCTGTGAAGTAGAATCCCAGGAGGATCGTTAGGGTTAGGGCGTGGATGGCGTGTTTTCGGTTTCCTTCTGTGATGCTGTGATGGGCTCACGTTACGGTAACGCCTGAGGCTAGTAGGATGGCTGTGTTTAGTAGGGGGACTTCTATCGGGTTGAGTGGTTTAATTCCTGTTGGGGGTCGTTGGCCTCCTAGTTCTGGGGTTGGGGCCAGGCTCGAGTGGAAGAACGCTCAGAAGAACCCTAAGAAGAAGAATGCTTCGGATGTGATGAAAAGGATTATGCCGTATCGTAGGCCTTTTTGGACTGTGGGAGTGTGATGGCCTTGGAAGGTGCTTTCTCGTACAATGTCTCGTCATCATTGGAGTATTACTAGGAGTATTGAGATGAGGCCTAGGGTTAGTAGTATGGATGAGTTGTAGTGGAATCACATGATTAATCCTGAGGTTGTGAGTAGGGCGGCGGCTGCCCCGAAGATTGGTCAAGGGCTTGGGTCAACTATGTGGTATGAGTGTGCTTGGTGTGCCATTAGATGTTTTCTTGTAAGTATAGGCTTAGAAGGAGCACGAAGACGTAGGCCTGGATTATGGCTACTGCTACTTCTAGGATGGTTAGGAGTAGTAGGATGATTATTGTTAGGATGGATACTGCAGGAAGGGTGGGTATTAATGCAATGGAGGCTGTAGAGATGAGTTGGATGAGTAAGTGTCCTGCTGTAAGGTTGGCTGTAAGGCGGACTCCGAGGGCTAGGGGGCGGATTAGTAGGCTGGTTGTTTCGATCAGGATTAGTGCGGGGATTAGGGGTGTAGGGGTACCTTCGGGTAATAGGTGGGCTAAAGAGGCTGATGGTTGGTTTCGTAGGCCTGTTAGTAGTGTGGCGAGCCATAGTGGGAAGGCTAGGGCTATGTTCATAGATAGTTGGGTGGTTGGGGTGAATGTATATGGAAGGAGGCCTAGAAGGTTGATTGTAAGAAGTATGATTATTAGGGATGTAAATATTATGGCTCATTTGTGGCCATTTTTGTTGAGTGGGACTATTAGTTGTTTTGTGATTAGGTGAAGGAGTCATGTTTGGATAGTAGAAAGGCGGTTGTTGATTCATCGGTTGTTTGGGGACGGGAATAGTAGGGCTGGGAAGAGTAGGGATAGTAGGATTAAGGGGATGCCGAATAGATTGGGGCTGGAAAATTGGTCAAAGAAGCTTAGGTTCATGGTCAGGATCATGGTGTGGGTTTGGTAGTGAGGGAGGTCTTATTTGATGGGGGGTTGGTTGTGGTGAAGGCTAGTAGTTTTGGTTGGATGAGGAGTGCTAGGGTTAATCAGGTTATAATTATGATTGAAAATCATGGTGCGGGGTTAAGCTGTGGCATATCATTAAGGAGGGGGAAGTCCCTCTTTGGCTAGCTTAAAAGGCTAGTGCTGTTGCATAGCTTCTTAATGATTAGGATGATGATAGAAGGGACGATCAGGCCTCGAAATGTGGGAGTGGGGTTGATTCTACTACAATGGGTATGTAGCTGTGATTAGCCCCGCAAATTTCTGAGCATTGTCCGTAAAAAATCCCAGGCCGGGTGGTAATGAATGAAGTTTGGTTTAGTCGGCCTGGGATTGCGTCTGTTTTAACTCCGAGCGTTGGGACTGCTCAGGAGTGGAGTACGTCTCCTGCAGTAATGATTACGCGGATGGGGGATTCTATTGGGATAACTACGCGGTGGTCAACTTCTAGCAGTCGGAAGTGGCCGTTGGGTAAGTCTGGGGTGGGCACTATGTAGGAGTCGAATGATAGGTCTTTGAAGTCTGTGTATTCGTAGCTTCAGTATCATTGGTGGCCGATGGCTTTTAGGGTGAGGTCTGGTTCGTCGATTTCGTCCATTATGTAGAGGATTTGTAGGGATGGGAGGGCGAGGAGTACCAGGACGATAGCAGGTAGGATTGTCCAGATCAGCTCTACTTCTTGGGCGTCTACAGCATTGGACGAGAGTTTTTCTGTTAGTATGTGGGCTAAAAGGTAGAGAACTAGGCTGCAGATAGCTAGGGCAACGATTAGGGCGTGGTCGTGGAATTCAACGAGTTCTTCTATGATGGGTGATGAGGCGTCTTGGAATCCTAGTTGGGAGTGGTTGGCCACATGAGATGTACAGGATTTTTACCTGTGATTTAGTCTTGACAAGGCTATGTAATTGGTTTACTAACGTCTCATAAGAAAGAAGCATGAGCAGTTAATGCAGTTGGCTTGAAACCAGCATGTGAGGGTTCGATTCCTTCCTTTCTTGTACTTGGACGAAGGCCGGTTCCTCGAAAGTATGGTATGGGGGAGGGCAGCCGTGGATTCATTCAACGTTTGTGGTAGTTAGTTCTGGTTGTAGGACTTTTCGTTTGGCCGAAAAGGTTTCTCAGATGATGAATATTAGTATGATTACGGCTACTATTGAGATTAGGGAGCCGATGGAGGAAATGGTGTTTCATAGTGTGTAGGCGTCGGGATAGTCCGAGTATCGTCGGGGTATTCCTGCTAGGCCTAGGAAGTGCTGGGGGAAGAACGTTAGGTTTACTCCTGTAAATATTACCCCGAAGTGGGCTTTTGCTCATGTTTGGTGTAGGGTAAACCCAGTGAGTAGTGGGAATCAGTGAGTAAATCCTGCTAGAATGGCAAAGACGGCGCCTATGGATAGGACGTAGTGGAAGTGGGCAACTACGTAGTACGTGTCGTGCAGGGCGATGTCTAGGGAAGAGTTTGCAAGAACGATTCCTGTTAATCCTCCGATGGTAAATAGGAAGATAAATCCTAGAGCTCATAGTATTGGGGGGGGTCTCATTTGATTGTTCCTCCGTGCAGGGTGGCTAGTCAGCTAAATACTTTGATTCCGGTAGGGATGGCAATGATTATAGTGGCTGATGTAAAGTAGGCTCGGGTATCAACGTCTATTCCTACTGTAAACATGTGGTGAGCTCAGACGATGAATCCTAGGAAGCCGATGGATAGTATGGCTCAGACTATTCCCATGTAGCCGAAGGGCTCCTTTTTGCCTGAGTAGTACGTGACTACGTGTGAGATGATTCCGAACCCCGGTAGGATCAGAATATAGACTTCTGGGTGTCCGAAGAATCAGAATAGGTGTTGGTACAGGATTGGGTCTCCTCCTCCAGCGGGGTCGAAGAATGTGGTGTTTAGGTTTCGATCAGTTAGTAATATTGTAATACCGGCGGCGAGTACGGGGAGTGATAGAAGGAGTAGGATGGCGGTAATTAGTACGGATCAGACAAATAGTGGGGTTTGGTATTGTGAGAGTGCGGGGGGTTTTATGTTGATGGCTGTGGTGATAAAGTTGATGGCCCCAAGGATGGAGGAGATACCGGCTAAGTGGAGTGAGAAGATAGCCAGGTCTACTGAAGCTCCGGCGTGGGCAAGGTCACCTGCTAGGGGAGGGTAGACAGTTCAGCCTGTGCCGGCGCCAGCTTCTACAGTGGATGAGGCTAGTAGTAGGAGGAATGATGGGGGGAGGAGTCAAAAGCTTATGTTGTTTATTCGCGGGAATGCTATGTCGGGGGCACCGATTATGAGGGGGACTAATCAGTTGCCGAATCCTCCGATCATGATGGGTATGACTATAAAGAAGCTTATTACAAAGGCGTGAGCGGTAACGATTACATTGTAAATTTGGTCGTCGCCTAGGAGAGTTCCTGGTTGTCCTAGTTCTGCGCGGATTAATAGGCTGAGTGCGGTGCCGACTATTCCTGCTCATGCCCCGAAGATGAGGTACAGGGTGCCAATATCCTTATGGTTAGTGGAAAATAGTCATCGGTTGATGAAGGTGACGGGTAAGATGGCTGAGTGTTGAAGCGTTAGGCTGTAGTCCTTTTTACAGAGGTTTAATTCCTCTTCTTATCGGCTCTGTAGTGAAATTCATGTTGAGTTGCAAGCTCATCGATGCGCACTAGGGTGCGTCAGGGTCTTTGTAGGCAGAAGCCAATTGGTTTAGGCATTTAGCTGTTAACTAGAGTTTTGTGGGATCGAAGCCCATCTGTCTAGGGAGGCTTTAGCTTAATTAAAGCGTCTGACTTGCATTCAGAAGATACAGGTTAATATTCTGTAAGTCTTAATGTGCAGAAACTAAGAGGGTTTAACTCTTATTTAAGGCTTTGAAGGCCTTCGGTTTGGGGTGTTATCCTAAGTTTCTAGACAATGGCATGTATTATTGGGGACAGGGGAAGTAAGAGGATTGATAGTGAGGCAAGGACCGCAGTAGGTGTGCTTGGGGCTTTGCTAGTGTATCATTGTTTTATGTGGTTAGAGGAGTTGGGGGGAAGGGTAATTGTTGAGTGGTATGCGAGGCGTAGGTAGAAGAAGAGGCTGAGCAGTGATAGCATGGCAATTGCCATGGCTGCTGGTGTTATTTCCTGTTTAGTTAGTTCTTGGATGATAAGTCACTTTGGTATAAAGCCTGTTAATGGGGGGAGGCCTGCTAGGGATAAAAGTACTAGTATTAGGGTGGCGTTTAGCACTGGGGTTTTTGTTCATGAGGTTGTGATCATGGATAGGTTAAGGGCTTTGATTTTGTTAAGGGCTAGGAATACGGCTGATGTTATGATTGTGTATAGGTAGAAGGTAAGTAAGGCCAATTTGGGGCTGTAAACTAGGATGATGGCGATTCAGCCTAAGTGGGAGATGGACGAGAAGGCTAGGATTTTGCGTGTTTGTGTTTGGTTCAGTCCTATTCAGCCTCCTAGTGCTGTTGAGGCTAGGGCCATGGCGGTGAGTAGAGCTGGGTCGAGGGATTTGGATGTTAGTAGGAGCAGGGTTAGTGGGGGGAATTTTATGAGGGTCGAGAGTAGCAGGGCTGTTATTAGTGGCGATCCTTGTAGAACTTCTGGGAATCAGAAGTGAAATGGCACTAGGCCCAGTTTAATAGCGATTGCTGCTGTCAGTAGTAGACAGGAGGTTGGGTGGTTTATTTGTGTGATGTCTCATTGGCCGGTGACTCAGGCATTGGTTATGCTAGAGAATAGGACCAGGGCGGAAGCAGCTGCTTGGGTTAGGAAGTATTTCGTTGCGGCTTCTACTGCTCGTGGGTGGTGGGATTTGGCAATTAGGGGAATGATGGCTAGTGCGTTGATCTCCAGTCCTGTCCAGGCCAGAACTCAGTGGTTGCTGGAAATTGTGATTGTGGTGCCCAAGATGAGGCTGAAGGTTATGATT
Source organism: Anser brachyrhynchus (assembly GCF_964034855.1). Classification (NCBI taxonomy): domain Eukaryota; kingdom Metazoa; phylum Chordata; class Aves; order Anseriformes; family Anatidae; genus Anser; species Anser brachyrhynchus. Next base: position 138,938 of record NW_027664112.1, read on the forward strand.
GGGGTCGCGTAAGGGTTCATTAGTAGAGGAGGGGGTTAAGCCATCATTTTCGGGGTATGGGCCCGATAGCTTGATTAGCTGACTCTACTAGAAAATAATATAAGGGAAGTATGGAGAATTTTGATTTCTCTTGTGTGGGTTCAATTCCTACTTTTCTAAGGTCAACAGGAAATGAGAGGGCTGTTATACCTCTATGTTCACTTTATCATAGTGACCCTTTGTAGTTCAGGCACATTTCCTTATGTAAGGAGGTAGGCCTGCATAGCAGATAGGTATGCTGATGTGTCAGAGGCACAGAGCTAGTGTGAGGGGTAGGAAGTTTTTTCATAGTAGGTGCATTAGTTGGTCATATCGGAATCGTGGGTATGAAGCTCGGACCCATAAGAAACCAGAAGATAGTAGGAGGACTTTTGTGGCTAGGATGACGGGGAATAGTTCTGTGGGTGGCCCTAGGGCGCTTGGGTTTAGGAATATGATGGCTGTAAGTGTATTTATTAGCATAATGTTCGCATATTCAGCTAGGAAGAATAAGGCGAAGGGTCCTGCGGCGTATTCAACGTTAAACCCTGAGACTAGCTCAGATTCGCCCTCTGTGAGGTCAAAAGGAGCTCGGTTTGTCTCTGCTAGGGTGGATACGTATCATATTATTGCTAGGGGTCATGAGGAGAAAATGAAGTATAGAGGCTCCTGTGCGACGGCAAAGGAGCTGAGTGTGTAGCTTCCGCTTAGTATGATTATTGATAGCAGGATTATGGCCAGTGTCACTTCGTATGAAATGGTCTGTGCTACTGCCCGTAGGGCTCCGATTAGTGCGTATTTTGAGTTCGAGGCTCAGCCTGATCATAGGACTGAGTAGACGGCTAGGCTTGACATGGCTATTAGGAAGAGAACTCCGAGGTTTAGATCTGCTAGGGGAAATGGGAGTGGTAGTGGTGCTCAAGTGGTGAGGGCTAGGACAAGGGCTAGTATTGGTATCAGAATGAATAGAAGTGGGGAAGAGGTAGAGGGTCGGATGGGCTCTTTGGTAAATAGTTTCAGTCCGTCCGCAAATGGTTGAAGTAGGCCAAAAGGCCCGACAACGTTAGGGCCTTTGCGGGATTGTATGTAGCTTAGGATTTTCCGTTCTACTAGGGTTAGGAAGGCTACGGCAATCAGGATTGGGATGATGTATAGGAGGGATATAACGAGGCAGCTTAGTGTTGTTATTTGAATCATGGGTGAAGCTAGGGAGAGGATTTGAACCTCTGGGAAAAGGGCTTAAGCCTTCTGCACTTGCCGGGCTCTGCCACTCTAGCTGGTCCTTTTCTAGGATTGAAAGTGGTGGGGGAAGGCCCTCTTCACGGTTTAGTTGGTTTCACTGCTTAGAGCGGGGGGGGGGGCGTGCTTGTGGTATTGGCCCCACTTTCCCGGTCCTTTCGTACTGGGGAGAGTGTGTCATAGATAGAAACCGACCTGGATTGCTCCGGTCTGAACTCAGATCACGTAGGACTGTTAATCGTTGAACAAACGAACCCTTAATAGCGGCTGCACCATTAGGATGTCCTGATCCAACATCGAGGTCGTAAACCCCCCTGTCGATATGGGCTCTTGAGGGGGATTGCGCTGTTATCCCTGGGGTAGCTTGGTCCATTAATCAATTATATTGGGTCTGGTCACTGTTAGCACTTTGAGGGGTAGCTCTAGGTAAAGAGGTATGGTCTTGTTTTTGGAGGATTTGTTCTCCTCCAAGGTCGCCCCAACCGAAAAATATCGACCAGGCTCTGCGATGGTAGTGGCCCCAGTGGGGTTGATTGAGGATTCGCGGTGGTCGTTGATTTTTAAGTTCCACAGGGTCTTCTCGTCTTATGTTCACATCCCCGCTTTTGCACGGGGAGATCAATTTCACTGATTATCTGTGAGAGACAGTTAAGACCTCGTTTAGCCATTCATACAAGTCTCGATTTATGGGACAATTGATTGCGCTATCTTTGCACGGTTAGGATACCGCGGCCGTTAAACCTAAGTCACCGGGCAGGCATCACCTTCAATACTTGTTTAATTTGCTGAAGGCTATGTTTTTGGTAAACAGTCGGGCCTTATTAATTTGCCGAGTTCCTTTCACAGATTTTAATCGCTCTTATAGGCGCTCCTGAGTCGGGTTAACAGGGTTAGTTAATACGTGGTCTTGTAGGGGTTTTTGTATCTGTCTAGGTCTGTTAATAATGTTTCTATGTAAGCTTGCGCCGTTAGAGGGGTGTGGCCCTGTACATGAGGGGCCTAGGATGATTCCTAGGATTGTTATGAGGATGGCAGCGGTTTTGGTGATAAGGGGTATGGTTATTGGGGGGGTTTTGGTTGGTGTGATGAAAGAGGTAATGATTATTCCTGCTGTAATGCTGCCTAGGGCGAGTCGGGTTAGGGGGGCGGTGATTAGTGGGTTGTTTTCGTTTATTGATACTATTGGGGGGATTCGGGTTTGTCCAGCTTGGACTAGGATGGTTATGCGGATGCTGTAGGTTGCGGTGAATGCTGTGGCTATAAGGGTTAGGAGTAGGGCTCAAGTATTTAGGTATGATGTGTTTAAGCTTTCGATGATGAGGTCTTTTGAGTAGAATCCGGCTAGGAATGGGGTTCCTATCAGCGCCAGGTTTCCGATGGTTAGGCAGGAAGTAGTGACTGGGAGTATTTTCTGTAGGCCTCCTATCTTTCGGATATCTTGTTCTCCGTTTAGGTTGTGGATGATAGACCCTGAGCATAGGAATAGTATGGCTTTAAAGAAGGCATGGGTTGAGATGTGTAGGAAGGCTAGTTGTGGGAGGTTTAGTCCGATAGTGACTATTATTAGTCCTAGTTGGCTGGATGTTGAGAAAGCAATGATTTTTTTGATGTCATTTTGGGTTAGGGCGCATGTGGCAGCGAATAGGGTTGATAGAGCACCTAGGCATAGGCAGGCAGTTAGGGCTGTCTGGTTGGTGGCTAGCAGGGGGTGCATGCGGATGAGCAGGAAGATTCCGGCTACTACTATGGTACTGGAGTGCAGTAGGGCTGATACTGGGGTGGGGCCTTCTATTGCTGCGGGCAGTCATGGGTGGAGTCCAAATTGGGCGGATTTTCCTGCGGCTGCGAGGATTAATCCTATGAGGGGGAGGATTGGGGTTTGCTGGGGGTGTACGGCTTGTTGGATCTCTCAGGTGTTGAATGTTGAAGCTAGTCATGCTATGCTCAGGATCAGTCCGACGTCTCCGATTCGGTTGTAGATTACGGCTCGTAGGGCGGCGGTGTTGGCATCTGCTCGGCCTTGTCATCAGCCGATGAGAAGGAAGGACATGATTCGTACTCCTTCCCAGCCTACGAATAGGAGGAATATGTTGTTTGCGGTTGTTAGGAGGAGTATGGCGACTAGGAATGTCAGTAGGTAGGTGAAAAATTTTGTTACGTATGGCTCTGAGGCCATGTATCATATGGCGAATTGTAGGATTGATCATGTTACAAATAGGGCGATTGGAAGAAATGTTATTGAGTATTGGTCTATTTTTAGGCTCAGGGGGATTTTAAAGTTTATAATGAATTTTCACTCCCAGTGGCAGGTGACAGATTCTACTCCCGAGTAGATGAATGCGGTTGTAGGGGCTAGGCTAATTAGGAATGCGGTTTTAACAGCGCGGGTGGTGGCTTGTGGGGTGTTTTTAAAGTTTTTAAATAGAAATGGCAGGATGATTGGGGTTAGGAGGATTGTCAGCGTGAGTAGTGTGAGGGAGTTGATTAGTAGTGTGGGGTTCACTCCTTTTACTTGGATTTGCACCAAGATGGGTGGTTCCTAAGACCAGTGGATTGCTGTTATCCTTTAAAAGTAAGGGGGCTGAGGTTTTAGGCTCAGATGTAAGAGTTAGCAGCTCTTGTTGGTTAAACCCTCCCCTCGGCAGGTAAGAAGGTTTGAACTTCTATTCTTAGAATCACAGTCTAATGTTTGGTTTAAACTATACTTGCATGAGGGGATTCCGGAGATCAGTTCGGGTTTGAGGATTAGGAGGAATATTGGGATAATGTGGAGTGTTATGAGCAGGTGTTCTCGCGTGGTTGAGTTTTGCATAGATGTGATGTGGGAGGGGATTGAGCCTCGTTGGGTCATTAGTAGTATGAATAAGGTGTAGGAGGCGGTTAGTAGGGTTGCGATTCCTGTTAGGATGATCGTGAAGGCAGATCAGTTGAATAAGGTGATTATAATGGTTAGCTCTGCTATGAGGTTTGTTGTTGGGGGTAAGGCTATGTTTGTTAGATTGGCCAGCAATCATCAGGTAGCTATGAGTGGTAGGAGAGGTTGTAGGCCTCGTGTGAGTAGTAGAATTCGGCTGTGCGTACGTTCATAGTTTGTGTTGGCTAGGCAGAATAGTATGGAGGAAGTTAGTCCATGGGAAATTATTAGGATCATTGCCCCTGAGAATGATCAGTGGGTTTGGATTATTCCTGCGGCGATAACTAGGCCTATGTGGCTAACGGATGAATAAGCGATTAGTGATTTTAGGTCTGTCTGTCGTAGGCAGATTGAGCTAGTCATTAGGGCGCCTCATAGGGCCAGGGTTAGGAAGGGGTAGTGCAGGAGGTTGGACAGTGGGCCCATAAATAGAGTGACTCGTATAATTCCGTATCCTCCTAGCTTTAGTAGTAGGGCGGCGAGGAGTATTGAGCCTGCGATGGGTGCTTCTACGTGGGCTTTTGGCAGTCAGAGGTGTAGGCCGTATAGTGGGGCTTTTACTATGAATGCTATGAGCAGTGCTAGACCTGATAGTATTCCTGTCCATGAGGTGGATAGGGTTGGGTGGGTTAGTTGTAGGGTTGGCAGGTGCAGGGTGCCAATTTTCACGTATAGGTGTATGATTGTGATTAGCAGGGGTAGAGAGCTTACTAGCGTGTAGAATAGCAGGTAGATGCCAGCGCTTAGGCGTTCTGGTTGGTTCCCCCATCGGGTGATTAAGATTAGGGTGGGAATGAGGGTTGCTTCAAATGAGATGTAAAATAGTGCTAGTTCTGTGGTGGAAAAGGCTAGTAGGATGAATGGCTGGACTGCGACTAAGGTTGAGATAAAGATTCGTTTGCGTTGTAGGGGTTCTTGTTGCAGGTGGTTTTGGCTTGCTATGATTATGAGTGGGAGTAGTCAGCAGGATAGTACTAGGAGGGGGGATGAGATTTGGTCAATTCCTGCTCAGTTGGATAAAAATTTGTAGGGGTAGTAGGTTGGGATTAATCGCTGTAGGCTTAGGGCAGCGATTAGGAGGCTGTATAAGGTGGTGTTAGTCCATAGAAATTTTGGTGGAGACAGCAGGGCTGTTGGAAGAAGTATGATTGTGGGTAGGATGATTTTTAGCATTGCAGGAGGTTTAGGTTGTGTAGATGGTCGGAGCCATGTGTGCGGGTGGAGGCTACTAGGATGGCCAGGCCTGTGCCCGCCTCACACGCTGAGAAGGTTAGCATGAGAATTGGTACCATGGTGAATGAGGAGACTTGGTTTTCGATGGATCATATTGATAGGCCTACGAATATCGATAATATTATGCTTTCAAGGCATAGTAGGGCGGATACTAGGTGGGTTTGGTGGAAGGCTAGTCCTAGTCCGCTGAAAATGAAGGCTGAGTAGAAGCTTAAATGTAGGGGCGACATAAGAAAGTTACAGGGTTGGCTGTAATCTGCTGGGTCGAAACCAGCTATCTTTTTGGTTAGACTAACTTTCTGTTATTCTGCTCATTCTAGGCCCCCTTGAATTCACTCGTAGGCCAGTCCGAGTGTTAGGAGAAGGAGGATCACTACAGTTCAGGTGAGGGTCATTAGGGGGGATTGGAGTTGGACGGCTCATGGCAGGGGGAGTAGGAGGGCGATTTCTAGGTCGAATAGGACGAACAGGATGGCTACTGAGGAAGAATCGGACTGAGAATGGTAATCGAGCAGATCCAAGTGGGTCGAATCCACATTCGTACGGTGAGAGTTTCTCTGAGTCGGGGTTTATTTGGGCGAGTCAGAAGTTTAATGCGGTTAGGGCGGCGCTTAGGATTGATGATAGGGCGAATATGAACATGAGTGCGTTCATTGCTCTCCTCTGGGTTTATACCAGATTCTAGAGATTGGAAGTCAATTGTAATTAATATACTAGAAGAGCAAGATCCTCATCAGTAGATGGTTATGTAGAGGAATAGTCAGATGATGTCTACAAAGTGTCAGTATCAGGCTGCTGCCTCGAATCCGAAGTGGTGGTCTGATGTAAAGTGGAACTTGATCAGTCGGAAGAGGCAGACGGTCAGGAAGGAGGATCCGATGATTACGTGGAGTCCGTGGAATCCAGTGGCAACGAAGAAGGTAGATCCGTAGACGCTATCGGCGATTGAGAATGGGGCTTCGTGGTATTCTATTGCTTGTAGGGCTGTGAAGTAGAATCCCAGGAGGATCGTTAGGGTTAGGGCGTGGATGGCGTGTTTTCGGTTTCCTTCTGTGATGCTGTGATGGGCTCACGTTACGGTAACGCCTGAGGCTAGTAGGATGGCTGTGTTTAGTAGGGGGACTTCTATCGGGTTGAGTGGTTTAATTCCTGTTGGGGGTCATTGGCCTCCTAGTTCTGGGGTTGGGGCCAGGCTCGAGTGGAAGAACGCTCAGAAGAACCCTAAGAAGAAGAATGCTTCGGATGTGATGAAAAGGATTATGCCGTATCGTAGGCCTTTTTGGACTGTGGGAGTGTGATGGCCTTGGAAGGTGCTTTCTCGTACAATGTCTCGTCATCATTGGAGTATTACTAGGAGTATTGAGATGAGGCCTAGGGTTAGTAGTATGGATGAGTTGTAGTGGAATCACATGATTAATCCTGAGGTTGTGAGTAGGGCGGCGGCTGCCCCGAAGATTGGTCAAGGGCTTGGGTCAACTATGTGGTATGAGTGTGCTTGGTGTGCCATTAGATGTTTTCTTGTAAGTATAGGCTTAGAAGGAGCACGAAGACGTAGGCCTGGATTATGGCTACTGCTACTTCTAGGATGGTTAGGAGTAGTAGGATGATTATTGTTAGGATGGATACTGCAGGAAGGGTGGGTATTAATGCAATGGAGGCTGTAGAGATGAGTTGGATGAGTAAGTGTCCTGCTGTAAGGTTGGCTGTAAGGCGGACTCCGAGGGCTAGGGGGCGGATTAGTAGGCTGGTTGTTTCGATCAGGATTAGTGCGGGGATTAGGGGTGTAGGGGTACCTTCGGGTAATAGGTGGGCTAAAGAGGCTGATGGTTGGTTTCGTAGGCCTGTTAGTAGTGTGGCGAGCCATAGTGGGAAGGCTAGGGCTATGTTCATAGATAGTTGGGTGGTTGGGGTGAATGTATATGGAAGGAGGCCTAGAAGGTTGATTGTAAGAAGTATGATTATTAGGGATGTAAATATTATGGCTCATTTGTGGCCATTTTTGTTGAGTGGGACTATTAGTTGTTTTGTGATTAGGTGAAGGAGTCATGTTTGGATAGTAGAAAGGCGGTTGTTGATTCATCGGTTGTTTGGGGACGGGAATAGTAGGGCTGGGAACAGTAGGGATAGTAGGATTAAGGGGATGCCGAATAGATTGGGGCTGGAAAATTGGTCAAAGAAGCTTAGGTTCATGGTCAGGATCATGGTGTGGGTTTGGTAGTGAGGGAGGTCTTATTTGATGGGGGGTTGGTTGTGGTGAAGGCTAGTAGTTTTGGTTGGATGAGGAGTGCTAGGGTTAATCAGGTTATAATTATGATTGAAAATCATGGTGCGGGGTTAAGCTGTGGCATATCATTAAGGAGGGGGAAGTCCCTCTTTGGCTAGCTTAAAAGGCGAGTGCTGTTGCATAGCTTCTTAATGATTAGGATGATGATAGAAGGGACGATCAGGCCTCGAAATGTGGGAGTGGGGTTGATTCTACTACAATGGGTATGTAGCTGTGATTAGCCCCGCAAATTTCTGAGCATTGTCCGTAAAAAATCCCAGGCCGGGTGGTAATGAATGAAGTTTGGTTTAGTCGGCCTGGGATTGCGTCTGTTTTAACTCCGAGCGTTGGGACTGCTCAGGAGTGGAGTACGTCTCCTGCAGTAATGATTACGCGGATGGGGGATTCTATTGGGATAACTACGCGGTGGTCAACTTCTAGCAGTCGGAAGTGGCCGTTGGGTAAGTCTGGGGTGGGCACTATGTAGGAGTCGAATGATAGGTCTTTGAAGTCTGTGTATTCGTAGCTTCAGTATCATTGGTGGCCGATGGCTTTTAGGGTGAGGTCTGGTTCGTCGATTTCGTCCATTATGTAGAGGATTTGTAGGGATGGGAGGGCGAGGAGTACCAGGACGATAGCAGGTAGGATTGTCCAGATCAGCTCTACTTCTTGGGCGTCTACAGCATTGGACGAGAGTTTTTCTGTTAGTATGTGGGCTAAAAGGTAGAGAACTAGGCTGCAGATAGCTAGGGCAACGATTAGGGCGTGGTCGTGGAATTCAACGAGTTCTTCTATGATGGGTGATGAGGCGTCTTGGAATCCTAGTTGGGAGTGGTTGGCCACATGAGATGTACAGGATTTTTACCTGTGATTTAGTCTTGACAAGGCTATGTAATTGGTTTACTAACGTCTCATAAGAAAGAAGCATGAGCGGTTAATGCAGTTGGCTTGAAACCAGCATGTGAGGGTTCGATTCCTTCCTTTCTTGTACTTGGACGAAGGCCGGTTCCTCGAAAGTATGGTATGGGGGAGGGCAGCCGTGGATTCATTCAACGTTTGTGGTAGTTAGTTCTGGTTGTAGGACTTTTCGTTTGGCCGGAAAGGCTTCTCAGATGATGAATATTAGTATGATTACGGCTACTATTGAGATTAGGGAGCCGATGGAGGAAATGGTGTTTCATAGTGTGTAGGCGTCGGGATAGTCCGAGTATCGTCGGGGTATTCCTGCTAGGCCTAGGAAGTGCTGGGGGAAGAACGTTAGGTTTACTCCTGTAAATATTACCCCGAAGTGGGCTTTTGCTCATGTTTGGTGTAGGGTAAACCCAGTGAGTAGTGGGAATCAGTGAGTAAATCCTGCTAGAATGGCAAAGACGGCGCCTATGGATAGGACGTAGTGGAAGTGGGCAACTACGTAGTACGTGTCGTGCAGGGCGATGTCTAGGGAAGAGTTTGCAAGAACGATTCCTGTTAATCCTCCGATGGTAAATAGGAAGATAAATCCTAGAGCTCATAGTATTGGGGGGGGTCTCATTTGATTGTTCCTCCGTGCAGGGTGGCTAGTCAGCTAAATACTTTGATTCCGGTAGGGATGGCGATGATTATAGTGGCTGATGTAAAGTAGGCTCGGGTATCAACGTCTATTCCTACTGTAAACATGTGGTGAGCTCAGACGATGAATCCTAGGAAGCCGATGGATAGTATGGCTCAGACTATTCCCACGTAGCCGAAGGGCTCCTTTTTGCCTGAGTAGTACGTGACTACGTGTGAGATGATTCCGAACCCCGGTAGGATCAGAATATAGACTTCTGGGTGTCCGAAGAATCAGAATAGGTGTTGGTACAGGATTGGGTCTCCTCCTCCAGCGGGGTCGAAGAATGTGGTGTTTAGGTTTCGATCAGTTAGTAATATTGTAATACCAGCGGCGAGTACGGGGAGTGATAGAAGGAGTAGGATGGCGGTAATTAGTACGGATCAGACAAATAGTGGGGTTTGGTATTGTGAGAGTGCGGGGGGTTTTATGTTGATGGCTGTGGTGATAAAGTTGATGGCCCCAAGGATGGAGGAGATACCGGCTAAGTGGAGTGAGAAGATAGCCAGGTCTACTGAAGCTCCGGCGTGGGCAAGGTCACCTGCTAGGGGAGGGTAGACAGTTCAGCCTGTGCCGGCGCCAGCTTCTACAGTGGATGAGGCTAGTAGTAGGAGGAATGATGGGGGGAGGAGTCAAAAGCTTATGTTGTTTATTCGCGGGAATGCTATGTCGGGGGCACCGATTATGAGGGGGACTAATCAGTTGCCGAATCCTCCGATCATGATGGGTATGACTATAAAGAAGCTTATTACAAAGGCGTGAGCGGTAACGATTACATTGTAAATTTGGTCGTCGCCTAGGAGAGTTCCTGGTTGTCCTAGTTCTGCGCGGATTAATAGGCTGAGTGCGGTGCCGACTATTCCTGCTCATGCCCCGAAGATGAGGTACAGGGTGCCAATATCCTTATGGTTAGTGGAAAATAGTCATCGGTTGATGAAGGTGACGGGTAAGATGGCTGAGTGTTGAAGCGTTAGGCTGTAGTCCTTTTTACAGAGGTTTAATTCCTCTTCTTATCGGCTCTGTAGTGAAATTCATGTTGAGTTGCAAGCTCATCGATGCGCACTAGGGTGCGTCAGGGTCTTTGTAGGCAGAAGCCAATTGGTTTAGGCATTTAGCTGTTAACTAGAGTTTTGTGGGATCGAAGCCCATCTGTCTAGGGAGGCTTTAGCTTAATTAAAGCGTCTGACTTGCATTCAGAAGATACAGGTTAATATTCTGTAAGTCTTAATGTGCAGAAACTAAGAGGGTTTAACTCTTATTTAAGGCTTTGAAGGCCTTCGGTTTGGGGTGTTATCCTAAGTTTCTAGACAATGGCATGTATTATTGGGGACAGGGGAAGTAAGAGGATTGATAGTGAGGCAAGGACCGCAGTAGGTGTGCTTGGGGCTTTGCTAGTGTATCATTGTTTTATGTGGTTAGAGGAGTTGGGGGGAAGGGTAATTGTTGAGTGGTATGCGAGGCGTAGGTAGAAGAAGAGGCTGAGCAGTGATAGCATGGCAATTGCCATGGCTGCTGGTGTTATTTCCTGTTTAGTTAGTTCTTGGATGATAAGTCACTTTGGTATAAAGCCTGTTAATGGGGGGAGGCCTGCTAGGGATAAAAGTACTAGTATTAGGGTGGCGTTTAGCACTGGGGTTTTTGTTCATGAGGTTGTGATCATGGATAGGTTAAGGGCTTTGATTTTGTTAAGGGCTAGGAATACGGCTGATGTTATGATTGTGTATAGGTAGAAGGTAAGTAAGGCCAATTTGGGGCTGTAAACTAGGATGATGGCGATTCAGCCTAAGTGGGAGATGGACGAGAAGGCTAGGATTTTGCGTGTTTGTGTTTGGTTCAGTCCTATTCAGCCTCCTAGTGCTGTTGAGGCTAGGGCCATGGCGGTGAGTAGAGCTGGGTCGAGGGATTTGGATGTTAGTAGGAGCAGGGTTAGTGGGGGGAATTTTATGAGGGTCGAGAGTAGCAGGGCTGTTATTAGTGGCGATCCTTGTAGAACTTCTGGGAATCAGAAGTGAAATGGCACTAGGCCCAGTTTAATAGCGATTGCTGCTGTCAGTAGTAGACAGGAGGTTGGGTGGTTTATTTGTGTGATGTCTCATTGGCCGGTGACTCAGGCATTGGTTATGCTAGAGAATAGGACCAGGGCGGAAGCAGCTGCTTGGGTTAGGAAGTATTTCGTTGCGGCTTCTACTGCTCGTGGGTGGTGGGATTTGGCAATTAGGGGAATGATGGCTAGTGCGTTGATCTCCAGTCCTGTCCAGGCCAGAACTCAGTGGTTGCTGGAAATTGTGATTGTGGTGCCCAAGATGAGGCTGAAGGTTATGATTGGGGTCGCGTAAGGGTTCATTAGTAGAGGAGGGGGTTAAGCCATCATTTTCGGGGTATGGGCCCGATAGCTTGATTAGCTGACTCTACTAGAAAATAATATAAGGGAAGTATGGAGAATTTTGATTTCTCTTGTGTGGGTTCAATTCCTACTTTTCTAAGGTCAACAGGAAATGAGAGGGCTGTTATACCTCTATGTTCACTTTATCATAGTGACCCTTTGTAGTTCAGGCACATTTCCTTATGTAAGGAGGTAGGCCTGCATAGCAGATAGGTATGCTGATGTGTCAGAGGCACAGAGCTAGTGTGAGGGGTAGGAAGTTTTTTCATAGTAGGTGCATTAGTTGGTCATATCGGAATCGTGGGTATGAGGCTCGGACCCATAAGAAACCAGAAGATAGTAGGAGGACTTTTGTGGCTAGGATGACGGGGAATAGTTCTGTGGGTGGCCCTAGGGCGCTTGGGTTTAGGAATATGATGGCTGTAAGTGTATTTATTAGCATAATGTTCGCATATTCAGCTAGGAAGAATAAGGCGAAGGGTCCTGCGGCGTATTCAACGTTAAACCCTGAGACTAGCTCAGATTCGCCCTCTGTGAGGTCAAAAGGAGCTCGGATTGTCTCTGCTAGGGTGGATACGTATCATATTATTGCTAGGGGTCATGAGGAGAAAATGAAGTATAGAGGCTCCTGTGCGACGGCAAAGGAGCTGAGTGTGTAGCTTCCGCTTAGTATGATTATTGATAGCAGGATTATGGCCAGTGTCACTTCGTATGAAATGGTCTGTGCTACTGCCCGTAGGGCTCCGATTAGTGCGTATTTTGAGTTCGAGGCTCAGCCTGATCATAGGACTGAGTAGACGGCTAGGCTTGACATGGCTATTAGGAAGAGAACTCCGAGGTTTAGATCTGCTAGGGGAAATGGGAGTGGTAGTGGTGCTCAAGTGGTGATGGCTAGGACAAGGGCTAGTATTGGTATCAGAATGAATAGAAGTGGGGAAGAGGTAGAGGGTCGGATGGGCTCTTTGGAAAATAGTTTCAGTCCGTCCGCAAATGGTTGAAGTGGGCCAAAAGGCCCGACAACGTTAGGGCCTTTGCGGGATTGTATGTAGCTTAGGATTTTCCGTTCTAATAGGGTTAGGAAGGCTACGGCAATCAGGATTGGGATGATGTATAGGAGGGATATAACGAGGCAGCTTAGTGTTGTTATTTGAATCATGGGTGAAGCTAGGGAGAGGATTTGAACCTCTGGGGAAAGGGCTTAAGCCTTCTGCACTTGCCGGGCTCTGCCACTCTAGCTGGTCCTTTTCTAGGATTGAAAGTGGTGGGGGAAGGCCCTCTTCACGGTTTAGTTGGTTTCACTGCTTAGAGCGGGGGGGGGGCGTGCTTGTGGTATTGGCCCCACTTTCCCGGTCCTTTCGTACTGGGGAGAGTGTGTCATAGATAGAAACCGACCTGGATTGCTCCGGTCTGAACTCAGATCACGTAGGACTGTTAATCGTTGAACAAACGAACCCTTAATAGCGGCTGCACCATTAGGATGTCCTGATCCAACATCGAGGTCGTAAACCCCCCTGTCGATATGGGCTCTTGAGGGGGATTGCGCTGTTATCCCTGGGGTAGCTTGGTCCATTAATCAATTATATTGGGTCTGGTCACTGTTAGCACTTTGAGGGGTAGCTCTAGGTAAAGAGGTATGGTCTTGTTTTTGGAGGATTTGTTCTCCTCCAAGGTCACCCCAACCGAAAAATATCGACCAGGCTCTGCGATGGTAGTGGCCCCAGTGGGGTTGATTGAGGATTCGCGGTGGTCGTTGATTTTTAAGTTCCACAGGGTCTTCTCGTCTTATGTTCACATCCCCGCTTTTGCACGGGGAGATCAATTTCACTGATTATCTGTGAGAGACAGTTAAGACCTCGTTTAGCCATTCATACAAGTCTCGATTTATGGGACAATTGATTGCGCTATCTTTGCACGGTTAGGATACCGCGGCCGTTAAACCTAAGTCACCGGGCAGGCATCACCTTCAATACTTGTTTAATTTGCTGAAGGCTATGTTTTTGGTAAACAGTCGGGCCTTATTAATTTGCCGAGTTCCTTTCACAGATTTTAATCGCTCTTATAGGCGCTCCTGAGTCGGGTTAACAGGGTTAGTTAATACGTGGTCTTGTAGGGGTTTTTGTATCTGTCTAGGTCTGTTAATAATGTTTCTATGTAAGCTTGCGCCGTTAGAGGGGTGTGGCCCTGTACATGAGGGGCCTAGGATGATTCCTAGGATTGTTATGAGGATGGCAGCGGTTTTGGTGATAAGGGGTATGGTTATTGGGGGGGTTTTGGTTGGTGTGATGAAAGAGGTAATGATTATTCCTGCTGTAATGCTGCCTAGGGCGAGTCGGGTTAGGGGGGCGGTGATTAGTGGGTTGTTTTCGTTTATTGATACTATTGGGGGGATTCGGGTTTGTCCAGCTTGGACTAGGATGGTTATGCGGATGCTGTAGGTTGCGGTGAATGCTGTGGCTATAAGGGTTAGGAGTAGGGCTCAAGTATTTAGGTATGATGTGTTTAAGCTTTCGATGATGAGGTCTTTTGAGTAGAATCCGGCTAGGAATGGGGTTCCTATCAGCGCCAGGTTTCCGATGGTTAGGCAGGAAGTAGTGACTGGGAGTATTTTCTGTAGGCCTCCTATCTTTCGGATATCTTGTTCTCCGTTTAGGTTGTGGATGATAGACCCTGAGCATAGGAATAGTATGGCTTTAAAGAAGGCATGGGTTGAGATGTGTAGGAAGGCTAGTTGTGGGAGGTTTAGTCCGATAGTGACTATTATTAGTCCTAGTTGGCTGGATGTTGAGAAAGCAATGATTTTTTTGATGTCATTTTGGGTTAGGGCGCATGTGGCAGCGAATAGGGTTGATAGAGCACCTAGGCATAGGCAGGCAGTTAGGGCTGTCTGGTTGGTGGCTAGCAGGGGGTGCATGCGGATGAGCAGGAAGATTCCGGCTACTACTATGGTACTGGAGTGCAGTAGGGCTGATACTGGGGTGGGGCCTTCTATTGCTGCGGGCAGTCATGGGTGGAGTCCAAATTGGGCGGATTTTCCTGCGGCTGCGAGGATTAATCCTATGAGGGGGAGGATTGGGGTTTGGTGGGGGTGTACGGCTTGTTGGATCTCTCAGGTGTTGAATGTTGAAGCTAGTCATGCTATGCTCAGGATCAGTCCGATGTCTCCGATTCGGTTGTAGATTACGGCTCGTAGGGCGGCGGTGTTGGCATCTGCTCGGCCTTGTCATCAGCCGATGAGAAGGAAGGACATGATTCGTACTCCTTCCCAGCCTACGAATAGGAGGAATATGTTGTTTGCGGTTGTTAGGAGGAGTATGGCGACTAGGAATGTCAGTAGGTAGGTGAAAAATTTTGTTACGTATGGCTCTGAGGCCATGTATCATATGGCGAATTGTAGGATTGATCATGTTACAAATAGGGCGATTGGAAGAAATGTTATTGAGTATTGGTCTATTTTTAGGCTCAGGGGGATTTTAAAGTTTATAATGAATTTTCACTCCCAGTGGCAGGTGACAGATTCTACTCCCGAGTAGATGAATGCGGTTGTAGGGGCTAGGCTAATTAGGAATGCGGTTTTAACAGCGCGGGTGGTGGCTTGTGGGGTGTTTTTAAAGTTTTTAAATAGAAATGGCAGGATGATTGGGGTTAGGAGGATTGTCAGCGTGAGTAGTGTGAGGGAGTTGATTAGTAGTGTGGGGTTCACTACTTTTACTTGGATTTGCACCAAGATGGGTGGTTCCTAAGACCAGTGGATTGCTGTTATCCTTTAAAAGTAAGGGGGCTGAGGTTTTAGGCTCAGATGTAAGAGTTAGCAGCTCTTGTTGGTTAAACCTTCCCCTCGGCAGGTAAGAAGGTTTGAACTTCTATTCTTAGAATCACAGTCTAATGTTTGGTTTAAACTATACTTGCATGAGGGGATTCCGGAGATCAGTTCGGGTTTGAGGATTAGGAGGAATATTGGGATAATGTGGAGTGTTATGAGCAGGTGTTCTCGCGTGGTTGAGTTTTGCATAGATGTGATGTGGGAGGGGATTGAGCCTCGTTGGGTCATTAGTAGTAGGAATAAGGTGTAGGAGGCGGTTAGTAGGGTTGCGATTCCTGTTAGGATGATCGTGAAGGCAGATCAGTTGAATAAGGTGATTATAATGGTTAGCTCTGCTATGAGGTTTGTTGTTGGGGGTAAGGCTATGTTTGTTAGATTGGCCAGCAATCATCAGGTAGCTATGAGTGGTAGGAGAGGTTGTAGGCCTCGTGTGAGTAGTAGAATTCGGCTGTGCGTACGTTCATAGTTTGTGTTGGCTAGGCAGAATAGTATGGAGGAAGTTAGTCCATGGGAAATTATTAGGATCATTGCCCCTGAGAATGATCAGTGGGTTTGGATTATTCCTGCGGCGATAACTAGGCCTATGTGGCTAACGGATGAATAAGCGATTAGTGATTTTAGGTCTGTCTGTCGTAGGCAGATTGAGCTAGTCATTAGGGCGCCTCATAGGGCCAGGGTTAGGAAGGGGTAGTGCAGGAGGTTGGACAGTGGGCCCATAAATAGAGTGACTCGTATAATTCCGTATCCTCCTAGCTTTAGTAGTAGGGCGGCGAGGAGTATTGAGCCTGCGATGGGTGCTTCTACGTGGGCTTTTGGCAGTCAGAGGTGTAGGCCGTATAGTGGGGCTTTTACTATGAATGCTATGAGCAGTGCTAGACCTGATAGTATTCCTGTCCATGAGGTGGATAGGGTTGGGTGGGTTAGTTGTAGGGTTGGCAGGTGCAGGGTGCCAATTTTCACGTATAGGTGTATGATTGTGATTAGCAGGGGTAGAGAGCTTACTGGCGTGTAGAATAGCAGGTAGATGCCAGCGCTTAGGCATTCTGGTTGGTTCCCCCATCGGGTGATTAAGATTAGGGTGGGAATGAGGGTTGCTTCAAATGAGATGTAAAATAGTGCTAGTTCTGTGGTGGAAAAGGCTAGTAGGATGAATGGCTGGACTGCGACTAAGGTTGAGATAAAGATTCGTTTGCGTTGTAGGGGTTCTTGTTGCAGGTGGTTTTGGCTTGCTATGATTATGAGTGGGAGTAGTCAGCAGGATAGTACTAGGAGGGGGGATGAGATTTGGTCAATTCCTGTTCAGTTGGATAAAAATTTGTAGGGGTAGTAGGTTGGGATTAATCACTGTAGGCTTAGGGCAGCGATTAGGAGGCTGTATAAGGTGGTGTTAGTCCATAGAAATTTTGGTGGAGACAGCAGGGCTGTTGGAAGAAGTATGATTGTGGGTAGGATGATTTTTAGCATTGCAGGAGGTTTAGGTTGTGTAGATGGTCGGAGCCATGTGTGCGGGTGGAGGCTACTAGGATGGCCAGGCCTGTGCCCGCCTCACACGCTGAGAAGGTTAGCATGAGAATTGGTACCATGGTGAATGAGGAGACTTGGTTTTCGATGGATCATATTGATAGGCCTACGAATATCGATAATATTATGCTTTCAAGGCATAGTAGGGCGGATACTAGGTGGGTTCGGTGGAAGGCTAGTCCTAGTCCGCTGAAAATGAAGGCTGAGTAGAAGCTTAAATGTAGGGGCGACATAAGAAAGTTACAGGGTTGGCTGTAATCTGCTGGGTCGAAACCAGCTATCTTTTTGGTTAGACTAACTTTCTGTTATTCTGCTCATTCTAGGCCCCCTTGAATTCACTCGTAGGCCAGTCCGAGTGTTAGGAGAAGGAGGATCACTACAGTTCAGGTGAGGGTCATTAGGGGGGATTGGAGTTGGACGGCTCATGGCAGGGGGAGTAGGAGGGCGATTTCTAGGTCGAATAGGACGAACAGGATGGCTACTGAGAAAGAATCGGACTGAGAATGGTAAT
Source organism: Anser brachyrhynchus (assembly GCF_964034855.1). Taxonomy (NCBI): domain Eukaryota; kingdom Metazoa; phylum Chordata; class Aves; order Anseriformes; family Anatidae; genus Anser; species Anser brachyrhynchus. The sequence goes on from NW_027664112.1 coordinate 156,428, forward strand.
CGAGCAGATCCAAGTGGGTCGAATCCACATTCGTACGGTGAGAGTTTCTCTGAGTCGGGGTTTATTTGGGCGAGTCAGAAGTTTAATGCGGTTAGGGCGGCGCTTAGGATTGATGATAGGGCGAATATGAACATGAGTGCGTTCATTGCTCTCCTCTGGGTTTATACCAGATTCTAGAGATTGGAAGTCAATTGTAATTAATATACTAGAAGAGCAAGATCCTCATCAGTAGATGGTTATGTAGAGGAATAGTCAGATGACGTCTACGAAGTGTCAGTATCAGGCTGCTGCCTCGAATCCGAAGTGGTGGTCTGATGTAAAGTGGAACTTGATCAGTCGGAAGAGGCAGACGGTCAGGAAGGAGGATCCGATGATTACGTGGAGTCCGTGGAATCCAGTGGCAACGAAGAAGGTAGATCCGTAGACGCTATCGGCGATTGAGAATGGGGCTTCGTGGTATTCTATTGCTTGTAGGGCTGTGAAGTAGAATCCCAGGAGGATCGTTAGGGTTAGGGCGTGGATGGCGTGTTTTCGGTTTCCTTCTGTGATGCTGTGATGGGCTCACGTTACGGTAACGCCTGAGGCTAGTAGGATGGCTGTGTTTAGTAGGGGGACTTCTATCGGGTTGAGTGGTTTAATTCCTGTTGGGGGTCATTGGCCTCCTAGTTCTGGGGTTGGGGCCAGGCTCGAGTGGAAGAACGCTCAGAAGAACCCTAAGAAGAAGAATGCTTCGGATGTGATGAAAAGGATTATGCCGTATCGTAGGCCTTTTTGGACTGTGGGAGTGTGATGGCCTTGGAAGGTGCTTTCTCGTACAATGTCTCGTCATCATTGGAGTATTACTAGGAGTATTGAGATGAGGCCTAGGGTTAGTAGTATGGATGAGTTGTAGTGGAATCACATGATTAATCCTGAGGTTGTGAGTAGGGCGGCGGCTGCCCCGAAGATTGGTCAAGGGCTTGGGTCAACTATGTGGTATGAGTGTGCTTGGTGTGCCATTAGATGTTTTCTTGTAAGTATAGGCTTAGAAGGAGCACGAAGACGTAGGCCTGGATTATGGCTACTGCTACTTCTAGGATGGTTAGGAGTAGTAGGATGATTATTGTTAGGATGGATACTGCAGGAAGGGTGGGTATTAATGCAATGGAGGCTGTAGAGATGAGTTGGATGAGTAAGTGTCCTGCTGTAAGGTTGGCTGTAAGGCGGACTCCGAGGGCTAGGGGGCGGATTAGTAGGCTGGTTGTTTCGATCAGGATTAGTGCGGGGATTAGGGGTGTAGGGGTACCTTCGGGTAATAGGTGGGCTAAAGAGGCTGATGGTTGGTTTCGTAGGCCTGTTAGTAGTGTGGCGAGCCATAGTGGGAAGGCTAGGGCTATGTTCATAGATAGTTGGGTGGTTGGGGTGAATGTATATGGAAGGAGGCCTAGAAGGTTGATTGTAAGAAGTATGATTATTAGGGATGTAAATATTATGGCTCATTTGTGGCCATTTTTGTTGAGTGGGACTATTAGTTGTTTTGTGATTAGGTGAAGGAGTCATGTTTGGATAGTAGAAAGGCGGTTGTTGATTCATCGGTTGTTTGGGGACGGGAATAGTAGGGCTGGGAAGAGTAGGGATAGTAGGATTAAGGGGATGCCGAATAGATTGGGGCTGGAAAATTGGTCAAAGAAGCTTAGGTTCATGGTCAGGATCATGGTGTGGGTTTGGTAGTGAGGGAGGTCTTATTTGATGGGGGGTTGGTTGTGGTGAAGGCTAGTAGTTTTGGTTGGATGAGGAGTGCTAGGGTTAATCAGGTTATAATTATGATTGAAAATCATGGTGTGGGGTTAAGCTGTGGCATATCATTAAGGAGGGGGAAGTCCCTCTTTGGCTAGCTTAAAAGGCTAGTGCTGTTGCATAGCTTCTTAATGATTAGGATGATGATAGAAGGGACGATCAGGCCTCGAAATGTGGGAGTGGGGTTGATTCTACTACAATGGGTATGTAGCTGTGATTAGCCCCGCAAATTTCTGAGCATTGTCCGTAAAAAATCCCAGGCCGGGTGGTAATGAATGAAGTTTGGTTTAGTCGGCCTGGGATTGCGTCTGTTTTAACTCCGAGCGTTGGGACTGCTCAGGAGTGGAGTACGTCTCCTGCAGTAATGATTACGCGGATGGGGGATTCTATTGGGATAACTACGCGGTGGTCAACTTCTAGCAGTTGGAAGTGGCCGTTGGGTAAGTCTGGGGTGGGCACTATGTAGGAGTCGAAGGATAGGTCTTTGAAGTCTGTGTATTCGTAGCTTCAGTATCATTGGTGGCCGATGGCTTTTAGGGTGAGGTCTGGTTCGTCGATTTCGTCCATTATGTAGAGGATTTGTAGGGATGGGAGGGCGAGGAGTACCAGGACGATAGCAGGTAGGATTGTCCAGATCAGCTCTACTTCTTGGGCGTCTACAGCATTGGACGAGAGTTTTTCTGTTAGTATGTGGGCTAAAAGGTAGAGAACTAGGCTGCAGATAGCTAGGGCAACGATTAGGGCGTGGTCGTGGAATTCAACGAGTTCTTCTATGATGGGTGATGAGGCGTCTTGGAATCCTAGTTGGGAGTGGTTGGCCACATGAGATGTACAGGATTTTTACCTGTGATTTAGTCTTGACAAGGCTATGTAATTGGTTTACTAACGTCTCATAAGAAAGAAGCATGAGCGGTTAACCTCCTGGGAGACCCAGAAAACTTCACCCCAGCAAACCCGCTAGTAACCCCACCACACATCAAGCCAGAATGATACTTCCTATTCGCCTACGCCATCCTACGTTCAATCCCAAATAAACTAGGAGGCGTATTAGCACTGGCCGCCTCCGTACTGATCCTATTCCTAATCCCATTCCTGCACAAATCAAAACAACGAGCAATAACATTCCGACCACTCTCCCAGCTCCTATTCTGAGTACTAGTCGCCGACCTCCTCGTCCTAACATGAGTAGGAAGCCAACCCGTCGAACACCCATTCATCATCATCGGCCAACTCGCTTCAATCGCCTACTTCACTATCCTCCTATTTCTCCTCCCCGCCGCAAGCGCCCTAGAAAACAAAATACTCAACTGCTAAATACTCTAATAGTTTATAAAAACATTGGTCTTGTAAACCAAAGATTGAAGACTTACCACTTCTTAGAGTACCCCAAACTCAGAAAAAAAGGACTCAAACCTTTATCTCCAGCTCCCAAAGCTGGCATTTTCAATAAACTATTCTCTGACCCTAACCCCTAAACCGCCCGAATAGCACCCCGCGACAACCCCCGCACAAGCTCCAATACAACAAACAAAGTCAACAACAGCCCCCAACCCGCCACTAAAAACATCCCTGCCCCATGTGAATAAAACATGGAAACTCCACTAAAATCCGACCGAACAACAAACACCCCAACATTATTCACAGTAGAAACCCCGAACTTCCAAGCCCCCATAAACCCCCCAAACACCAACCCCCCAAAAACAATTGCCACAAACGCTACTGCACATCCAATCACCCGTCAATCCCCCCAAGCCCCAGGGAAAGGCTCCGCTGCTAAAGCTACTGAATAAACAAACACCACCAGCATACCCCCCAAATACACCATAAACAGCACTAAAGCCACGAACGAAACCCCAAGGCCCAGCAACCACCCGCACCCCGCCACAGACGCTAACACCAAACCAACAACCCCATAATACGGCGAAGGATTCGACGCCACACCCAAAACACCCACCGCAAAGCAAATCCCTAAAAAAAACATAAAATAAGTCATTATTCCTGCCCGGACACTACCCGAGGCCTGCGGCTCGAAAAGCCGCCATTGTTCTCAACTACAGGAACTAACCGCAAGCCCCCAATAATTCTACCCCATCTATGCCATTATGCTTAACCCCCCCCCCCTCCCCCCCCGAGGCGGGGGTATTTGGTTATGCATATTCGTGCATAAATTTATATACCCCATATACATACATACTATAGTACCAGTAATATACATTATATACGGACTATCTTATAAGCAGGTGCTAAACCCATACATGTACACGGCCATTAAACCCTTAAACACACTCCTACCAAACCACCCGGCATGAATGTTCTAGGACCATACCCCACAACACCCAATACAACTCCACTCAAGCGCATAACAAGACCCCATTTTAATGAATGCTCACAGGACATGCTCCAACAACAACTCTCCACCACATATCTCATGCAGTTCGTATCAGACGGATTTATTAATCGTACTCCTCACGTGAAATCAGCAACCCGTTGCACATAATGTCCGGTATGACTAGCTTCAGGCCCATACGTTCCCCCTAAACCCCTCGCCCTCCTCACATTTTTGCGCCTCTGGTTCCTCGGTCAGGGCCATCCATTGGGTTCACTCACCCCTCCTTGCCCTTCAAAGTGGCATCTGTGAGTACTTTCACCTTCTCAATGCGTAATCGCGGCATGTTCCAGCTTTTTGGCGCCTCTGGTTCCTCTTATTTTTTCCGGGGTTACCTCACAGGTGGCTATTCCCAGTGATCTCGGGGGTCCCACAATCTAAGCCTGGACACACCTGCCTCACGGCCTATCCTATATTTCAAGGGTCCCTCGATGAGACGGTTGGCGTATATGGGGAATCATCCTGACACTGATGCACTTTGACCACATTCAGTTAATGTTACCTCCACCCTCCGGGTTAAATGGGGCTATTGGATGAATGCTCGTTGGACATAGCACAAAACAACAAATCATTAAGCGCAACCCCTGCGCTTCACAAACTAAACCAGTAAACTTTCGCTAACCACCATGTAGCATAAACCTTCATCGCCCAATCCCAGCAAACTACCTCTAAAACTCCATTAATCATCCCTTCCATGACATCATCGGAACGATGTACATATACACACAAACACATACAAAATAACTTAAACTTATTAGAGAAACTCCAGTACTAAAAATAGTAAACACAAGCAATAATTTCATATACTTCACTCTCACTCACCACTCAACTATCAGCTAACCACACCCCCGTCCACATAGCTTAACACAAAGCATGGCACTGAAGTTGCCAAGATGGCATAAAACATGCCTGCGGACAAAAGACTTAGTCCTAACCTTACGGTTGGTTTTTGCTAAATATATACATGCAAGTATCCACGCCCCAGTGTAAACGCCCTCGACCACCTACCCCCATACAGGCCTTGAGGAGCGGGTATCAGGCACACCCAAGTAGTAGCCCAAGACGCCTCGCTAAGCCACGCCCCCACGGGTATTCAGCAGTAATTAACATTAAGCAATGAGTGCAAACTTGACTTAGTTATAGCAACAGCCTAACTTCAAGGGTTGGTAAATCTTGTGCCAGCCACCGCGGTCATACAAGAAACCCAAATCAACCGTCCTATTGACACGGCGTAAAGAGTGGTAAAATGCCTATCCTAGCTAACTAAGATCAAAATGCAACTGAGCTGTCATAAGCCCAAGATGCACCTAAACACACCATTAAGATGATCTTAGGAACTAACGACTGATTTAAACCCACGAAAGCCAGGGCCCAAACTGGGATTAGATACCCCACTATGCCTGGCCCTAAATCTTGATACTTACTTTACCGAAGTATCCGCCAGAGAACTACGAGCACAAACGCTTAAAACTCTAAGGACTTGGCGGTGCCCCAAACCCACCTAGAGGAGCCTGTTCTACAATCGATAATCCCCGATTAACCCAACCACCCCTTGCCAACACAGCCTACATACCGCCGTCGCCAGCCCACCTCGAATGAGAGCACAACAGTGGACACAATAGCACCCCGCTAATAAGACAGGTCAAGGTATAGCCTATGGAGTGGAAGAAATGGGCTACATTCCCCATTCATAGGGCACACGGAAAGAAGCGTGAAACCACTTCTGGAAGGCGGATGTAGCAGTAAAGTGGGACAATAGAGCCTACTTTAAGCCGGCCCTGGGGCACGTACATACCGCCCGTCACCCTCCTCAAAAGCCACATCCCACATAACTAATACCATAAATACGCTGAAGATGAGGTAAGTCGTAACAAGGTAAGTGTACCGGAAGGTGTACTTAGAATATCAAGACGTAGCTATAACACCAAAGCACTCAGCTTACACCTGAAAGATATCTACTAGACCGGATCGTCTTGAAGCCCCCCCTCTAGCTCAACCACACAAATAGTACACCAAAACTAAAGAATTTACTAAACTAATTAAACTAAAGCATTTTACAGTCTTAGTATAGGCGATAGAAAAGACACTTAGACGCGATAGAGACCCCAGTACCGTAAGGGAAAGATGAAATAGCAGTGAAACAATCAAAGCGACAGACAGCAAAGATCAACCCTTGTACCTTTTGCATCATGGTTTAGCGAGAACAACCAAGCAAAGTGAACTAAAGTTTGCCCCCCCGAAACCCAAGCGAGCTACTTTCAAGCAGTTAAAGAGAGCGAACCCGTCTCTGTTGCAAAAGAGTGGGATGACTTGTCAGTAGAGGTGAAAAGCCAACCGAGCTGGGTGATAGCTGGTTACCTGTGAAACGAATCTAAGTTCCCCCTTAATCCTCCCTACCGGACATCCTGAACCCTAATGAGATGATTAAGAGCTATTTAATGGAGGGACAGCTCCATTAAAAAAGGACACAACCTCGACTAGCGGATAATTCTTACTACTGATCCTACCGTGGGCCCTAAAGCAGCCATCAAAAAAGAGTGCATCAAAGCTCCACCACCTAAAAATACCAAAATAAGATGATTCCCTTATCACAAACAGGTCAACCTATGAATATAGGAGAATTAATGCTAAAATAAGTAACTCAGGGCCACACCCCTCTAACGGCGCAAGCTTACATAGAAACATTATTAACAGACCTAGACAGATACAAAAACCCCTACAAGACCACGTATTAACTAACCCTGTTAACCCGACTCAGGAGCGCCTATAAGAGCGATTAAAATCTGTGAAAGGAACTCGGCAAATTAATAAGGCCCGACTGTTTACCAAAAACATAGCCTTCAGCAAATTAAACAAGTATTGAAGGTGATGCCTGCCCGGTGACTTAGGTTTAACGGCCGCGGTATCCTAACCGTGCAAAGGTAGCGCAATCAATTGTCCCATAAATCGAGACTTGTATGAATGGCTAAACGAGGTCTTAACTGTCTCTCACAGATAATCAGTCCACTCCTCTACTAATGAACCCTTACGCGACCCCAATCATAACCTTCAGCCTCATCTTGGGCACCACAATCACAATTTCCAGCAACCACTGAGTTCTGGCCTGGACAGGACTGGAGATCAACGCACTAGCCATCATTCCCCTAATTGCCAAATCCCACCACCCACGAGCAGTAGAAGCCGCAACGAAATACTTCCTAACCCAAGCAGCTGCTTCCGCCCTGGTCCTATTCTCTAGCATAACCAATGCCTGAGTCACCGGCCAATGAGACATCACACAAATAAACCACCCAACCTCCTGTCTACTACTGACAGCAGCAATCGCTATTAAACTGGGCCTAGTGCCATTTCACTTCTGATTCCCAGAAGTACTACAAGGATCGCCACTAATAACAGCCCTGCTACTCTCGACCCTCATAAAATTCCCCCCACTAACCCTGCTCCTACTAACATCCAAATCCCTCGACCCAGCTCTACTCGCCGCCATGGCCCTAGCCTCAACAGCACTAGGAGGCTGAATAGGACTGAACCAAACACAAACACGCAAAATCCTAGCCTTCTCGTCCATCTCCCACTTAGGCTGAATCGCCATCATCCTAGTTTACAGCCCCAAATTGGCCTTACTTACCTTCTACCTATACACAATCATAACATCAGCCGTATTCCTAGCCCTTAACAAAATCAAAGCCCTTAACCTATCCATGATCACAACCTCATGAACAAAAACCCCAGTGCTAAACGCCACCCTAATACTAGTACTTTTATCCCTAGCAGGCCTCCCCCCATTAACAGGCTTTATACCAAAGTGACTTATCATCCAAGAACTAACTAAACAGGAAATAACACCAGCAGCCATGGCAATTGCCATGCTATCACTGCTCAGCCTCTTCTTCTACCTACGCCTCGCATACCACTCAACAATTACCCTTCCCCCCAACTCCTCTAACCACATAAAACAATGATACACTAGCAAAGCCCCAAGCACACCTACTGCGGTCCTTGCCTCACTATCAATCCTCTTACTTCCCCTGTCCCCAATAATACATGCCATTGTCTAGAAACTTAGGATAACACCCCAAACCGAAGGCCTTCAAAGCCTTAAATAAGAGTTAAACCCTCTTAGTTTCTGCACATTAAGACTTACAGAATATTAACCTGTATCTTCTGAATGCAAGTCAGACGCTTTAATTAAGCTAAAGCCTCCCTAGACAGATGGGCTTCGATCCCACAAAACTCTAGTTAACAGCTAAATGCCTAAACCAATTGGCTTCTGCCTACAAAGACCCTGACGCACCCTAGTGCGCATCGATGAGCTTGCAACTCAACATGAATTTCACTACAGAGCCGATAAGAAGAGGAATTAAACCTCTGTAAAAAGGACTACAGCCTAACGCTTCAACACTCAGCCATCTTACCCGTCACCTTCATCAACCGATGACTATTTTCCACTAACCATAAGGATATTGGCACCCTGTACCTCATCTTCGGGGCATGAGCAGGAATAGTCGGCACCGCACTCAGCCTATTAATCCGCGCAGAACTAGGACAACCAGGAACTCTCCTAGGCGACGACCAAATTTACAATGTAATCGTTACCGCTCACGCCTTTGTAATAAGCTTCTTTATAGTCATACCCATCATGATCGGAGGATTCGGCAACTGATTAGTCCCCCTCATAATCGGTGCCCCCGACATAGCATTCCCGCGAATAAACAACATAAGCTTTTGACTCCTCCCCCCATCATTCCTCCTCCTACTAGCCTCATCCACTGTAGAAGCTGGCGCCGGCACAGGCTGAACTGTCTACCCTCCCCTAGCAGGTAACCTTGCCCACGCCGGAGCTTCAGTAGACCTGGCTATCTTCTCACTCCACTTAGCCGGTATCTCCTCCATCCTTGGGGCCATCAACTTTATCACCACAGCCATCAACATAAAACCCCCCGCACTCTCACAATACCAAACCCCACTATTTGTCTGATCCGTACTAATTACCGCCATCCTACTCCTTCTATCACTCCCCGTACTCGCCGCCGGTATTACAATATTACTAACTGATCGAAACCTAAACACCACATTCTTCGACCCCGCTGGAGGAGGAGACCCAATCCTGTACCAACACCTATTCTGATTCTTCGGACACCCAGAAGTCTATATTCTGATCCTACCGGGGTTCGGAATCATCTCACACGTAGTCACGTACTACTCAGGCAAAAAGGAGCCCTTCGGCTACATGGGAATAGTCTGAGCCATACTATCCATCGGCTTCCTAGGATTCATCGTCTGAGCTCACCACATGTTTACAGTAGGAATAGACGTTGATACCCGAGCCTACTTTACATCAGCCACTATAATCATTGCCATCCCTACCGGAATCAAAGTATTTAGCTGACTAGCCACCCTGCACGGAGGAACAATCAAATGAGACCCCCCCAATACTATGAGCTCTAGGATTTATCTTCCTATTTACCATCGGAGGATTAACAGGAATCGTTCTTGCAAACTCTTCCCTAGACATCGCCCTGCACGACACGTACTACGTAGTTGCCCACTTCCACTACGTCCTATCCATAGGCGCCGTCTTTGCCATTCTAGCAGGATTTACTCACTGATTCCCACTACTCACTGGGTTTACCCTACACCAAACATGAGCAAAAGCCCACTTCGGGGTAATATTTACAGGAGTAAACCTAACGTTCTTCCCCCAGCACTTCCTAGGCCTAGCAGGAATACCCCGACGATACTCGGACTATCCCGACGCCTACACACTATGAAACACCATTTCCTCCATCGGCTCCCTAATCTCAATAGTAGCCGTAATCATACTAATATTCATCATCTGAGAAGCCTTTCCGGCCAAACGAAAAGTCCTACAACCAGAACTAACTACCACAAACGTTGAATGAATCCACGGCTGCCCTCCCCCATACCATACTTTCGAGGAACCGGCCTTCGTCCAAGTACAAGAAAGGAAGGAATCGAACCCTCACATGCTGGTTTCAAGCCAACTGCATTAACCGCTCATGCTTCTTTCTTATGAGATGTTAGTAAACCAATTACATAGCCTTGTCAAGACTAAATCACAGGTAAAAATCCTGTACATCTCATGTGGCCAACCACTCCCAACTAGGATTCCAAGACGCCTCATCACCCATCATAGAAGAACTCGTTGAATTCCACGACCACGCCCTAATCGTTGCCCTAGCTATCTGCAGCCTAGTTCTCTACCTTTTAGCCCACATACTAACAGAAAAACTCTCGTCCAATGCTGTAGACGCCCAAGAAGTAGAGCTGATCTGGACAATCCTACCTGCTATCGTCCTGGTACTCCTCGCCCTCCCATCCCTACAAATCCTCTACATAATGGACAAAATCGATGAACCAGACCTCACCCTAAAAGCCATCGGCCACCAATGATACTGAAGCTACGAATACACAGACTTCAAAGACCTATCCTTCGACTCCTACATAGTGCCCACCCCAGACTTACCCAACGGCCACTTCCGACTGCTAGAAGTTGACCACCGCGTAGTTATCCCAATAGAATCCCCCATCCGCGTAATCATTACTGCAGGAGACGTACTCCACTCCTGAGCAGTCCCAACGCTCGGAGTTAAAACAGACGCAATCCCAGGCCGACTAAACCAAACTTCATTCATTACCACCCGGCCTGGGATTTTTTACGGACAATGCTCAGAAATTTGCGGGGCTAATCACAGCTACATACCTACTGTAGTAGAATCAACCCCACTCCCACATTTCGAGGCCTGATCGTCCCTTCTATCATCATCCTAATCATTAAGAAGCTATGCAACAGCACTAGCCTTTTAAGCTAGCCAAAGAGGGACTTCCCCCTCCTTAATGATATGCCACAGCTTAACCCCGCACCATGATTTTCAATCATAATTATAACCTGATTAACCCTAGCACTCCTCATCCAACCAAAACTACTAGCCTTCACCACAACCAACCCCCCATCAAATAAGACCTCCCTCACTACCAAACCCACACCATGATCCTGACCATGAACCTAAGCTTCTTTGACCAATTTTCCAGCCCCAATCTATTTGGCATCCCCTTAATCCTACTATCCCTACTCTTCCCAGCCCTACTATTCCCGTCCCCAAACAACCGATGAATCAACAACCGCCTTTCTACTATCCAAACATGACTCCTTCACCTAATCACAAAACAACTAATAGTCCCACTCAACAAAAATGGCCACAAATGAGCCATAATATTTACATCCCTAATAATCATACTTCTTACAATCAACCTTCTAGGCCTCCTTCCATATACATTCACCCCAACCACCCAACTATCTATGAACATAGCCCTAGCCTTCCCACTATGGCTCGCCACACTACTAACAGGCATGTTTAACCATGTACGTGCCCCAGGGCCGGCTTAAAGTAGGCTCTATTGTCCCACTTTACTGCTAAATCCGCCTTCCAGAAGTGGTTTCACGCTTCTTTCCGTGTGCCCTATGAATAGGGAATGTAGCCCATTTCTTCCACTCCATAGGCTATACCTTGACCTGTCTTATTAGCGGGGTGCTATTGTGTCCACTGTTGTGCTCTCATTCGAGGTGGGCTGGCGACGGCGGTATGTAGGCTGTGTTGGCAAGGGGTGGTTGGGTTAATCGGGGATTATCGATTGTAGAACAGGCTCCTCTAGGTGGGTTTGGGGCACCGCCAAGTCCTTAGAGTTTTAAGCGTTTGTGCTCGTAGTTCTCTGGCGGATACTTCGGTAAAGTAAGTATCAAGATTTAGGGCCAGGCATAGTGGGGTATCTAATCCCAGTTTGGGCCCTGGCTTTCGTGGGTTTAAATCAGTCTTTAGTTCCTAAGATCATCTTAATGGTGTGTTTAGGTGCATCTTGGGCTTATGACAGCTTAGTTGCATTTTGATCTTAGTTAGCTAGGATAGGCATTTTACCACTCTTTACGCCGTGTCAATAGGACGGTTGATTTGGGTTTCTTGTATGACCGCGGTGGCTGGCACAAGATTTACCAACCCTTGAAGTTAGGCTGTTGCTATAACTAAGTCAAGTTTGCACTCATTGCTTAATGTTAATTACTGCTGAATACCCGTGGGGGCGTGGCTTAGCGAGGCGTCTTGGGCTACTACTTGGGTGTGCCTGATACCCGCTCCTCAAGGCCTGTATGGGGGTAGGTGGTCGAGGGCGTTTACACTGGGGCGCGGATACTTGCATGTATATATTTAGCAAAAACCAACCGTAAGGTTAGGACTAAGTCTTTTGTCCGCAGGCATGTTTTATGCCATCTTGGCAACTTCAGTGCCATGCTTTGTGTTAAGCTATGTGGACGGGGGTGTGGTTAGCTGATAGTTGAGTGGTGAGTGAGAGTGAAGTATATGAAATTATTGCTTGTGTTTACTATTTTTAGTACTGGAGTTTCTCTAAGTCCTAGGACTAGGAGGAAATGGTGTTTCATAGTGTGTAGGCGTCGGGATAGTCCGAGTATCGTCGGGGTATTCCTGCTAGGCCTAGGAAGTGCTGGGGGAAGAACGTTAGGTTTACTCCTGTAAATATTACCCCGAAGTGGGCTTTTGCTCATGTTTGGTGTAGGGTAAACCCAGTGAGTAGTGGGAATCAGTGAGTAAATCCTGCTAGAATGGCAAAGACGGCGCCTATGGATAGGACGTAGTGGAAGTGGGCAACTACGTAGTACGTGTCGTGCAGGGCGATGTCTAGGGAAGAGTTTGCAAGAACGATTCCTGTTAATCCTCCGATGGTAAATAGGAAGATAAATCCTAGAGCTCATAGTATTGGGGGGGGGCCTCATTTGATTGTTCCTCCGTGCAGGGTGGCTAGTCAGCTAAATACTTTGATTCCGGTAGGGATGGCAATGATTATAGTGGCTGATGTAAAGTAGGCTCGGGTATCAACGTCTATTCCTACTGTAAACATGTGGTGAGCTCAGACGATGAATCCTAGGAAGCCGATGGATAGTATGGCTCAGACTATTCCCATGTAGCCGAAGGGCTCCTTTTTGCCTGAGTAGTACGTGACTACGTGTGAGATGATTCCGAACCCCGGTAGGATCAGAATATAGACTTCTGGGTGTCCGAAGAATCAGAATAGGTGTTGGTACAGGATTGGGTCTCCTCCTCCAGCGGGGTCGAAGAATGTGGTGTTTAGGTTTCGATCAGTTAGTAATATTGTAATACCGGCGGCGAGTACGGGGAGTGATAGAAGGAGTAGGATGGCGGTAATTAGTACGGATCAGACAAATAGTGGGGTTTGGTATTGTGAGAGTGCGGGGGGTTTTATGTTGATGGCTGTGGTGATAAAGTTGATGGCCCCAAGGATGGAGGAGATACCGGCTAAGTGGAGTGAGAAGATAGCCAGGTCTACTGAAGCTCCGGCGTGGGCAAGGTCACCTGCTAGGGGAGGGTAGACAGTTCAGCCTGTGCCGGCGCCAGCTTCTACAGTGGATGAGGCTAGTAGGAGGAGGAATGATGGGGGGAGGAGTCAAAAGCTTATGTTGTTTATTCGCGGGAATGCTATGTCGGGGGCACCGATTATGAGGGGGACTAATCAGTTGCCGAATCCTCCGATCATGATGGGTATGACTATAAAGAAGCTTATTACAAAGGCGTGAGCGGTAACGATTACATTGTAAATTTGGTCGTCGCCTAGGAGAGTTCCTGGTTGTCCTAGTTCTGCGCGGATTAATAGGCTGAGTGCGGTGCCGACTATTCCTGCTCATGCCCCGAAGATGAGGTACAGGGTGCCAATATCCTTATGGTTAGTGGAAAATAGTCATCGGTTGATGAAGGTGACGGGTAAGATGGCTGAGTGTTGAAGCGTTAGGCTGTAGTCCTTTTTACAGAGGTTTAATTCCTCTTCTTATCGGCTCTGTAGTGAAATTCATGTTGAGTTGCAAGCTCATCGATGCGCACTAGGGTGCGTCAGGGTCTTTGTAGGCAGAAGCCAATTGGTTTAGGCATTTAGCTGTTAACTAGAGTTTTGTGGGATCGAAGCCCATCTGTCTAGGGAGGCTTTAGCTTAATTAAAGCGTCTGACTTGCATTCAGAAGATACAGGTTAATATTCTGTAAGTCTTAATGTGCAGAAACTAAGAGGGTTTAACTCTTATTTAAGGCTTTGAAGGCCTTCGGTTTGGGGTGTTATCCTAAGTTTCTAGACAATGGCATGTATTATTGGGGACAGGGGAAGTAAGAGGATTGATAGTGAGGCAAGGACCGCAGTAGGTGTGCTTGGGGCTTTGCTAGTGTATCATTGTTTTATGTGGTTAGAGGAGTTGGGGGGAAGGGTAATTGTTGAGTGGTATGCGAGGCGTAGGTAGAAGAAGAGGCTGAGCAGTGATAGCATGGCAATTGCCATGGCTGCTGGTGTTATTTCCTGTTTAGTTAGTTCTTGGATGATAAGTCACTTTGGTATAAAGCCTGTTAATGGGGGGAGGCCTGCTAGGGATAAAAGTACTAGTATTAGGGTGGCGTTTAGCACTGGGGTTTTTGTTCATGAGGTTGTGATCATGGATAGGTTAAGGGCTTTGATTTTGTTAAGGGCTAGGAATACGGCTGATGTTATGATTGTGTATAGGTAGAAGGTAAGTAAGGCCAATTTGGGGCTGTAAACTAGGATGATGGCGATTCAGCCTAAGTGGGAGATGGACGAGAAGGCTAGGATTTTGCGTGTTTGTGTTTGGTTCAGTCCTATTCAGCCTCCTAGTGCTGTTGAGGCTAGGGCCATGGCGGTGAGTAGAGCTGGGTCGAGGGATTTGGATGTTAGTAGGAGCAGGGTTAGTGGGGGGAATTTTATGAGGGTTGAGAGTAGCAGGGCTGTTATTAGTGGCGATCCTTGTAGTACTTCTGGGAATCAGAAGTGAAATGGCACTAGGCCCAGTTTAATAGCGATTGCTGCTGTCAGTAGTAGACAGGAGGTTGGGTGGTTTATTTGTGTGATGTCTCATTGGCCGGTGACTCAGGCATTGGTTATGCTAGAGAATAGGACCAGGGCGGAAGCAGCTGCTTGGGTTAGGAAGTATTTCGTTGCGGCTTCTACTGCTCGTGGGTGGTGGGATTTGGCAATTAGGGGAATGATGGCTAGTGCGTTGATCTCCAGTCCTGTCCAGGCCAGAACTCAGTGGTTGCTGGAAATTGTGATTGTGGTGCCCAAGATGAGGCTGAAGGTTATGATTGGGGTCGCGTAAGGGTTCATTAGTAGAGGAGGGGGTTAAACCATCATTTTCGGGGTATGGGCCCGATAGCTTGATTAGCTGACTCTACTAGAAAATAATATAAGGGAAGTATGGAGAATTTTGATTTCTCTTGTGTGGGTTCAATTCCTACTTTTCTAAGGTCAACAGGAAATGAGAGGGCTGTTATACCTCTATGTTCACTTTATCATAGTGACCCTTTGTAGTTCAGGCACATTTCCTTATGTAAGGAGGTAGGCCTGCATAGCAGATAGGTATGCTGATGTGTCAGAGGCACAGAGCTAGTGTGAGGGGTAGGAAGTTTTTTCATAGTAGGTGCATTAGTTGGTCATATCGGAATCGTGGGTATGAAGCTCGGACCCATAAGAAACCAGAAGATAGTAGGAGGACTTTTGTGGCTAGGATGACGGGGAATAGTTCTGTGGGTGGCCCTAGGGCGCTTGGGTTTAGGAATATGATGGCTGTAAGTGTATTTATTAGCATAATGTTCGCATATTCAGCTAGGAAGAATAAGGCGAAGGGTCCTGCGGCGTATTCAACGTTAAACCCTGAGACTAGCTCAGATTCACCCTCTGTGAGGTCAAAAGGAGCTCGGTTTGTCTCTGCTAGGGTGGATACGTATCATATTATTGCTAGGGGTCATGAGGAGAAAATGAAGTATAGAGGCTCCTGTGCGATGGCAAAGGAGCTGAGTGTGTAGCTTCCGCTTAGTATGATTATTGATAGCAGGATTATGGCCAGTGTCACTTCGTATGAAATGGTCTGTGCTACTGCCCGTAGGGCTCCGATTAGTGCGTATTTTGAGTTCGAGGCTCAGCCTGATCATAGGACTGAGTAGACGGCTAGGCTTGACATGGCTATTAGGAAGAGAACTCCGAGGTTTAGATCTGCTAGGGGAAATGGGAGTGGTAGTGGTGCTCAAGTGGTGAGGGCTAGGACAAGGGCTAGTATTGGTATCAGAATGAATAGAAGTGGGGAAGAGGTAGAGGGTCGGATGGGCTCTTTGGTAAATAGTTTCAGTCCGTCCGCAAATGGTTGAAGTAGGCCAAAAGGCCCGACAACATTAGGGCCTTTGCGGGATTGTATGTAGCTTAGGATTTTCCGTTCTACTAGGGTTAGGAAGGCTACGGCAATCAGGATTGGGATGATGTATAGGAGGGATATAACGAGGCAGCTTAGTGTTGTTATTTGAATCATGGGTGAAGCTAGGGAGAGGATTTGAACCTCTGGGGAAAGGGCTTAAGCCTTCTGCACTTGCCGGGCTCTGCCACTCTAGCTGGTCCTTTTCTAGGATTGAAAGTGGTGGGGGAAGGCCCTCTTCACGGTTTAGTTGGTTTCACTGCTTAGAGGGGGGGGGCGTGCTTGTGGTATTGGCCCCACTTTCCCGGTCCTTTCGTACTGGGGAGAGTGTGTCATAGATAGAAACCGACCTGGATTGCTCCGGTCTGAACTCAGATCACGTAGGACTGTTAATCGTTGAACAAACGAACCCTTAATAGCGGCTGCACCATTAGGATGTCCTGATCCAACATCGAGGTCGTAAACCCCCCTGTCGATATGGGCTCTTGAGGGGGATTGCGCTGTTATCCCTGGGGTAGCTTGGTCCATTAATCAATTATATTGGGTCTGGTCACTGTTAGCACTTTGAGGGGTAGCTCTAGGTAAAGAGGTATGGTCTTGTTTTTGGAGGATTTGTTCTCCTCCAAGGTCGCCCCAACCGAAAAATATCGACCAGGCTCTGCGATGGTAGTGGCCCCAGTGGGGTTGATTGAGGATTCGCGGTGGTCGTTGATTTTTAAGTTCCACAGGGTCTTCTCGTCTTATGTTCACATCCCCGCTTTTGCACGGGGAGATCAATTTCACTGATTATCTGTGAGAGACAGTTAAGACCTCGTTTAGCCATTCATACAAGTCTCGATTTATGGGACAATTGATTGCGCTATCTTTGCACGGTTAGGATACCGCGGCCGTTAAACCTAAGTCACCGGGCAGGCATCACCTTCAATACTTGTTTAATTTGCTGAAGGCTATGTTTTTGGTAAACAGTCGGGCCTTATTAATTTGCCGAGTTCCTTTCACAGATTTTAATCGCTCTTATAGGCGCTCCTGAGTCGGGTTAACAGGGTTAGTTAATACGTGGTCTTGTAGGGGTTTTTGTATCTGTCTAGGTCTGTTAATAATGTTTCTATGTAAGCTTGCGCCGTTAGAGGGGTGTGGCCCTGTACATGAGGGGCCTAGGATGATTCCTAGGATTGTTATGAGGATGGCAGCGGTTTTGGTGATAAGGGGTATGGTTATTGGGGGGGTTTTGGTTGGTGTGATGAAAGAGGTAATGATTATTCCTGCTGTAATGCTGCCTAGGGCGAGTCGGGTTAGGGGGGCGGTGATTAGTGGGTTGTTTTCGTTTATTGATACTATTGGGGGGATTCGGGTTTGTCCAGCTTGGACTAGGATGGTTATGCGGATGCTGTAGGTTGCGGTGAATGCTGTGGCTATAAGGGTTAGGAGTAGGGCTCAAGTATTTAGGTATGATGTGTTTAAGCTTTCGATGATGAGGTCTTTTGAGTAGAATCCGGCTAGGAATGGGGTTCCTATCAGCGCCAGGTTTCCGATGGTTAGGCAGGAAGTAGTGACTGGGAGTATTTTCTGTAGGCCTCCTATCTTTCGGATATCTTGTTCTCCGTTTAGGTTGTGGATGATAGACCCTGAGCATAGGAATAGTATGGCTTTAAAGAAGGCATGGGTTGAGATGTGTAGGAAGGCTAGTTGTGGGAGGTTTAGTCCGATAGTGACTATTATTAGTCCTAGTTGGCTGGATGTTGAGAAAGCAATGATTTTTTTGATGTCATTTTGGGTTAGGGCGCATGTGGCAGCGAATAGGGTTGATAGAGCACCTAGGCATAGGCAGGCAGTTAGGGCTGTCTGGTTGGTGGCTAGCAGGGGGTGCATGCGGATGAGCAGGAAGATTCCGGCTACTACTATGGTACTGGAGTGCAGTAGGGCTGATACTGGGGTGGGGCCTTCTATTGCTGCGGGCAGTCATGGGTGGAGTCCAAATTGGGCGGATTTTCCTGCGGCTGCGAGGATTAATCCTATGAGGGGGAGGATTGGGGTTTGGTGGGGGTGTACGGCTTGTTGGATCTCTCAGGTGTTGAATGTTGAAGCTAGTCATGCTATGCTCAGGATCAGTCCGATGTCTCCGATTCGGTTGTAGATTACGGCTCGTAGGGCGGCGGTGTTGGCATCTGCTCGGCCTTGTCATCAGCCGATGAGAAGGAAGGACATGATTCGTACTCCTTCCCAGCCTACGAATAGGAGGAATATGTTGTTTGCGGTTGTTAGGAGGAGTATGGCGACTAGGAATGTCAGTAGGTAGGTGAAAAATTTTGTTACGTATGGCTCTGAGGCCATGTATCATATGGCGAATTGTAGGATTGATCATG
This sequence comes from Anser brachyrhynchus, assembly GCF_964034855.1. Classification (NCBI taxonomy): domain Eukaryota; kingdom Metazoa; phylum Chordata; class Aves; order Anseriformes; family Anatidae; genus Anser; species Anser brachyrhynchus. Next base: position 175,235 of record NW_027664112.1, read on the forward strand.
TTACAAATAGGGCGATTGGAAGAAATGTTATTGAGTATTGGTCTATTTTTAGGCTCAGGGGGATTTTAAAGTTTATAATGAATTTTCACTCCCAGTGGCAGGTGACAGATTCTACTCCCGAGTAGATGAATGCGGTTGTAGGGGCTAGGCTAATTAGGAATGCGGTTTTAACAGCGCGGGTGGTGGCTTGTGGGGTGTTTTTAAAGTTTTTAAATAGAAATGGCAGGATGATTGGGGTTAGGAGGATTGTCAGCGTGAGTAGTGTGAGGGAGTTGATTAGTAGTGTGGGGTTCACTACTTTTACTTGGATTTGCACCAAGATGGGTGGTTCCTAAGACCAGTGGATTGCTGTTATCCTTTAAAAGTAAGGGGGCTGAGGTTTTAGGCTCAGATGTAAGAGTTAGCAGCTCTTGTTGGTTAAACCCTCCCCTCGGCAGGTAAGAAGGTTTGAACTTCTATTCTTAGAATCACAGTCTAATGTTTGGTTTAAACTATACTTGCATGAGGGGATTCCGGAGATCAGTTCGGGTTTGAGGATTAGGAGGAATATTGGGATAATGTGGAGTGTTATGAGCAGGTGTTCTCGCGTGGTTGAGTTTTGCATAGATGTGATGTGGGAGGGGATTGAGCCTCGTTGGGTCATTAGTAGTATGAATAAGGTGTAGGAGGCGGTTAGTAGGGTTGCGATTCCTGTTAGGATGATCGTGAAGGCAGATCAGTTGAATAAGGTGATTATAATGGTTAGCTCTGCTATGAGGTTTGTTGTTGGGGGTAAGGCTATGTTTGTTAGATTGGCCAGCAATCATCAGGTAGCTATGAGTGGTAGGAGAGGTTGTAGGCCTCGTGTGAGTAGTAGAATTCGGCTGTGCGTACGTTCATAGTTTGTGTTGGCTAGGCAGAATAGTATGGAGGAAGTTAGTCCATGGGAAATTATTAGGATCATTGCCCCTGAGAATGATCAGTGGGTTTGGATTATTCCTGCGGCGATAACTAGGCCTATGTGGCTAACGGATGAATAAGCGATTAGTGATTTTAGGTCTGTCTGTCGTAGGCAGATTGAGCTAGTCATTAGGGCGCCTCATAGGGCCAGGGTTAGGAAGGGGTAGTGCAGGAGGTTGGACAGTGGGCCCATAAATAGAGTGACTCGTATAATTCCGTATCCTCCTAGCTTTAGTAGTAGGGCGGCGAGGAGTATTGAGCCTGCGATGGGTGCTTCTACGTGGGCTTTTGGCAGTCAGAGGTGTAGGCCGTATAGTGGGGCTTTTACTATGAATGCTATGAGCAGTGCTAGACCTGATAGTATTCCTGTCCATGGGGTGGATAGGGTTGGGTGGGTTAGTTGTAGGGTTGGCAGGTGCAGGGTGCCAATTTTCACGTAATGGTGTATGATTGTGATTAGCAGGGGTAGAGAGCTTACTAGCGTGTAGAATAGCAGGTAGATGCCAGCGCTTAGGCGTTCTGGTTGGTTCCCCCATCGGGTGATTAAGATTAGGGTGGGAATGAGGGTTGCTTCAAATGAGATGTAAAATAGTGCTAGTTCTGTGGTGGAAAAGGCTAGTAGGATGAATGGCTGGACTGCGACTAAGGTTGAGATAAAGATTCGTTTGCGTTGTAGGGGTTCTTGTTGCAGGTGGTTTTGGCTTGCTATGATTATGAGTGGGAGTAGTCAGCAGGATAGTACTAGGAGGGGGGATGAGATTTGGTCAATTCCTGTTCAGTTGGATAAAAATTTGTAGGGGTAGTAGGTTGGGATTAATCACTGTAGGCTTAGGGCAGCGATTAGGAGGCTGTATAAGGTGGTGTTAGTCCATAGAAATTTTGGTGGAGACAGCAGGGCTGTTGGAAGAAGTATGATTGTGGGTAGGATGATTTTTAGCATTGCAGGAGGTTTAGGTTGTGTAGATGGTCGGAGCCATGTGTGCGGGTGGAGGCTACTAGGATGGCCAGGCCTGTGCCCGCCTCACACGCTGAGAAGGTTAGCATGAGAATTGGTACCATGGTGAATGAGGAGACTTGGTTTTCGATGGATCATATTGATAGGCCTACGAATATCGATAATATTATGCTTTCAAGGCATAGTAGGGCGGATACTAGGTGGGTTCGGTGGAAGGCTAGTCCTAGTCCGCTGAAAATGAAGGCTGAGTAGAAGCTTAAATGTAGGGGCGACATAAGAAAGTTACAGGGTTGGCTGTAATCTGCTGGGTCGAAACCAGCTATCTTTTTGGTTAGACTAACTTTCTGTTATTCTGCTCATTCTAGGCCCCCTTGAATTCACTCGTAGGCCAGTCCGAGTGTTAGGAGAAGGAGGATCACTACAGTTCAGGTGAGGGTCATTAGGGGGGATTGGAGTTGGACGGCTCATGGCAGGGGGAGTAGGAGGGCGATTTCTAGGTCGAATAGGACGAACAGGATGGCTACTGAGGAAGAATCGGACTGAGAATGGTAATCGAGCAGATCCAAGTGGGTCGAATCCACATTCGTACGGTGAGAGTTTCTCTGAGTCGGGGTTTATTTGGGCGAGTCAGAAGTTTAATGCGGTTAGGGCGGCGCTTAGGATTGATGATAGGGCGAATATGAACATGAGTGCGTTCATTGCTCTCCTCTGGGTTTATACCAGATTCTAGAGATTGGAAGTCAATTGTAATTAATATACTAGAAGAGCAAGATCCTCATCAGTAGATGGTTATGTAGAGGAATAGTCAGATGACGTCTACGAAGTGTCAGTATCAGGCTGCTGCCTCGAATCCGAAGTGGTGGTCTGATGTAAAGTGGAACGTGATCAGTCGGAAGAGGCAGACGGTCAGGAAGGAGGATCCGATGATTACGTGGAGTCCGTGGAATCCAGTGGCAACGAAGAAGGTAGATCCGTAGACGCTATCGGCGATTGAGAATGGGGCTTCGTGGTATTCTATTGCTTGTAGGGCTGTGAAGTAGAATCCCAGGAGGATCGTTAGGGTTAGGGCGTGGATGGCGTGTTTTCGGTTTCCTTCTGTGATGCTGTGATGGGCTCACGTTACGGTAATGCCTGAGGCTAGTAGGATGGCTGTGTTTAGTAGGGGGACTTCTATCGGGTTGAGTGGTTTAATTCCTGTTGGGGGTCATTGGCCTCCTAGTTCTGGGGTTGGGGCCAGGCTCGAGTGGAAGAACGCTCAGAAGAACCCTAAGAAGAAGAATGCTTCGGATGTGATGAAAAGGATTATGCCGTATCGTAGGCCTTTTTGGACTGTGGGAGTGTGATGGCCTTGGAAGGTGCTTTCTCGTACAATGTCTCGTCATCATTGGAGTATTACTAGGAGTATTGAGATGAGGCCTAGGGTTAGTAGTATGGATGAGTTGTAGTGGAATCACATGATTAATCCTGAGGTTGTGAGTAGGGCGGCGGCTGCCCCGAAGATTGGTCAAGGGCTTGGGTCAACTATGTGGTATGAGTGTGCTTGGTGTGCCATTAGATGTTTTCTTGTAAGTATAGGCTTAGAAGGAGCACGAAGACGTAGGCCTGGATTATGGCTACTGCTACTTCTAGGATGGTTAGGAGTAGTAGGATGATTATTGTTAGGATGGATACTGCAGGAAGGGTGGGTATTAATGCAATGGAGGCTGTAGAGATGAGTTGGATGAGTAAGTGTCCTGCTGTAAGGTTGGCTGTAAGGCGGACTCCGAGGGCTAGGGGGCGGATTAGTAGGCTGGTTGTTTCGATCAGGATTAGTGCGGGGATTAGGGGTGTAGGGGTACCTTCGGGTAATAGGTGGGCTAAAGAGGCTGATGGTTGGTTTCGTAGGCCTGTTAGTAGTGTGGCGAGCCATAGTGGGAAGGCTAGGGCTATGTTCATAGATAGTTGGGTGGTTGGGGTGAATGTATATGGAAGGAGGCCTAGAAGGTTGATTGTAAGAAGTATGATTATTAGGGATGTAAATATTATGGCTCATTTGTGGCCATTTTTGTTGAGTGGGACTATTAGTTGTTTTGTGATTAGGTGAAGGAGTCATGTTTGGATAGTAGAAAGGCGGTTGTTGATTCATCGGTTGTTTGGGGACGGGAATAGTAGGGCTGGGAAGAGTAGGGATAGTAGGATTAAGGGGATGCCGAATAGATTGGGGCTGGAAAATTGGTCAAAGAAGCTTAGGTTCATGGTCAGGATCATGGTGTGGGTTTGGTAGTGAGGGAGGTCTTATTTGATGGGGGGTTGGTTGTGGTGAAGGCTAGTAGTTTTGGTTGGATGAGGAGTGCTAGGGTTAATCAGGTTATAATTATGATTGAAAATCATGGTGCGGGGTTAAGCTGTGGCATATCATTAAGGAGGGGGAAGTCCCTCTTTGGCTAGCTTAAAAGGCTAGTGCTGTTGCATAGCTTCTTAATGATTAGGATGATGATAGAAGGGACGATCAGGCCTCGAAATGTGGGAGTGGGGTTGATTCTACTACAATGGGTATGTAGCTGTGATTAGCCCCGCAAATTTCTGAGCATTGTCCGTAAAAAATCCCAGGCCGGGTGGTAATGAATGAAGTTTGGTTTAGTCGGCCTGGGATTGCGTCTGTTTTAACTCCGAGCGTTGGGACTGCTCAGGAGTGGAGTACGTCTCCTGCAGTAATGATCACGCGGATGGGGGATTCTATTGGGATAACTACGCGGTGGTCAACTTCTAGCAGTCGGAAGTGGCCGTTGGGTAAGTCTGGGGTGGGCACTATGTAGGAGTCGAATGATAGGTCTTTGAAGTCTGTGTATTCGTAGCTTCAGTATCATTGGTGGCCGATGGCTTTTAGGGTGAGGTCTGGTTCATCGATTTTGTCCATTATGTAGAGGATTTGTAGGGATGGGAGGGCGAGGAGTACCAGGACGATAGCAGGTAGGATTGTCCAGATCAGCTCTACTTCTTGGGCGTCTACAGCATTGGACGAGTGTTTTTCTGTTAGTATGTGGGCTAAAAGGTAGAGAACTAGGCTGCAGATAGCTAGAGCAACGATTAGGGCGTGGTCGTGGAATTCAACGAGTTCTTCTATGATGGGTGATGAGGCGTCTTGGAATCCTAGTTGGGAGTGGTTGGCCACATGAGATGTACAGGATTTTTACCTGTGATTTAGTCTTGACAAGGCTATGTAATTGGTTTACTAACGTCTCATAAGAAAGAAGCATGAGCGGTTAATGCAGTTGGCTTGAAACCAGCATGTGAGGGTTCGATTCCTTCCTTTCTTGTACTTGGATGAAGGCCGGTTCCTCGAAAGTATGGTATGGGGGAGGGCAGCCGTGGATTCATTCAACGTTTGTGGTAGTTAGTTCTGGTTGTAGGACTTTTCGTTTGGCCGGAAAGGCTTCTCAGATGATGAATATTAGTATGATTACGGCTACTATTGAGATTAGGGAGCCGATGGAGGAAATGGTGTTTCATAGTGTGTAGGCGTCGGGATAGTCCGAGTATCGTCGGGGTATTCCTGCTAGGCCTAGGAAGTGCTGGGGGAAGAACGTTAGGTTTACTCCTGTAAATATTACCCCGAAGTGGGCTTTTGCTCATGTTTGGTGTAGGGTAAACCCAGTGAGTAGTGGGAATCAGTGAGTAAATCCTGCTAGAATGGCAAAGACGGCGCCTATGGATAGGACGTAGTGGAAGTGGGCAACTACGTAGTACGTGTCGTGCAGGGCGATGTCTAGGGAAGAGTTTGCAAGAACGATTCCTGTTAATCCTCCGATGGTAAATAGGAAGATAAATCCTAGAGCTCATAGTATTGGGGGGGTCTCATTTGATTGTTCCTCCGTGCAGGGTGGCTAGTCAGCTAAATACTTTGATTCCGGTAGGGATGGCAATGATTATAGTGGCTGATGTAAAGTAGGCTCGGGTATCAACGTCTATTCCTACTGTAAACATGTGGTGAGCTCAGACGATGAATCCTAGGAAGCCGATGGATAGTATGGCTCAGACTATTCCCATGTAGCCGAAGGGCTCCTTTTTGCCTGAGTAGTACGTGACTACGTGTGAGATGATTCCGAACCCCGGTAGGATCAGAATATAGACTTCTGGGTGTCCGAAGAATCAGAATAGGTGTTGGTACAGGATTGGGTCTCCTCCTCCAGCGGGGTCGAAGAATGTGGTGTTTAGGTTTCGATCAGTTAGTAATATTGTAATACCGGCGGCGAGTACGGGGAGTGATAGAAGGAGTAGGATGGCGGTAATTAGTACGGATCAGACAAATAGTGGGGTTTGGTATTGTGAGAGTGCGGGGGGTTTTATGTTGATGGCTGTGGTGATAAAGTTGATGGCCCCAAGGATGGAGGAGATACCGGCTAAGTGGAGTGAGAAGATAGCCAGGTCTACTGAAGCTCCGGCGTGGGCAAGGTTACCTGCTAGGGGAGGGTAGACAGTTCAGCCTGTGCCGGCGCCAGCTTCTACAGTGGATGAGGCTAGTAGGAGGAGGAATGATGGGGGGAGGAGTCAAAAGCTTATGTTGTTTATTCGCGGGAATGCTATGTCGGGGGCACCGATTATGAGGGGGACTAATCAGTTGCCGAATCCTCCGATCATGATGGGTATGACTATAAAGAAGCTTATTACAAAGGCGTGAGCGGTAACGATTACATTGTAAATTTGGTCGTCGCCTAGGAGAGTTCCTGGTTGTCCTAGTTCTGCGCGGATTAATAGGCTGAGTGCGGTGCCGACTATTCCTGCTCATGCCCCGAAGATGAGGTACAGGGTGCCAATATCCTTATGGTTAGTGGAAAATAGTCATCGGTTGATGAAGGTGACGGGTAAGATGGCTGAGTGTTGAAGCGTTAGGCTGTAGTCCTTTTTACAGAGGTTTAATTCCTCTTCTTATCGGCTCTGTAGTGAAATTCATGTTGAGTTGCAAGCTCATCGATGCGCACTAGGGTGCGTCAGGGTCTTTGTAGGCAGAAGCCAATTGGTTTAGGCATTTAGCTGTTAACTAGAGTTTTGTGGGATCGAAGCCCATCTGTCTAGGGAGGCTTTAGCTTAATTAAAGCGTCTGACTTGCATTCAGAAGATACAGGTTAATATTCTGTAAGTCTTAATGTGCAGAAACTAAGAGGGTTTAACTCTTATTTAAGGCTTTGAAGGCCTTCGGTTTGGGGTGTTATCCTAAGTTTCTAGACAATGGCATGTATTATTGGGGACAGGGGAAGTAAGAGGATTGATAGTGAGGCAAGGACCGCAGTAGGTGTGCTTGGGGCTTTGCTAGTGTATCATTGTTTTATGTGGTTAGAGGAGTTGGGGGGAAGGGTAATTGTTGAGTGGTATGCGAGGCGTAGGTAGAAGAAGAGGCTGAGCAGTGATAGCATGGCAATTGCCATGGCTGCTGGTGTTATTTCCTGTTTAGTTAGTTCTTGGATGATAAGTCACTTTGGTATAAAGCCTGTTAATGGGGGGAGGCCTGCTAGGGATAAAAGTACTAGTATTAGGGTGGCGTTTAGCACTGGGGTTTTTGTTCATGAGGTTGTGATCATGGATAGGTTAAGGGCTTTGATTTTGTTAAGGGCTAGGAATACGGCTGATGTTATGATTGTGTATAGGTAGAAGGTAAGTAAGGCCAATTTGGGGCTGTAAACTAGGATGATGGCGATTCAGCCTAAGTGGGAGATGGACGAGAAGGCTAGGATTTTGTGTGTTTGTGTTTGGTTCAGTCCTATTCAGCCTCCTAGTGCTGTTGAGGCTAGGGCCATGGCGGTGAGTAGAGCTGGGTCGAGGGATTTGGATGTTAGTAGGAGCAGGGTTAGTGGGGGGAATTTTATGAGGGTCGAGAGTAGCAGGGCTGTTATTAGTGGCGATCCTTGTAGTACTTCTGGGAATCAGAAGTGAAATGGCACTAGGCCCAGTTTAATAGCGATTGCTGCTGTCAGTAGTAGACAGGAGGTTGGGTGGTTTATTTGTGTGATGTCTCATTGGCCGGTGACTCAGGCATTGGTTATGCTAGAGAATAGGACCAGGGCGGAAGCAGCTGCTTGGGTTAGGAAGTATTTCGTTGCGGCTTCTACTGCTCGTGGGTGGTGGGATTTGGCAATTAGGGGAATGATGGCTAGTGCGTTGATCTCCAGTCCTGTCCAGGCCAGAACTCAGTGGTTGCTGGAAATTGTGATTGTGGTGCCCAAGATGAGGCTGAAGGTTATGATTGGGGTCGCGTAAGGGTTCATTAGTAGAGGAGGGGGTTAAACCATCATTTTCGGGGTATGGGCCCGATAGCTTGATTAGCTGACTCTACTAGAAAATAATATAAGGGAAGTATGGAGAATTTTGATTTCTCTTGTGTGGGTTCAATTCCTACTTTTCTAAGGTCAACAGGAAATGAGAGGGCTGTTATACCTCTATGTTCACTTTATCATAGTGACCCTTTGTAGTTCAGGCACATTTCCTTATGTAAGGAGGTAGGCCTGCATAGCAGATAGGTATGCTGATGTGTCAGAGGCACAGAGCTAGTGTGAGGGGTAGGAAGTTTTTTCATAGTAGGTGCATTAGTTGGTCATATCGGAATCGTGGGTATGAAGCTCGGACCCATAAGAAACCAGAAGATAGTAGGAGGACTTTTGTGGCTAGGATGACGGGGAATAGTTCTGTGGGTGGCCCTAGGGCGCTTGGGTTTAGGAATATGATGGCTGTAAGTGTATTTATTAGCATAATGTTCGCATATTCAGCTAGGAAGAATAAGGCGAAGGGTCCTGCGGCGTATTCAACGTTAAACCCTGAGACTAGCTCAGATTCACCCTCTGTGAGGTCAAAAGGAGCTCGGATTGTCTCTGCTAGGGTGGATACGTATCATATTAATGCTAGGGGTCATGAGGAGAAAATGAAGTATAGAGGCTCCTGTGCGACGGCAAAGGAGCTGAGTGTGTAGCTTCCGCTTAGTATGATTATTGATAGCAGGATTATGGCCAGTGTCACTTCGTATGAAATGGTCTGTGCTACTGCCCGTAGGGCTCCGATTAGTGCGTATTTTGAGTTCGAGGCTCAGCCTGATCATAGGACTGAGTAGACGGCTAGGCTTGACATGGCTATTAGGAAGAGAACTCCGAGGTTTAGATCTGCTAGGGGAAATGGGAGTGGTAGTGGTGCTCAAGTGGTGAGGGCTAGGACAAGGGCTAGTATTGGTATCAGAATGAATAGAAGTGGGGAAGAGGTAGAGGGTCGGATGGGCTCTTTGGTAAATAGTTTCAGTCCGTCCGCAAATGGTTGAAGTAGGCCAAAAGGCCCGACAACGTTAGGGCCTTTGCGGGATTGTATGTAGCTTAGGATTTTCCGTTCTACTAGGGTTAGGAAGGCTACGGCAATCAGGATTGGGATGATGTATAGGAGGGATATAATGAGGCAGCTTAGTGTTGTTATTTGAATCATGGGTGAAGCTAGGGAGAGGATTTGAACCTCTGGGGAAAGGGCTTAAGCCTTCTGCACTTGCCGGGCTCTGCCACTCTAGCTGGTCCTTTTCTAGGATTGAAAGTGGTGGGGGAAGGCCCTCTTCACGGTTTAGTTGGTTTCACTGCTTAGAGGGGGGGGGCGTGCTTGTGGTATTGGCCCCACTTTCCCGGTCCTTTCGTACTGGGGAGAGTGTGTCATAGATAGAAACCGACCTGGATTGCTCCGGTCTGAACTCAGATCACGTAGGACTGTTAATCGTTGAACAAACGAACCCTTAATAGCGGCTGCACCATTAGGATGTCCTGATCCAACATCGAGGTCGTAAACCCCCCTGTCGATATGGGCTCTTGAGGGGGATTGCGCTGTTATCCCTGGGGTAGCTTGGTCCATTAATCAATTATATTGGGTCTGGTCACTGTTAGCACTTTGAGGGGTAGCTCTAGGTAAAGAGGTATGGTCTTGTTTTTGGAGGATTTGTTCTCCTCCAAGGTCGCCCCAACCGAAAAATATCGACCAGGCTCTGCGATGGTAGTGGCCCCAGTGGGGTTGATTGAGGATTCGCGGTGGTCGTTGATTTTTAAGTTCCACAGGGTCTTCTCGTCTTATGTTCACATCCCCGCTTTTGCACGGGGAGATCAATTTCACTGATTATCTGTGAGAGACAGTTAAGACCTCGTTTAGCCATTCATACAAGTCTCGATTTATGGGACAATTGATTGCGCTATCTTTGCACGGTTAGGATACCGCGGCCGTTAAACCTAAGTCACCGGGCAGGCATCACCTTCAATACTTGTTTAATTTGCTGAAGGCTATGTTTTTGGTAAACAGTCGGGCCTTATTAATTTGCCGAGTTCCTTTCACAGATTTTAATCGCTCTTATAGGCGCTCCTGAGTCGGGTTAACAGGGTTAGTTAATACGTGGTCTTGTAGGGGTTTTTGTATCTGTCTAGGTCTGTTAATAATGTTTCTATGTAAGCTTGCGCCGTTAGAGGGGTGTGGCCCTGAGTTACTTATTTTAGCATTAATTCTCCTATATTCATAGGTTGACCTGTTTGTGATAAGGGAATCATCTTATTTTGGTATTTTTAGGTGGTGGAGCTTTGACGCACTCTTTTTTGATGGCTGCTTTAGGGCCCACGGTAGGATCAGTAGTAAGAATTATCCGCTAGTCGAGGTTGTGTCCTTTTTTAATGGAGCTGTCCCTCCATTAAATAGCTCTTAATCATCTCATTAGGGTTCAGGATGTCCGGTAGGGAGGATTAAGGGGGAACTTAGATTCGTTTCACAGGTAACCAGCTATCACCCAGCTCGGTTGGCTTTTCACCTCTACTGACAAGTCATCCCACTCTTTTGCAACAGAGACGGGTTCGCTCTCTTTAACTGCTTGAAAGTAGCTCGCTTGGGTTTCGGGGGGGCAAACTTTAGTTCACTTTGCTTGGTTGTTCTCGCTAAACCATGATGCAAAAGGTACAAGGGTTGATCTTTGCTGTCTGTCGCTTTGATTGTTTCACTGCTATTTCATCTTTCCCTTACGGTACTGGGGTCTCTATCGCGTCTAAGTGTCTTTTCTATCGCCTATACTAAGACTGTAAAATGCTTTAGTTTAATTAGTTTAGTAAATTCTTCAGTTTTGGTGTACTATTTGTGTGGTTGAGCTAGAGGGGGGGCTTCAAGACGATCCGGTCTAGTAGATATCTTTCAGGTGTAAGCTGAGTGCTTTGGTGTTATAGCTACGTCTTGATATTCTAAGTACACCTTCCGGTACACTTACCTTGTTACGACTTACCTCATCTTCAGCGTATTTATGGTATTAGTTATGTGGGATGTGGCTTTTGAGGAGGGTGACGGGCGGTATGTACGTGCCCCAGGGCCGGCTTAAAGTAGGCTCTATTGTCCCACTTTACTGCTAAATCCGCCTTCCAGAAGTGGTTTCACGCTTCTTTCCGTGTGCCCTATGAATGGGGAATGTAGCCCATTTCTTCCACTCCGTAGGCTATACCTTGACCTGTCTTATTAGCGGGGTGCTATTGTGTCCACTGTTGTGCTCTCATTCGAGGTGGGCTGGCGACGGCGGTATGTAGGCTGTGTTGGCAAGGGGTGGTTGGGTTAATCGGGGATTATCGATTGTAGAACAGGCTCCTCTAGGTGGGTTTGGGGCACCGCCAAGTCCTTAGAGTTTTAAGCGTTTGTGCTCGTAGTTCTCTGGCGGATACTTCGGTAAAGTAAGTATCAAGATTTAGGGCCAGGCATAGTGGGGTATCTAATCCCAGTTTGGGCCCTGGCTTTCGTGGGTTTAAATCAGTCGTTAGTTCCTAAGATCATCTTAATGGTGTGTTTAGGTGCATCTTGGGCTTATGACAGCTCAGTTGCATTTTGATCTTAGTTAGCTAGGATAGGCATTTTACCACTCTTTACGCCGTGTCAATAGGACGGTTGATTTGGGTTTCTTGTATGACCGCGGTGGCTGGCACAAGATTTACCAACCCTTGAAGTTAGGCTGTTGCTATAACTAAGTCAAGTTTGCACTCATTGCTTAATGTTAATTACTGCTGAATACCCGTGGGGGCGTGGCTTAGCGAGGCGTCTTGGGCTACTACTTGGGTGTGCCTGATACCCGCTCCTCAAGGCCTGTATGGGGGTAGGTGGTCGAGGGCGTTTACACTGGGGCGCGGATACTTGCATGTATATATTTAGCAAAAACCAACCGTAAGGTTAGGACTAAGTCTTTTGTCCGCAGGCATGTTTTATGCCATCTTGGCAACTTCAGTGCCATGCTTTGTGTTAAGCTATGTGGACGGGGGTGTGGTTAGCTGATAGTTGAGTGGTGAGTGAGAGTGAAGTATATGAAATTATTGCTTGTGTTTACTATTTTTAGTACTGGAGTTTCTCTAAGTCCTAGGACTAGGAGGAAATGGTGTTTCATAGTGTGTAGGCGTCGGGATAGTCCGAGTATCGTCGGGGTATTCCTGCTAGGCCTAGGAAGTGCTGGGGGAAGAACGTTAGGTTTACTCCTGTAAATATTACCCCGAAGTGGGCTTTTGCTCATGTTTGGTGTAGGGTAAACCCAGTGAGTAGTGGGAATCAGTGAGTAAATCCTGCTAGAATGGCAAAGACGGCGCCTATGGATAGGACGTAGTGGAAGTGGGCAACTACGTAGTACGTGTCGTGCAGGGCGATGTCTAGGGAAGAGTTTGCAAGAACGATTCCTGTTAATCCTCCGATGGTAAATAGGAAGATAAATCCTAGAGCTCATAGTATTGGGGGGGGGTCTCATTTGATTGTTCCTCCGTGCAGGGTGGCTAGTCAGCTAAATACTTTGATTCCGGTAGGGATGGCAATGATTATAGTGGCTGATGTAAAGTAGGCTCGGGTATCAACGTCTATTCCTACTGTAAACATGTGGTGAGCTCAGACGATGAATCCTAGGAAGCCGATGGATAGTATGGCTCAGACTATTCCCATGTAGCCGAAGGGCTCCTTTTTGCCTGAGTAGTACGTGACTACGTGTGAGATGATTCCGAACCCCGGTAGGATCAGAATATAGACTTCTGGGTGTCCGAAGAATCAGAATAGGTGTTGATACAGGATTGGGTCTCCTCCTCCAGCGGGGTCGAAGAATGTGGTGTTTAGGTTTCGATCAGTTAGTAATATTGTAATACCGGCGGCGAGTACGGGGAGTGATAGAAGGAGTAGGATGGCGGTAATTAGTACGGATCAGACAAATAGTGGGGTTTGGTATTGTGAGAGTGCGGGGGGTTTTATGTTGATGGCTGTGGTGATAAAGTTGATGGCCCCAAGGATGGAGGAGATACCGGCTAAGTGGAGTGAGAAGATAGCCAGGTCTACTGAAGCTCCGGCGTGGGCAAGGTTACCTGCTAGGGGAGGGTAGACAGTTCAGCCTGTGCCGGCGCCAGCTTCTACAGTGGATGAGGCTAGTAGGAGGAGGAATGATGGGGGGAGGAGTCAAAAGCTTATGTTGTTTATTCGCGGGAATGCTATGTCGGGGGCACCGATTATGAGGGGGACTAATCAGTTGCCGAATCCTCCGATCATGATGGGTATGACTATAAAGAAGCTTATTACAAAGGCGTGAGCGGTAACGATTACATTGTAAATTTGGTCGTCGCCTAGGAGAGTTCCTGGTTGTCCTAGTTCTGCGCGGATTAATAGGCTGAGTGCGGTGCCGACTATTCCTGCTCATGCCCCGAAGATGAGGTACAGGGTGCCAATATCCTTATGGTTAGTGGAAAATAGTCATCGGTTGATGAAGGTGACGGGTAAGATGGCTGAGTGTTGAAGCGTTAGGCTGTAGTCCTTTTTACAGAGGTTTAATTCCTCTTCTTATCGGCTCTGTAGTGAAATTCATGTTGAGTTGCAAGCTCATCGATGCGCACTAGGGTGCGTCAGGGTCTTTGTAGGCAGAAGCCAATTGGTTTAGGCATTTAGCTGTTAACTAGAGTTTTGTGGGATCGAAGCCCATCTGTCTAGGGAGGCTTTAGCTTAATTAAAGCGTCTGACTTGCATTCAGAAGATACAGGTTAATATTCTGTAAGTCTTAATGTGCAGAAACTAAGAGGGTTTAACTCTTATTTAAGGCTTTGAAGGCCTTCGGTTTGGGGTGTTATCCTAAGTTTCTAGACAATGGCATGTATTATTGGGGACAGGGGAAGTAAGAGGATTGATAGTGAGGCAAGGACCGCAGTAGGTGTGCTTGGGGCTTTGCTAGTGTATCATTGTTTTATGTGGTTAGAGGAGTTGGGGGGAAGGGTAATTGTTGAGTGGTATGCGAGGCGTAGGTAGAAGAAGAGGCTGAGCAGTGATAGCATGGCAATTGCCATGGCTGCTGGTGTTATTTCCTGTTTAGTTAGTTCTTGGATGATAAGTCACTTTGGTATAAAGCCTGTTAATGGGGGGAGGCCTGCTAGGGATAAAAGTACTAGTATTAGGGTGGCGTTTAGCACTGGGGTTTTTGTTCATGAGGTTGTGATCATGGATAGGTTAAGGGCTTTGATTTTGTTAAGGGCTAGGAATACGGCTGATGTTATGATTGTGTATAGGTAGAAGGTAAGTAAGGCCAATTTGGGGCTGTAAACTAGGATGATGGCGATTCAGCCTAAGTGGGAGATGGACGAGAAGGCTAGGATTTTGCGTGTTTGTGTTTGGTTCAGTCCTATTCAGCCTCCTAGTGCTGTTGAGGCTAGGGCCATGGCGGTGAGTAGAGCTGGGTCGAGGGATTTGGATGTTAGTAGGAGCAGGGTTAGTGGGGGGAATTTTATGAGGGTCGAGAGTAGCAGGGCTGTTATTAGTGGCGATCCTTGTAGTACTTCTGGGAATCAGAAGTGAAATGGCACTAGGCCCAGTTTAATAGCGATTGCTGCTGTCAGTAGTAGACAGGAGGTTGGGTGGTTTATTTGTGTGATGTCTCATTGGCCGGTGACTCAGGCATTGGTTATGCTAGAGAATAGGACCAGGGCGGAAGCAGCTGCTTGGGTTAGGAAGTATTTCGTTGCGGCTTCTACTGCTCGTGGGTGGTGGGATTTGGCAATTAGGGGAATGATGGCTAGTGCGTTGATCTCCAGTCCTGTCCAGGCCAGAACTCAGTGGTTGCTGGAAATTGTGATTGTGGTGCCCAAGATGAGGCTGAAGGTTATGATTGGGGTCGCGTAAGGGTTCATTAGTAGAGGAGGGGGTTAAACCATCATTTTCGGGGTATGGGCCCGATAGCTTGATTAGCTGACTCTACTAGAAAATAATATAAGGGAAGTATGGAGAATTTTGATTTCTCTTGTGTGGGTTCAATTCCTACTTTTCTAAGGTCAACAGGAAATGAGAGGGCTGTTATACCTCTATGTTCACTTTATCATAGTGACCCTTTGTAGTTCAGGCACATTTCCTTATGTAAGGAGGTAGGCCTGCATAGCAGATAGGTATGCTGATGTGTCAGAGGCACAGAGCTAGTGTGAGGGGTAGGAAGTTTTTTCATAGTAGGTGCATTAGTTGGTCATATCGGAATCGTGGGTATGAAGCTCGGACCCATAAGAAACCAGAAGATAGTAGGAGGACTTTTGTGGCTAGGATGACGGGGAATAGTTCTGTGGGTGGCCCTAGGGCGCTTGGGTTTAGGAATATGATGGCTGTAAGTGTATTTATTAGCATAATGTTCGCATATTCAGCTAGGAAGAATAAGGCGAAGGGTCCTGCGGCGTATTCAACGTTAAACCCTGAGACTAGCTCAGATTCACCCTCTGTGAGGTCAAAAGGAGCTCGGTTTGTCTCTGCTAGGGTGGATACGTATCATATTATTGCTAGGGGTCATGAGGAGAAAATGAAGTATAGAGGCTCCTGTGCGACGGCAAAGGAGCTGAGTGTGTAGCTTCCGCTTAGTATGATTATTGATAGCAGGATTATGGCCAGTGTCACTTCGTATGAAATGGTCTGTGCTACTGCCCGTAGGGCTCCGATTAGTGCGTATTTTGAGTTCGAGGCTCAGCCTGATCATAGGACTGAGTAGACGGCTAGGCTTGACATGGCTATTAGGAAGAGAACTCCGAGGTTTAGATCTGCTAGGGGAAATGGGAGTGGTAGTGGTGCTCAAGTGGTGAGGGCTAGGACAAGGGCTAGTATTGGTATCAGAATGAATAGAAGTGGGGAAGAGGTAGAGGGTCGGATGGGCTCTTTGGTAAATAGTTTCAGTCCGTCCGCAAATGGTTGAAGTAGGCCAAAAGGCCCGACAACGTTAGGGCCTTTGCGGGATTGTATGTAGCTTAGGATTTTCCGTTCTACTAGGGTTAGGAAGGCTACGGCAATCAGGATTGGGATGATGTATAGGAGGGATATAATGAGGCAGCTTAGTGTTGTTATTTGAATCATGGGTGAAGCTAGGGAGAGGATTTGAACCTCTGGGGAAAGGGCTTAAGCCTTCTGCACTTGCCGGGCTCTGCCACTCTAGCTGGTCCTTTTCTAGGATTGAAAGTGGTGGGGGAAGGCCCTCTTCACGGTTTAGTTGGTTTCACTGCTTAGAGGGGGGGGGCGTGCTTGTGGTATTGGCCCCACTTTCCCGGTCCTTTCGTACTGGGGAGAGTGTGTCATAGATAGAAACCGACCTGGATTGCTCCGGTCTGAACTCAGATCACGTAGGACTGTTAATCGTTGAACAAACGAACCCTTAATAGCGGCTGCACCATTAGGATGTCCTGATCCAACATCGAGGTCGTAAACCCCCCTGTCGATATGGGCTCTTGAGGGGGATTGCGCTGTTATCCCTGGGGTAGCTTGGTCCATTAATCAATTATATTGGGTCTGGTCACTGTTAGCACTTTGAGGGGTAGCTCTAGGTAAAGAGGTATGGTCTTGTTTTTGGAGGATTTGTTCTCCTCCAAGGTCGCCCCAACCGAAAAATATCGACCAGGCTCTGCGATGGTAGTGGCCCCAGTGGGGTTGATTGAGGATTCGCGGTGGTCGTTGATTTTTAAGTTCCACAGGGTCTTCTCGTCTTATGTTCACATCCCCGCTTTTGCACGGGGAGATCAATTTCACTGATTATCTGTGAGAGACAGTTAAGACCTCGTTTAGCCATTCATACAAGTCTCGATTTATGGGACAATTGATTGCGCTACCTTTGCACGGTTAGGATACCGCGGCCGTTAAACCTAAGTCACCGGGCAGGCATCACCTTCAATACTTGTTTAATTTGCTGAAGGCTATGTTTTTGGTAAACAGTCGGGCCTTATTAATTTGCCGAGTTCCTTTCACAGATTTTAATCGCTCTTATAGGCGCTCCTGAGTCGGGTTAACAGGGTTAGTTAATACGTGGTCTTGTAGGGGTTTTTGTATCTGTCTAGGTCTGTTAATAATGTTTCTATGTAAGCTTGCGCCGTTAGAGGGGTGTGGCCCTGTACATGAGGGGCCTAGGATGATTCCTAGGATTGTTATGAGGATGGCAGCGGTTTTGGTGATAAGGGGTATGGTTATTGGGGGGGTTTTGGTTGGTGTGATGAAAGAGGTAATGATTATTCCTGCTGTAATGCTGCCTAGGGCGAGTCGGGTTAGGGGGGCGGTGATTAGTGGGTTGTTTTCGTTTATTGATACTATTGGGGGGATTCGGGTTTGTCCAGCTTGGACTAGGATGGTTATGCGGATGCTGTAGGTTGCGGTGAATGCTGTGGCTATAAGGGTTAGGAGTAGGGCTCAAGTATTTAGGTATGATGTGTTTAAGCTTTCGATGATGAGGTCTTTTGAGTAGAATCCGGCTAGGAATGGGGTTCCTATCAGCGCCAGGTTTCCGATGGTTAGGCAGGAAGTAGTGACTGGGAGTATTTTCTGTAGGCCTCCTATCTTTCGGATATCTTGTTCTCCGTTTAGGTTGTGGATGATAGACCCTGAGCATAGGAATAGTATGGCTTTAAAGAAGGCATGGGTTGAGATGTGTAGGAAGGCTAGTTGTGGGAGGTTTAGTCCGATAGTGACTATTATTAGTCCTAGTTGGCTGGATGTTGAGAAAGCAATGATTTTTTTGATGTCATTTTGGGTTAGGGCGCATGTGGCAGCGAATAGGGTTGATAGAGCACCTAGGCATAGGCAGGCAGTTAGGGCTGTCTGGTTGGTGGCTAGCAGGGGGTGCATGCGGATGAGCAGGAAGATTCCGGCTACTACTATGGTACTGGAGTGCAGTAGGGCTGATACTGGGGTGGGGCCTTCTATTGCTGCGGGCAGTCATGGGTGGAGTCCAAATTGGGCGGATTTTCCTGCGGCTGCGAGGATTAATCCTATGAGGGGGAGGATTGGGGTTTGGTGGGGGTGTACGGCTTGTTGGATCTCTCAGGTGTTGAATGTTGAAGCTAGTCATGCTATGCTCAGGATCAGTCCGATGTCTCCGATTCGGTTGTAGATTACGGCTCGTAGGGCGGCGGTGTTGGCATCTGCTCGGCCTTGTCATCAGCCGATGAGAAGGAAGGACATGATTCGTACTCCTTCCCAGCCTACGAATAGGAGGAATATGTTGTTTGCGGTTGTTAGGAGGAGTATGGCGACTAGGAATGTCAGTAGGTAGGTGAAAAATTTTGTTACGTATGGCTCTGAGGCCATGTATCATATGGCGAATTGTAGGATTGATCATGTTACAAATAGGGCGATTGGAAGAAATGTTATTGAGTATTGGTCTATTTTTAGGCTCAGGGGGATTTTAAAGTTTATAATGAATTTTCACTCCCAGTGGCAGGT
Source organism: Anser brachyrhynchus (assembly GCF_964034855.1). Classification (NCBI taxonomy): domain Eukaryota; kingdom Metazoa; phylum Chordata; class Aves; order Anseriformes; family Anatidae; genus Anser; species Anser brachyrhynchus. The sequence continues at coordinate 193,803 of NW_027664112.1, forward strand.
GACAGATTCTACTCCCGAGTAGATGAATGCGGTTGTAGGGGCTAGGCTAATTAGGAATGCGGTTTTAACAGCGCGGGTGGTGGCTTGTGGGGTGTTTTTAAAGTTTTTAAATAGAAATGGCAGGATGATTGGGGTTAGGAGGATTGTCAGCGTGAGTAGTGTGAGGGAGTTGATTAGTAGTGTGGGGTTCACTCCTTTTACTTGGATTTGCACCAAGATGGGTGGTTCCTAAGACCAGTGGATTGCTGTTATCCTTTAAAAGTAAGGGGGCTGAGGTTTTAGGCTCAGATGTAAGAGTTAGCAGCTCTTGTTGGTTAAACCCTCCCCTCGGCAGGTAAGAAGGTTTGAACTTCTATTCTTAGAATCACAGTCTAATGTTTGGTTTAAACTATACTTGCATGAGGGGATTCCGGAGATCAGTTCGGGTTTGAGGATTAGGAGGAATATTGGGATAATGTGGAGTGTTATGAGCAGGTGTTCTCGCGTGGTTGAGTTTTGCATAGATGTGATGTGGGAGGGGATTGAGCCTTGTTGGGTCATTAGTAGTATGAATAAGGTGTAGGAGGCGGTTAGTAGGGTTGCGATTCCTGTTAGGATGATCGTGAAGGCAGATCAGTTGAATAAGGTGATTATAATGGTTAGCTCTGCTATGAGGTTTGTTGTTGGGGGTAAGGCTATGTTTGTTAGATTGGCCAGCAATCATCAGGTAGCTATGAGTGGTAGGAGAGGTTGTAGGCCTCGTGTGAGTAGTAGAATTCGGCTGTGCGTACGTTCATAGTTTGTGTTGGCTAGGCAGAATAGTATGGAGGAAGTTAGTCCATGGGAAATTATTAGGATCATTGCCCCTGAGAATGATCAGTGGGTTTGGATTATTCCTGCGGCGATAACTAGGCCTATGTGGCTAACGGATGAATAAGCGATTAGTGATTTTAGGTCTGTCTGTCGTAGGCAGATTGAGCTAGTCATTAGGGCGCCTCATAGGGCCAGGGTTAGGAAGGGGTAGTGCAGGAGGTTGGACAGTGGGCCCATAAATAGAGTGACTCGTATAATTCCGTATCCTCCTAGCTTTAGTAGTAGGGCGGCGAGGAGTATTGAGCCTGCGATGGGTGCTTCTACGTGGGCTTTTGGCAGTCAGAGGTGTAGGCCGTATAGTGGGGCTTTTACTATGAATGCTATGAGCAGTGCTAGACCTGATAGTATTCCTGTCCATGAGGTGGATAGGGTTGGGTGGGTTAGTTGTAGGGTTGGCAGGTGCAGGGTGCCAATTTTCACGTATAGGTGTATGATTGTGATTAGCAGGGGTAGAGAGCTTACTAGCGTGTAGAATAGCAGGTAGATGCCAGCGCTTAGGCGTTCTGGTTGGTTCCCCCATCGGGTGATTAAGATTAGGGTGGGAATGAGGGTTGCTTCAAATGAGATGTAAAATAGTGCTAGTTCTGTGGTGGAAAAGGCTAGTAGGATGAATGGCTGGACTGCGACTAAGGTTGAGATAAAGATTCGTTTGCGTTGTAGGGGTTCTTGTTGCAGGTGGTTTTGGCTTGCTATGATTATGAGTGGGAGTAGTCAGCAGGATAGTACTAGGAGGGGGGATGAGATTTGGTCAATTCCTGTTCAGTTGGATAAAAATTTGTAGGGGTAGTAGGTTGGGATTAATCGCTGTAGGCTTAGGGCAGCGATTAGGAGGCTGTATAAGGTGGTGTTAGTCCATAGAAATTTTGGTGGAGACAGCAGGGCTGTTGGAAGAAGTATGATTGTGGGTAGGATGATTTTTAGCATTGCAGGAGGTTTAGGTTGTGTAGATGGTCGGAGCCATGTGTGCGGGTGGAGGCTACTAGGATGGCCAGGCCTGTGCCCGCCTCACACGCTGAGAAGGTTAGCATGAGAATTGGTACCATGGTGAATGAGGAGACTTGGTTTTCGATGGATCATATTGATAGGCCTACGAATATCGATAATATTATGCTTTCAAGGCGTAGTAGGGCGGATACTAGGTGGGTTCGGTGGAAGGCTAGTCCTAGTCCGCTGAAAATGAAGGCTGAGTAGAAGCTTAAATGTAGGGGCGACATAAAAAAGTTACAGGGTTGGCTGTAATCTGCTGGGTCGAAACCAGCTATCTTTTTGGTTAGACTAACTTTCTGTTATTCTGCTCATTCTAGGCCCCCTTGAATTCACTCGTAGGCCAGTCCGAGTGTTAGGAGAAGGAGGATCACTACAGTTCAGGTGAGGGTCATTAGGGGGGATTGGAGTTGGACGGCTCATGGCAGGGGGAGTAGGAGGGAGATTTCTAGGTCGAATAGGACGAACAGGATGGCTACTGAGGAAGAATCGGACTGAGAATGGTAATCGAGCAGATCCAAGTGGGTCGAATCCACATTCGTACGGTGAGAGTTTCTCTGAGTCGGGGTTTATTTGGGCGAGTCAGAAGTTTAATGCGGTTAGGGCGGCGCTTAGGATTGATGATAGGGCGAATATGAACATGAGTGCGTTCATTGCTCTCCTCTGGGTTTATACCAGATTCTAGAGATTGGAAGTCAATTGTAATTAATATACTAGAAGAGCAAGATCCTCATCAGTAGATGGTTATGTAGAGGAATAGTCAGATGACGTCTACGAAGTGTCAGTATCAGGCTGCTGCCTCGAATCCGAAGTGGTGGTCTGATGTAAAGTGGAACTTGATCAGTCGGAAGAGGCAGACGGTCAGGAAGGAGGATCCGATGATTACGTGGAGTCCGTGGAATCCAGTGGCAACGAAGAAGGTAGATCCGTAGACGCTATCGGCGATTGAGAATGGGGCTTCGTGGTATTCTATTGCTTGTAGGGCTGTGAAGTAGAATCCCAGGAGGATCGTTAGGGTTAGGGCGTGGATGGCGTGTTTTCGGTTTCCTTCTGTGATGCTGTGATGGGCTCACGTTACGGTAACGCCTGAGGCTAGTAGGATGGCTGTGTTTAGTAGGGGGACTTCTATCGGGTTGAGTGGTTTAATTCCTGTTGGGGGTCATTGGCCTCCTAGTTCTGGGGTTGGGGCCAGGCTCGAGTGGAAGAACGCTCAGAAGAACCCTAAGAAGAAGAATGCTTCGGATGTGATGAAAAGGATTATGCCGTATCGTAGGCCTTTTTGGACTGTGGGAGTGTGATGGCCTTGGAAGGTGCTTTCTCGTACAATGTCTCGTCATCATTGGAGTATTACTAGGAGTATTGAGATGAGGCCTAGGGTTAGTAGTATGGATGAGTTGTAGTGGAATCACATGATTAATCCTGAGGTTGTGAGTAGGGCGGCGGCTGCCCCGAAGATTGGTCAAGGGCTTGGGTCAACTATGTGGTATGAGTGTGCTTGGTGTGCCATTAGATGTTTTCTTGTAAGTATAGGCTTAGAAGGAGCACGAAGACGTAGGCCTGGATTATGGCTACTGCTACTTCTAGGATGGTTAGGAGTAGTAGGATGATTATTGTTAGGATGGATACTGCAGGAAGGGTGGGTATTAATGCAATGGAGGCTGTAGAGATGAGTTGGATGAGTAAGTGTCCTGCTGTAAGGTTGGCTGTAAGGCGGACTCCGAGGGCTAGGGGGCGGATTAGTAGGCTGGTTGTTTCGATCAGGATTAGTGCGGGGATTAGGGGTGTAGGGGTACCTTCGGGTAATAGGTGGGCTAAAGAGGCTGATGGTTGGTTTCGTAGGCCTGTTAGTAGTGTGGCGAGCCATAGTGGGAAGGCTAGGGCTATGTTCATAGATAGTTGGGTGGTTGGGGTGAATGTATATGGAAGGAGGCCTAGAAGGTTGATTGTAAGAAGTATGATTATTAGGGATGTAAATATTATGGCTCATTTGTGGCCATTTTTGTTGAGTGGGACTATTAGTTGTTTTGTGATTAGGTGAAGGAGTCATGTTTGGATAGTAGAAAGGCGGTTGTTGATTCATCGGTTGTTTGGGGACGGGAATAGTAGGGCTGGGAAGAGTAGGGATAGTAGGATTAAGGGGATGCCGAATAGATTGGGGCTGGAAAATTGGTCAAAGAAGCTTAGGTTCATGGTCAGGATCATGGTGTGGGTTTGGTAGTGAGGGAGGTCTTATTTGATGGGGGGTTGGTTGTGGTGTAATTTCCCATGGACTAACTTCCTCCATACTATTCTGCCTAGCCAACACAAACTATGAACGTACGCACAGCCGAATTCTACTAATCACACGAGGCCTACAACCTCTCCTACCACTCATAGCTACCTGATGATTGCTGGCCAATCTAACAAACATAGCCTTACCCCCAACAACAAACCTCATAGCAGAGCTAACCATTATAATCACCTTATTCAACTGATCTGCCTTCACGATCATCCTAACAGGAATCGCAACCCTACTAACCGCCTCCTACACCTTATTCATACTACTAATGACCCAACGAGGCTCAATCCCCTCCCACATCACATCTATGCAAAACTCAACCACGCGAGAACACCTGCTCATAACACTCCACATTATCCCAATATTCGACCCACTTGGATCTGCTCGATTACCATTCTCAGTCCGATTCTTCCTCAGTAGCCATCCTGTTCGTCCTATTCGACCTAGAAATCGCCCTCCTACTCCCCCTGCCATGAGCCGTCCAACTCCAATCCCCCCTAATGACCCTCACCTGAACTGTAGTGATCCTCCTTCTCCTAACACTCGGACTGGCCTACGAGTGAATTCAAGGGGGCCTAGAATGAGCAGAATAACAGAAAGTTAGTCTAACCAAAAAGATAGCTGGTTTCGACCCAGCAGATTACAGCCAACCCTGTAACTTTCTTATGTCGCCCCTACATTTAAGCTTCTACTCAGCCTTCATTTTCAGCGGACTAGGACTAGCCTTCCACCGAACCCACCTAGTATCCGCCCTACTATGCCTTGAAAGCATAATATTATCGATATTCGTAGGCCTATCAATATGATCCATCGAAAACCAAGTCTCCTCATTCACCATGGTACCAATTCTCATGCTAACCTTCTCAGCGTGTGAGGCGGGCACAGGCCTGGCCATCCTAGTAGCCTCCACCCGCACACATGGCTCCGACCATCTACACAACCTAAACCTCCTGCAATGCTAAAAATCATCCTACCCACAATCATACTTCTTCCAACAGCCCTGCTGTCTCCACCAAAATTTCTATGGACTAACACCACCTTATACAGCCTCCTAATCGCTGCCCTAAGCCTACAGTGATTAATCCCAACCTACTACCCCTACAAATTTTTATCCAACTGAACAGGAATTGACCAAATCTCATCCCCCCTCCTAGTACTATCCTGCTGACTACTCCCACTCATAATCATAGCAAGCCAAAACCACCTGCAACAAGAACCCCTACAACGCAAACGAATCTTTATCTCAACCTTAGTCGCAGTCCAGCCATTCATCCTACTAGCCTTTTCCACCACAGAACTAGCACTATTTTACATCTCATTTGAAGCAACCCTCATTCCCACCCTAATCTTAATCACCCGATGGGGGAACCAACCAGAATGCCTAAGCGCTGGCATCTACCTGCTATTCTACACGCCAGTAAGCTCTCTACCCCTGCTAATCACAATCATACACCTATACGTGAAAATTGGCACCCTGCACCTGCCAACCCTACAACTAACCCACCCAACCCTATCCACCTCATGGACAGGAATACTATCAGGTCTAGCACTGCTCATAGCATTCATAGTAAAAGCCCCACTATACGGCCTACACCTCTGACTGCCAAAAGCCCACGTAGAAGCACCCATCGCAGGCTCAATACTCCTCGCCGCCCTACTACTAAAGCTAGGAGGATACGGAATTATACGAGTCACTCTATTTATGGGCCCACTGTCCAACCTCCTGCACTACCCCTTCCTAACCCTGGCCCTATGAGGCGCCCTAATGACTAGCTCAATCTGCCTACGACAGACAGACCTAAAATCACTAATCGCTTATTCATCCGTTAGCCACATAGGCCTAGTTATCGCCGCAGGAATAATCCAAACCCACTGATCATTCTCAGGGGCAATGATCCTAATAATTTCCCATGGACTAACTTCCTCCATACTATTCTGCCTAGCCAACACAAACTATGAACGTACGCACAGCCGAATTCTACTACTCACACGAGGCCTACAACCTCTCCTACCACTCATAGCTACCTGATGATTGCTGGCCAATCTAACAAACATAGCCTTACCCCCAACAACAAACCTCATAGCAGAGCTAACCATTATAATCACCTTATTCAACTGATCTGCCTTCACGATCATCCTAACAGGAATCGCAACCCTACTAACCGCCTCCTACACCTTATTCATACTACTAATGACCCAACGAGGCTCAATCCCCTCCCACATCACATCTATGCAAAACTCAACCACGCGAGAACACCTGCTCATAACACTCCACATTATCCCAATATTCCTCCTAATCCGCAAACCCGAACTGATCTCCGGAATCCCCTCATGCAAGTATAGTTTAAACCAAACATTAGACTGTGATTCTAAGAATAGAAGTTCAAACCTTCTTACCTGCCGAGGGGAGGGTTTAACCAACAAGAGCTGCTAACTCTTACATCTGAGCCTAAAACCTCAGCCCCCTTACTTTTAAAGGATAACAGCAATCCACTGGTCTTAGGAACCACCCATCTTGGTGCAAATCCAAGTAAAAGTAGTGAACCCCACACTACTAATCAACTCCCTCACACTACTCACGCTGACAATCCTCCTAACCCCAATCATCCTGCCATTTCTATTTAAAAACTTTAAAAACACCCCACAAGCCACCACCCGCGCTGTTAAAACCGCATTCCTAATTAGCCTAGCCCCTACAACCGCATTCATCTACTCGGGAGTAGAATCTGTCACCTGCCACTGGGAGTGAAAATTCATTATAAACTTTAAAATCCCCCTGAGCCTAAAAATAGACCAATACTCAATAACATTTCTTCCAATCGCCCTATTTGTAACATGATCAATCCTACAATTCGCCATATGATACATGGCCTCAGAGCCATACGTAACAAAATTTTTCACCTACCTACTGACATTCCTAGTCACCATACTCCTCCTAACAACCGCAAACAACATATTCCTCCTATTCGTAGGCTGGGAAGGAGTACGAATCATGTCCTTCCTTCTCATCGGCTGATGACAAGGCCGAGCAGATGCCAACACCGCCGCCCTACGAGCCGTAATCTACAACCGAATCGGAGACATCGGACTGATCCTGAGCATAGCATGACTAGCTTCAACATTCAACACCTGAGAGATCCAACAAGCCGTACACCCCCACCAAACCCCAATCCTCCCCCTCATAGGATTAATCCTCGCAGCCGCAGGAAAATCCGCCCAATTTGGACTCCACCCATGACTGCCCGCAGCAATAGAAGGCCCCACCCCAGTATCAGCCCTACTGCACTCCAGTACCATAGTAGTAGCCGGAATCTTCCTGCTCATCCGCATGCACCCCCTGCTAGCCACCAACCAGACAGCCCTAACTGCCTGCCTATGCCTAGGTGCTCTATCAACCCTATTCGCTGCCACATGCGCCCTAACCCAAAATGACATCAAAAAAATCATTGCTTTCTCAACATCCAGCCAACTAGGACTAATAATAGTCACTATCGGACTAAACCTCCCACAACTAGCCTTCCTACACATCTCAACCCATGCCTTCTTTAAAGCCATACTATTCCTATGCTCAGGGTCTATCATCCACAACCTAAACGGAGAACAAGATATCCGAAAGATAGGAGGCCTACAGAAAATACTCCCAGTCACTACTTCCTGCCTAACCATCGGAAACCTGGCGCTGATAGGAACCCCATTCCTAGCCGGATTCTACTCAAAAGACCTCATCATCGAAAGCTTAAACACATCATACCTAAATACTTGAGCCCTACTCCTAACCCTTATAGCCACAGCATTCACCGCAACCTACAGCATCCGCATAACCATCCTAGTCCAAGCTGGACAAACCCGAATCCCCCCAATAGTATCAATAAACGAAAACAACCCACTAATCACCGCCCCCCTAACCCGACTCGCCCTAGGCAGCATTACAGCAGGAATAATCATTACCTCTTTCATCACACCAACCAAAACCCCCCCAATAACCATACCCCTTATCACCAAAACCGCTGCCATCCTCATAACAATCCTAGGAATCATCCTAGGCCCCTCATGTACAGGGCCACACCCCTCTAACGGCGCAAGCTTACATAGAAACATTATTAACAGACCTAGACAGATACAAAAACCCCTACAAGACCACGTATTAACTAACCCTGTTAACCCGACTCAGGAGCGCCTATAAGAGCGATTAAAATCTGTGAAAGGAACTCGGCAAATTAATAAGGCCCGACTGTTTACCAAAAACATAGCCTTCAGCAAATTAAACAAGTATTGAAGGTGATGCCTGCCCGGTGACTTAGGTTTAACGGCCGCGGTATCCTAACCGTGCAAAGATAGCGCAATCAATTGTCCCATAAATCGAGACTTGTATGAATGGCTAAACGAGGTCTTAACTGTCTCTCACAGATAATCAGTGAAATTGATCTCCCCGTGCAAAAGCGGGGATGTGAACATAAGACGAGAAGACCCTGTGGAACTTAAAAATCAACGACCACCGCGAATCCTCAATCAACCCCACTGGGGCCACTACCATCGCAGAGCCTGGTCGATATTTTTCGGTTGGGGCGACCTTGGAGGAGAACAAATCCTCCAAAAACAAGACCATACCTCTTTACCTAGAGCTACCCCTCAAAGTGCTAACAGTGACCAGACCCAATATAATTGATTAATGGACCAAGCTACCCCAGGGATAACAGCGCAATCCCCCTCAAGAGCCCATATCGACAGGGGGGTTTACGACCTCGATGTTGGATCAGGACATCCTAATGGTGCAGCCGCTATTAAGGGTTCGTTTGTTCAACGATTAACAGTCCTACGTGATCTGAGTTCAGACCGGAGCAATCCAGGTCGGTTTCTATCTATGACACACTCTCCCCAGTACGAAAGGACCGGGAAAGTGGGGCCAATACCACAAGCACGCCCCCCCCCCTCTAAGCAGTGAAACCAACTAAACCGTGAAGAGGGCCTTCCCCCACCACTTTCAATCCTAGAAAAGGACCAGCTAGAGTGGCAGAGCCCGGCAAGTGCAGAAGGCTTAAGCCCTTTCCCCAGAGGTTCAAATCCTCTCCCTAGCTTCACCCATGATTCAAATAACAACACTAAGCTGCCTCATTATATCCCTCCTATACATCATCCCAATCCTGATTGCCGTAGCCTTCCTAACCCTAGTAGAACGGAAAATCCTAAGCTACATACAATCCCGCAAAGGCCCTAACGTTGTCGGGCCTTTTGGCCTACTTCAACCATTTGCGGACGGACTGAAACTATTTACCAAAGAGCCCATCCGACCCTCTACCTCTTCCCCACTTCTATTCATTCTGATACCAATACTAGCCCTTGTCCTAGCCCTCACCACTTGAGCACCACTACCACTCCCATTTCCCCTAGCAGATCTAAACCTCGGAGTTCTCTTCCTAATAGCCATGTCAAGCCTAGCCGTCTACTCAGTCCTATGATCAGGCTGAGCCTCGAACTCAAAATACGCACTAATCGGAGCCCTACGGGCAGTAGCACAGACCATTTCATACGAAGTGACACTGGCCATAATCCTGCTATCAATAATCATACTAAGCGGAAGCTACACACTCAGCTCCTTTGCCGTCGCACAGGAGCCTCTATACTTCATTTTCTCCTCATGACCCCTAGCATTAATATGATACGTATCCACCCTAGCAGAGACAATCCGAGCTCCTTTTGACCTCACAGAGGGTGAATCTGAGCTAGTCTCAGGGTTTAACGTTGAATACGCCGCAGGACCCTTCGCCTTATTCTTCCTAGCTGAATATGCGAACATTATGCTAATAAATACACTTACAGCCATCATATTCCTAAACCCAAGCGCCCTAGGGCCACCCACAGAACTATTCCCCGTCATCCTAGCCACAAAAGTCCTCCTACTATCTTCTGGTTTCTTATGGGTCCGAGCTTCATACCCACGATTCCGATATGACCAACTAATGCACCTACTATGAAAAAACTTCCTACCCCTCACACTAGCTCTGTGCCTCTGACACATCAGCATACCTATCTGCTATGCAGGCCTACCTCCTTACATAAGGAAATGTGCCTGAACTACAAAGGGTCACTATGATAAAGTGAACATAGAGGTATAACAGCCCTCTCATTTCCTGTTGACCTTAGAAAAGTAGGAATTGAACCCACACAAGAGAAATCAAAATTCTCCATACTTCCCTTATATTATTTTCTAGTAGAGTCAGCTAATCAAGCTATCGGGCCCATACCCCAAAAATGATGGTTTAACCCCCTCCTCTACTAATGAACCCTTACGCGACCCCAATCATAACCTTCAGCCTCATCTTGGGCACCACAATCACAATTTCCAGCAACCACTGAGTTCTGGCCTGGACAGGACTGGAGATCAACGCACTAGCCATCATTCCCCTAATTGCCAAATCCCACCACCCACGAGCAGTAGAAGCCGCAACGAAATACTTCCTAACCCAAGCAGCTGCTTCCGCCCTGGTCCTATTCTCTAGCATAACCAATGCCTGAGTCACTGGCCAATGAGACATCACACAAATAAACCACCCAACCTCCTGTCTACTACTGACAGCAGCAATCGCTATTAAACTGGGCCTAGTGCCATTTCACTTCTGATTCCCAGAAGTACTACAAGGATCGCCACTAATAACAGCCCTGCTACTCTCGACCCTCATAAAATTCCCCCCACTAACCCTGCTCCTACTAACATCCAAATCCCTCGACCCAGCTCTACTCACCGCCATGGCCCTAGCCTCAACAGCACTAGGAGGCTGAATAGGACTGAACCAAACACAAACACGCAAAATCCTAGCCTTCTCGTCCATCTCCCACTTAGGCTGAATCGCCATCATCCTAGTTTACAGCCCCAAATTGGCCTTACTTACCTTCTACCTATACACAATCATAACATCAGCCGTATTCCTAGCCCTTAACAAAATCAAAGCCCTTAACCTATCCATGATCACAACCTCATGAACAAAAACCCCAGTGCTAAACGCCACCCTAATACTAGTACTTTTATCCCTAGCAGGCCTCCCCCCATTAACAGGCTTTATACCAAAGTGACTTATCATCCAAGAACTAACTAAACAGGAAATAACACCAGCAGCCATGGCAATTGCCATGCTATCACTGCTCAGCCTCTTCTTCTACCTACGCCTCGCATACCACTCAACAATTACCCTTCCCCCCAACTCCTCTAACCACATAAAACAATGATACACTAGCAAAGCCCCAAGCACACCTACTGCGGTCCTTGCCTCACTATCAATCCTCTTACTTCCCCTGTCCCCAATAATACATGCCATTGTCTAGAAACTTAGGATAACACCCCAAACCGAAGGCCTTCAAAGCCTTAAATAAGAGTTAAACCCTCTTAGTTTCTGCACATTAAGACTTACAGAATATTAACCTGTATCTTCTGAATGCAAGTCAGACGCTTTAATTAAGCTAAAGCCTCCCTAGACAGATGGGCTTCGATCCCACAAAACTCTAGTTAACAGCTAAATGCCTAAACCAATTGGCTTCTGCCTACAAAGACCCTGACGCACCCTAGTGCGCATCGATGAGCTTGCAACTCAACATGAATTTCACTACAGAGCCGATAAGAAGAGGAATTAAACCTCTGTAAAAAGGACTACAGCCTAACGCTTCAACACTCAGCCATCTTACCCGTCACCTTCATCAACCGATGACTATTTTCCACTAACCATAAGGATATTGGCACCCTGTACCTCATCTTCGGGGCATGAGCAGGAATAGTCGGCACCGCACTCAGCCTATTAATCCGCGCAGAACTAGGACAACCAGGAACTCTCCTAGGCGACGACCAAATTTACAATGTAATCGTTACCGCTCACGCCTTTGTAATAAGCTTCTTTATAGTCATACCCATCATGATCGGAGGATTCGGCAACTGATTAGTCCCCCTCATAATCGGTGCCCCCGACATAGCATTCCCGCGAATAAACAACATAAGCTTTTGACTCCTCCCCCCATCATTCCTCCTCCTACTAGCCTCATCCACTGTAGAAGCTGGCGCCGGCACAGGCTGAACTGTCTACCCTCCCCTAGCAGGTGACCTTGCCCACGCCGGAGCTTCAGTAGACCTGGCTATCTTCTCACTCCACTTAGCCGGTATCTCCTCCATCCTTGGGGCCATCAACTTTATCACCACAGCCATCAACATAAAACCCCCCGCACTCTCACAATACCAAACCCCACTATTTGTCTGATCCGTACTAATTACCGCCATCCTACTCCTTCTATCACTCCCCGTACTCGCCGCCGGTATTACAATATTACTAACTGATCGAAACCTAAACACCACATTCTTCGACCCCGCTGGAGGAGGAGACCCAATCCTGTACCAACACCTATTCTGATTCTTCGGACACCCAGAAGTCTATATTCTGATCCTACCGGGGTTCGGAATCATCTCACACGTAGTCACGTACTACTCAGGCAAAAAGGAGCCCTTCGGCTACATGGGAATAGTCTGAGCCATACTATCCATCGGCTTCCTAGGATTCATCGTCTGAGCTCACCACATGTTTACAGTAGGAATAGACGTTGATACCCGAGCCTACTTTACATCAGCCACTATAATCATTGCCATCCCTACCGGAATCAAAGTATTTAGCTGACTAGCCACCCTGCACGGAGGAACAATCAAATGAGACCCCCCCCCAATACTATGAGCTCTAGGATTTATCTTCCTATTTACCATCGGAGGATTAACAGGAATCGTTCTTGCAAACTCTTCCCTAGACATCGCCCTGCACGACACGTACTACGTAGTTGCCCACTTCCACTACGTCCTATCCATAGGCGCCGTCTTTGCCATTCTAGCAGGATTTACTCACTGATTCCCACTACTCACTGGGTTTACCCTACACCAAACATGAGCAAAAGCCCACTTCGGGGTAATATTTACAGGAGTAAACCTAACGTTCTTCCCCCAGCACTTCCTAGGCCTAGCAGGAATACCCCGACGATACTCGGACTATCCCGACGCCTACACACTATGAAACACCATTTCCTCCTAGTCCTAGGACTTAGAGAAACTCCAGTACTAAAAATAGTAAACACAAGCAATAATTTCATATACTTCACTCTCACTCACCACTCAACTATCAGCTAACCACACCCCCGTCCACATAGCTTAACACAAAGCATGGCACTGAAGTTGCCAAGATGGCATAAAACATGCCTGCGGACAAAAGACTTAGTCCTAACCTTACGGTTGGTTTTTGCTAAATATATACATGCAAGTATCCGCGCCCCAGTGTAAACGCCCTCGACCACCTACCCCCATACAGGCCTTGAGGAGCGGGTATCAGGCACACCCAAGTAGTAGCCCAAGACGCCTCGCTAAGCCACGCCCCCACGGGTATTCAGCAGTAATTAACATTAAGCAATGAGTGCAAACTTGACTTAGTTATAGCAACAGCCTAACTTCAAGGGTTGGTAAATCTTGTGCCAGCCACCGCGGTCATACAAGAAACCCAAATCAACCGTCCTATTGACACGGCGTAAAGAGTGGTAAAATGCCTATCCTAGCTAACTAAGATCAAAATGCAACTGAGCTGTCATAAGCCCAAGATGCACCTAAACACACCATTAAGATGATCTTAGGAACTAACGACTGATTTAAACCCACGAAAGCCAGGGCCCAAACTGGGATTAGATACCCCACTATGCCTGGCCCTAAATCTTGATACTTACTTTACCGAAGTATCCGCCAGAGAACTACGAGCACAAACGCTTAAAACTCTAAGGACTTGGCGGTGCCCCAAACCCACCTAGAGGAGCCTGTTCTACAATCGATAACCCCCGATTAACCCAACCACCCCTTGCCAACACAGCCTACATACCGCCGTCGCCAGCCCACCTCGAATGAGAGCACAACAGTGGACACAATAGCACCCCGCTAATAAGACAGGTCAAGGTATAGCCTATGGAGTGGAAGAAATGGGCTACATTCCCCATTCATAGGGCACACGGAAAGAAGCGTGAAACCACTTCTGGAAGGCGGATGTAGCAGTAAAGTGGGACAATAGAGCCTACTTTAAGCCGGCCCTGGGGCACGTACATACCGCCCGTCACCCTCCTCAAAAGCCACATCCCACATAACTAATACCATAAATACGCTGAAGATGAGGTAAGTCGTAACAAGGTAAGTGTACCGGAAGGTGTACTTAGAATATCAAGACGTAGCTATAACACCAAAGCACTCAGCTTACACCTGAAAGATATCTACTAGACCGGATCGTCTTGAAGCCCCCCCTCTAGCTCAACCACACAAATAGTACACCAAAACTAAAGAATTTACTAAACTAATTAAACTAAAGCATTTTACAGTCTTAGTATAGGCGATAGAAAAGACACTTAGACGCGATAGAGACCCCAGTACCGTAAGGGAAAGATGAAATAGCAGTGAAACAATCAAAGCGACAGACAGCAAAGATCAACCCTTGTACCTTTTGCATCATGGTTTAGCGAGAACAACCAAGCAAAGTGAACTAAAGTTTGCCCCCCCGAAACCCAAGCGAGCTACTTTCAAGCAGTTAAAGAGAGCGAACCCGTCTCTGTTGCAAAAGAGTGGGATGACTTGTCAGTAGAGGTGAAAAGCCAACCGAGCTGGGTGATAGCTGGTTACCTGTGAAACGAATCTAAGTTCCCCCTTAATCCTCCCTACCGGACATCCTGAACCCTAATGAGATGATTAAGAGCTATTTAATGGAGGGACAGCTCCATTAAAAAAGGACACAACCTCGACTAGCGGATAATTCTTACTACTGATCCTACCGTGGGCCCTAAAGCAGCCATCAAAAAAGAGTGCGTCAAAGCTCCACCACCTAAAAATACCAAAATAAGATGATTCCCTTATCACAAACAGGTCAACCTATGAATATAGGAGAATTAATGCTAAAATAAGTAACTCAGGGCCACACCCCTCTAACGGCGCAAGCTTACATAGAAACATTATTAACAGACCTAGACAGATACAAAAACCCCTACAAGACCACGTATTAACTAACCCTGTTAACCCGACTCAGGAGCGCCTATAAGAGCGATTAAAATCTGTGAAAGGAACTCGGCAAATTAATAAGGCCCGACTGTTTACCAAAAACATAGCCTTCAGCAAATTAAACAAGTATTGAAGGTGATGCCTGCCCGGTGACTTAGGTTTAACGGCCGCGGTATCCTAACCGTGCAAAGGTAGCGCAATCAATTGTCCCATAAATCGAGACTTGTATGAATGGCTAAACGAGGTCTTAACTGTCTCTCACAGATAATCAGTCCACTCCTCTACTAATGAACCCTTACGCGACCCCAATCATAACCTTCAGCCTCATCTTGGGCACCACAATCACAATTTCCAGCAACCACTGAGTTCTGGCCTGGACAGGACTGGAGATCAACGCACTAGCCATCATTCCCCTAATTGCCAAATCCCACCACCCACGAGCAGTAGAAGCCGCAACGAAATACTTCCTAACCCAAGCAGCTGCTTCCGCCCTGGTCCTATTCTCTAGCATAACCAATGCCTGAGTCACCGGCCAATGAGACATCACACAAATAAACCACCCAACCTCCTGTCTACTACTGACAGCAGCAATCGCTATTAAACTGGGCCTAGTGCCATTTCACTTCTGATTCCCAGAAGTACTACAAGGATCGCCACTAATAACAGCCCTGCTACTCTCGACCCTCATAAAATTCCCCCCACTAACCCTGCTCCTACTAACATCCAAATCCCTCGACCCAGCTCTACTCGCCGCCATGGCCCTAGCCTCAACAGCACTAGGAGGCTGAATAGGACTGAACCAAACACAAACACGCAAAATCCTAGCCTTCTCGTCCATCTCCCACTTAGGCTGAATCGCCATCATCCTAGTTTACAGCCCCAAATTGGCCTTACTTACCTTCTACCTATACACAATCATAACATCAGCCGTATTCCTAGCCCTTAACAAAATCAAAGCCCTTAACCTATCCATGATCACAACCTCATGAACAAAAACCCCAGTGCTAAACGCCACCCTAATACTAGTACTTTTATCCCTAGCAGGCCTCCCCCCATTAACAGGCTTTATACCAAAGTGACTTATCATCCAAGAACTAACTAAACAGGAAATAACACCAGCAGCCATGGCAATTGCCATGCTATCACTGCTCAGCCTCTTCTTCTACCTACGCCTCGCATACCACTCAACAATTACCCTTCCCCCCAACTCCTCTAACCACATAAAACAATGATACACTAGCAAAGCCCCAAGCACACCTACTGCGGTCCTTGCCTCACTATCAATCCTCTTACTTCCCCTGTCCCCAATAATACATGCCATTGTCTAGAAACTTAGGATAACACCCCAAACCGAAGGCCTTCAAAGCCTTAAATAAGAGTTAAACCCTCTTAGTTTCTGCACATTAAGACTTACAGAATATTAACCTGTATCTTCTGAATGCAAGTCAGACGCTTTAATTAAGCTAAAGCCTCCCTAGACAGATGGGCTTCGATCCCACAAAACTCTAGTTAACAGCTAAATGCCTAAACCAATTGGCTTCTGCCTACAAAGACCCTGACGCACCCTAGTGCGCATCGATGAGCTTGCAACTCAACATGAATTTCACTACAGAGCCGATAAGAAGAGGAATTAAACCTCTGTAAAAAGGACTACAGCCTAACGCTTCAACACTCAGCCATCTTACCCGTCACCTTCATCAACCGATGACTATTTTCCACTAACCATAAGGATATTGGCACCCTGTACCTCATCTTCGGGGCATGAGCAGGAATAGTCGGCACCGCACTCAGCCTATTAATCCGCGCAGAACTAGGACAACCAGGAACTCTCCTAGGCGACGACCAAATTTACAATGTAATCGTTACCGCTCACGCCTTTGTAATAAGCTTCTTTATAGTCATACCCATCATGATCGGAGGATTCGGCAACTGATTAGTCCCCCTCATAATCGGTGCCCCCGACATAGCATTCCCGCGAATAAACAACATAAGCTTTTGACTCCTCCCCCCATCATTCCTCCTCCTACTAGCCTCATCCACTGTAGAAGCTGGCGCCGGCACAGGCTGAACTGTCTACCCTCCCCTAGCAGGTAACCTTGCCCACGCCGGAGCTTCAGTAGACCTGGCTATCTTCTCACTCCACTTAGCCGGTATCTCCTCCATCCTTGGGGCCATCAACTTTATCACCACAGCCATCAACATAAAACCCCCCGCACTCTCACAATACCAAACCCCACTATTTGTCTGATCCGTACTAATTACCGCCATCCTACTCCTTCTATCACTCCCCGTACTCGCCGCCGGTATTACAATATTACTAACTGATCGAAACCTAAACACCACATTCTTCGACCCCGCTGGAGGAGGAGACCCAATCCTGTACCAACACCTATTCTGATTCTTCGGACACCCAGAAGTCTATATTCTGATCCTACCGGGGTTCGGAATCATCTCACACGTAGTCACGTACTACTCAGGCAAAAAGGAGCCCTTCGGCTACATGGGAATAGTCTGAGCCATACTATCCATCGGCTTCCTAGGATTCATCGTCTGAGCTCACCACATGTTTACAGTAGGAATAGACGTTGATACCCGAGCCTACTTTACATCAGCCACTATAATCATTGCCATCCCTACCGGAATCAAAGTATTTAGCTGACTAGCCACCCTGCACGGAGGAACAATCAAATGAGACCCCCCCCAATACTATGAGCTCTAGGATTTATCTTCCTATTTACCATCGGAGGATTAACAGGAATCGTTCTTGCAAACTCTTCCCTAGACATCGCCCTGCACGACACGTACTACGTAGTTGCCCACTTCCACTACGTCCTATCCATAGGCGCCGTCTTTGCCATTCTAGCAGGATTTACTCACTGATTCCCACTACTCACTGGGTTTACCCTACACCAAACATGAGCAAAAGCCCACTTCGGGGTAATATTTACAGGAGTAAACCTAACGTTCTTCCCCCAGCACTTCCTAGGCCTAGCAGGAATACCCCGACGATACTCGGACTATCCCGACGCCTACACACTATGAAACACCATTTCCTCCATCGGCTCCCTAATCTCAATAGTAGCCGTAATCATACTAATATTCATCATCTGAGAAGCCTTTCCGGCCAAACGAAAAGTCCTACAACCAGAACTAACTACCACAAACGTTGAATGAATCCACGGCTGCCCTCCCCCATACCATACTTTCGAGGAACCGGCCTTCGTCCAAGTACAAGAAAGGAAGGAATCGAACCCTCACATGCTGGTTTCAAGCCAACTGCATTAACCGCTCATGCTTCTTTCTTATGAGACGTTAGTAAACCAATTACATAGCCTTGTCAAGACTAAATCACAGGTAAAAATCCTGTACATCTCATGTGGCCAACCACTCCCAACTAGGATTCCAAGACGCCTCATCACCCATCATAGAAGAACTCGTTGAATTCCACGACCACGCCCTAATCGTTGCTCTAGCTATCTGCAGCCTAGTTCTCTACCTTTTAGCCCACATACTAACAGAAAAACTCTCGTCCAATGCTGTAGACGCCCAAGAAGTAGAGCTGATCTGGACAATCCTACCTGCTATCGTCCTGGTACTCCTCGCCCTCCCATCCCTACAAATCCTCTACATAATGGACAAAATCGATGAACCAGACCTCACCCTAAAAGCCATCGGCCACCAATGATACTGAAGCTACGAATACACAGACTTCAAAGACCTATCCTTCGACTCCTACATAGTGCCCACCCCAGACTTACCCAACGGCCACTTCCGACTGCTAGAAGTTGACCACCGCGTAGTTATCCCAATAGAATCCCCCATCCGCGTGATCATTACTGCAGGAGACGTACTCCACTCCTGAGCAGTCCCAACGCTCGGAGTTAAAACAGACGCAATCCCAGGCCGACTAAACCAAACTTCATTCATTACCACCCGGCCTGGGATTTTTTACGGACAATGCTCAGAAATTTGCGGGGCTAATCACAGCTACATACCCATTGTAGTAGAATCAACCCCACTCCCACATTTCGAGGCCTGATCGTCCCTTCTATCATCATCCTAATCATTAAGAAGCTATGCAACAGCACTAGCCTTTTAAGCTAGCCAAAGAGGGACTTCCCCCTCCTTAATGATATGCCACAGCTTAACCCCGCACCATGATTTTCAATCATAATTATAACCTGATTAACCCTAGCACTCCTCATCCAACCAACACTACGAGCCTTCACCACAACCAACCCCCCATCAAATAAGACCTCCCTCACTACCAAACCCACACCATGATCCTGACCATGAACCTAAGCTTCTTTGACCAATTTTCCAGCCCCAATCTATTCGGCATCCCCTTAATCCTACTATCCCTACTCTTCCCAGCCCTACTATTCCCGTCCCCAAACAACCGATGAATCAACAACCGCCTTTCTACTATCCAAACATGACTCCTTCACCTAATCACAAAACAACTAATAGTCCCACTCAACAAAAATGGCCACAAATGAGCCATAATATTTACATCCCTAATAATCATACTTCTTACAATCAACCTTCTAGGCCTCCTTCCATATACATTCACCCCAACCACCCAACTATCTATGAACATAGCCCTAGCCTTCCCACTATGGCTCGCCACACTACTAACAGGCCTTCGAAACCAACCATCAGCCTCTTTAGCCCACCTATTACCCGAAGGTACCCCTACACCCCTAATCCCCGCACTAATCCTGATCGAAACAACCAGCCTACTAATCCGCCCCCTAGCCCTCGGAGTCCGCCTTACAGCCAACCTTACAGCAGGACACTTACTCATCCAACTCATCTCTACAGCCTCCATTGCATTAATACCCACCCTTCCTGCAGTATCCATCCTAACAATAATCATCCTACTACTCCTAACCATCCTAGAAGTAGCAGTAGCCATAATCCAGGCCTACGTCTTCGTGCTCCTTCTAAGCCTATACTTACAAGAAAACATCTAATGGCACACCAAGCACACTCATACCACATAGTTGACCCAAGCCCTTGACCAATCTTCGGGGCAGCCGCCGCCCTACTCACAACCTCAGGATTAATCATGTGATTCCACTACAACTCATCCATACTACTAACCCTAGGCCTCATCTCAATACTCCTAGTAATACTCCAATGATGACGAGACATTGTACGAGAAAGCACCTTCCAAGGCCATCACACTCCCACAGTCCAAAAAGGCCTACGATACGGCATAATCCTTTTCATCACATCCGAAGCATTCTTCTTCTTAGGGTTCTTCTGAGCGTTCTTCCACTCGAACCTGGCCCCAACCCCAGAACTAGGAGGCCAATGACCCCCAACAGGAATTAAACCACTCAACCCGATAGAAGTCCCCCTACTAAACACAGCCATCCTACTAGCCTCAGGCATTACCGTAACGTGAGCCCATCACAGCATCACAGAAGGAAACCGAAAACACGCCATCCACGCCCTAACCCTAACGATCCTCCTGGGATTCTACTTCACAGCCCTACAAGCAATAGAATACCACGAAGCCCCATTCTCAATCGCCGATAGCGTCTACGGATCTACCTTCTTCGTTGCCACTGGATTCCACGGACTCCACGTAATCATCGGATCCTCCTTCCTGACCGTCTGCCTCTTCCGACTGATCAAGTTCCACTTTACATCAGACCACCACTTCGGATTCGAGGCAGCAGCCTGATACTGACACTTCGTAGACATCATCTGACTATTCCTCTACATAACCATCTACTGATGAGGATCTTGCTCTTCTAGTATATTAATTACAATTGACTTCCAATCTCTAGAATCTGGTATAAACCCAGAGGAGAGCAATGAACGCACTCATGTTCATATTCGCCCTATCATCAATCCTAAGCGCCGCCCTAACCGCATTAAACTTCTGACTCGCCCAAATAAACCCCGACTCAGAGAAACTCTCACCGTACGAATGTGGATTCGACCCACTTGGATCTGCTCGATTACCATTCTCAGTCCGATTCTTCCTCAGTAGCCATCCTGTTCGTCCTATTCGACCTAGAAATCGCCCTCCTACTCCCCCTGCCATGAGCCGTCCAACTCCAATCCCCCCTAATGACCCTCACCTGAACTGTAGTGATCCTCCTTCTCCTAACACTCGGACTGGCCTACGAGTGAATTCAAGGGGGCCTAGAATGAGCAGAATAACAGAAAGTTAGTCTAACCAAAAAGATAGCTGGTTTCGACCCAGCAGATTACAGCCAACCCTGTAACTTTCTTATGTCGCCCCTACATTTAAGCTTCTACTCAGCCTTCATTTTCAGCGGACTAGGACTAGCCTTCCACCGAACCCACCTAGTATCCGCCCTACTATGCCTTGAAAGCATAATATTATCGATATTCGTAGGCCTATCAATATGATCCATCGAAAACCAAGTCTCCTCATTCACCATGGTACCAATTCTCATGCTAACCTTCTCAGCGTGTGAGGCGGGCACAGGCCTGGCCATCCTAGTAGCCTCCACCCGCACACATGGCTCCGACCATCTACACAACCTAAACCTCCTGCAATGCTAAAAATCATCCTACCCACAATCATACTTCTTCCAACAGCCCTGCTGTCTCCACCAAAATTTCTATGGACTAACACCACCTTATACAGCCTCCTAATCGCTGCCCTAAGCCTACAGTGATTAATCCCAACCTACTACCCCTACAAATTTTTATCCAACTGAGCAGGAATTGACCAAATCTCATCCCCCCTCCTAGTACTATCCTGCTGACTACTCCCACTCATAATCATAGCAAGCCAAAACCACCTGCAACAAGAACCCCTACAACGCAAACGAATCTTTATCTCAACCTTAGTCGCAGTCCAGCCATTCATCCTACTAGCCTTTTCCACCACAGAACTAGCACTATTTTACATCTCATTTGAAGCAACCCTCATTCCCACCCTAATCTTAATCACCCGATGGGGGAACCAACCAGAACGCCTAAGCGCTGGCATCTACCTGCTATTCTACACGCCAGTAAGCTCTCTACCCCTGCTAATCACAATCATACACCTATACGTGAAAATTGGCACCCTGCACCTGCCAACCCTACAACTAACCCACCCAACCCTATCCACCTCATGGACAGGAATACTATCAGGTCTAGCACTGCTCATAGCATTCATAGTAAAAGCCCCACTATACGGCCTACACCTCTGACTGCCAAAAGCCCACGTAGAAGCACCCATCGCAGGCTCAATACTCCTCGCCGCCCTACTACTAAAGCTAGGAGGATACGGAATTATACGAGTCACTCTATTTATGGGCCCACTGTCCAACCTCCTGCACTACCCCTTCCTAACCCTGGCCCTATGAGGCGCCCTAATGACTAGCTCAATCTGCCTACGACAGACAGACCTAAAATCACTAATCGCTTATTCATCCGTTAGCCACATAGGCCTAGTTATCGCCGCAGGAATAATCCAAACCCACTGATCATTCTCAGGGGCAATGATCCTAATAATTTCCCATGGACTAACTTCCTCCATACTATTCTGCCTAGCCAACACAAACTATGAACGTACGCACAGCCGAATTCTACTACTCACACGAGGCCTACAACCTCTCCTACCACTCATAGCTACCTGATGATTGCTGGCCAATCTAACAAACATAGCCTTACCCCCAACAACAAACCTCATAGCAGAGCTAACCATTATAATCACCTTATTCAACTGATCTGCCTTCACGATCATCCTAACAGGAATCGCAACCCTACTAACCGCCTCCTACACCTTATTCATACTACTAATGACCCAACGAGGCTCAATCCCCTCCCACATCACATCTATGCAAAACTCAACCACGCGAGAACACCTGCTCATAACACTCCACATTATCCCAATATTCCTCCTAATCCTCAAACCCGAACTGATCTCCGGAATCCCCTCATGCAAGTATAGTTTAAACCAAACATTAGACTGTGATTCTAAGAATAGAAGTTCAAACCTTCTTACCTGCCGAGGGGAGGGTTTAACCAACAAGAGCTGCTAACTCTTACATCTGAGCCTAAAACCTCAGCCCCCTTACTTTTAAAGGATAACAGCAATCCACTGGTCTTAGGAACCACCCATCTTGGTGCAAATCCAAGTAAAAGGAGTGAACCCCACACTACTAATCAACTCCCTCACACTACTCACGCTGACAATCCTCCTAACCCCAATCATCCTGCCATTTCTATTTAAAAACTTTAAAAACACCCCACAAGCCACCACCCGCGCTGTTAAAACCGCATTCCTAATTAGCCTAGCCCCTACAACCGCATTCATCTACTCGGGAGTAGAATCTGTCACCTGCCACTGGGAGTGAAAATTCATTATAAACTTTAAAATCCCCCTGAGCCTAAAAATAGACCAATACTCAATAACATTTCTTCCAATCGCCCTATTTGTAACATGATCAATCCTACAATTCGCCATATGATACATGGCCTCAGAGCCATACGTAACAAAATTTTTCACCTACCTACTGACATTCCTAGTCGCCATACTCCTCCTAACAACCGCAAACAACATATTCCTCCTATTCGTAGGCTGGGAAGGAGTACGAATCATGTCCTTCCTTCTCATCGGCTGATGACAAGGCCGAGCAGATGCCAACACCGCCGCCCTACGAGCCGTAATCTACAACCGAATCGGAGACATCGGACTGATCCTGAGCATAGCATGACTAGCTTCAACATTCAACACCTGAGAGATCCAACAAGCCGTACACCCCCACCAAACCCCAATCCTCCCCCTCATAGGATTAATCCTCGCAGCCGCAGGAAAATCCGCCCAATTTGGACTCCACCCATGACTGCCCGCAGCAATAGAAGGCCCCACCCCAGTATCAGCCCTACTGCACTCCAGTACCATAGTAGTAGCCGGAATCTTCCTGCTCATCCGCATGCACCCCCTGCTAGCCACCAACCAGACAGCCCTAACTGCCTGCCTATGCCTAGGTGCTCTATCAACCCTATTCGCTGCCACATGCGCCCTAACCCAAAATGACATCAAAAAAATCATTGCTTTCTCAACATCCAGCCAACTAGGACTAATAATAGTCACTATCGGACTAAACCTCCCACAACTAGCCTTCCTACACATCTCAACCCATGCCTTCTTTAAAGCCATACTATTCCTATGCTCAGGGTCTATCATCCACAACCTAAACGGAGAACAAGATATCCGAAAGATAGGAGGCCTACAGAAAATACTCCCAGTCACTACTTCCTGCCTAACCATCGGAAACCTGGCGCTGATAGGAACCCCATTCCTAGCCGGATTCTACTCAAAAGACCTCATCATCGAAAGCTTAAACACATCATACCTAAATACTTGAGCCCTACTCCTAACCCTTATAGCCACAGCATTCACCGCAACCTACAGCATCCGCATAACCATCCTAGTCCAAGCTGGACAAACCCGAATCCCCCCAATAGTATCAATAAACGAAAACAACCCACTAATCACCGCCCCCCTAACCCGACTCGCCCTAGGCAGCATTACAGCAGGAATAATCATTACCTCTTTCATCACACCAACCAAAACCCCCCCAATAACCATACCCCTTATCACCAAAACCGCTGCCATCCTCATAACAATCCTAGGAATCATCCTAGGCCCCTCATGTACAGGGCCACACCCCTCTAACGGCGCAAGCTTACATAGAAACATTATTAACAGACCTAGACAGATACAAAAACCCCTACAAGACCACGTATTAACTAACCCTGTTAACCCGACTCAGGAGCGCCTATAAGAGCGATTAAAATCTGTGAAAGGAACTCGGCAAATTAATAAGGCCCGACTGTTTACCAAAAACATAGCCTTCAGCAAATTAAACAAGTATTGAAGGTGATGCCTGCCCGGTGACTTAGGTTTAACGGCCGCGGTATCCTAACCGTGCAAAGATAGCGCAATCAATTGTCCCATAAATCGAGACTTGTATGAATGGCTAAACGAGGTCTTAACTGTCTCTCACAGATAATCAGTGAAATTGATCTCCCCGTGCAAAAGCGGGGATGTGAACATAAGACGAGAAGACCCTGTGGAACTTAAAAATCAACGACCACCGCGAATCCTCAATCAACCCCACTGGGGCCACTACCATCGCAGAGCCTGGTCGATATTTTTCGGTTGGGGCGACCTTGGAGGAGAACAAATCCTCCAAAAACAAGACCATACCTCTTTACCTAGAGCTACCCCTCAAAGTGCTAACAGTGACCAGACCCAATATAATTGATTAATGGACCAAGCTACCCCAGGGATAACAGCGCAATCCCCCTCAAGAGCCCATATCGACAGGGGGGTTTACGACCTCGATGTTGGATCAGGACATCCTAATGGTGCAGCCGCTATTAAGGGTTCGTTTGTTCAACGATTAACAGTCCTACGTGATCTGAGTTCAGACCGGAGCAATCCAGGTCGGTTTCTATCTATGACACACTCTCCCCAGTACGAAAGGACCGGGAAAGTGGGGCCAATACCACAAGCACGCCCCCCCCCCTCTAAGCAGTGAAACCAACTAAACCGTGAAGAGGGCCTTCCCCCACCACTTTCAATCCTAGAAAAGGACCAGCTAGAGTGGCAGAGCCCGGCAAGTGCAGAAGGCTTAAGCCCTTTCCCCAGAGGTTCAAATCCTCTCCCTAGCTTCACCCATGATTCAAATAACAACACTAAGCTGCCTCATTATATCCCTCCTATACATCATCCCAATCCTGATTGCCGTAGCCTTCCTAACCCTAGTAGAACGGAAAATCCTAAGCTACATACAATCCCGCAAAGGCCCTAACGTTGTTGGGCCTTTTGGCCTACTTCAACCATTTGCGGACGGACTGAAACTATTTACCAAAGAGCCCATCCGACCCTCTACCTCTTCCCCACTTCTATTCATTCTGATACCAATACTAGCCCTTGTCCTAGCCCTCACCACTTGAGCACCACTACCACTCCCATTTCCCCTAGCAGATCTAAACCTCGGAGTTCTCTTCCTAATAGCCATGTCAAGCCTAGCCGTCTACTCAGTCCTATGATCAGGCTGAGCCTCGAACTCAAAATACGCACTAATCGGAGCCCTACGGGCAGTAGCACAGACCATTTCATACGAAGTGACACTGGCCATAATCCTGCTATCAATAATCATACTAAGCGGAAGCTACACACTCAGCTCCTTTGCCGTCGCACAGGAGCCTCTATACTTCATTTTCTCCTCATGACCCCTAGCAATAATATGATACGTATCCACCCTAGCAGAGACAAACCGAGCTCCTTTTGACCTCACAGAGGGTGAATCTGAGCTAGTCTCAGGGTTTAACGTTGAATACGCCGCAGGACCCTTCGCCTTATTCTTCCTAGCTGAATATGCGAACATTATGCTAATAAATACACTTACAGCCATCATATTCCTAAACCCAAGCGCCCTAGGGCCACCCACAGAACTATTCCCCGTCATCCTAGCCACAAAAGTCCTCCTACTATCTTCTGGTTTCTTATGGGTCCGAGCTTCATACCCACGATTCCGATATGACCAACTAATGCACCTACTATGAAAAAACTTCCTACCCCTCACACTAGCTCTGTGCCTCTGACACATCAGCATACCTATCTGCTATGCAGGCCTACCTCCTTACATAAGGAAATGTGCCTGAACTACAAAGGGTCACTATGATAAAGTGAACATAGAGGTATAACAGCCCTCTCATTTCCTGTTGACCTTAGAAAAGTAGGAATTGAACCCACACAAGAGAAATCAAAATTCTCCATACTTCCCTTATATTATTTTCTAGTAGAGTCAGCTAATCAAGCTATCGGGCCCATACCCCGAAAATGATGGTTTAACCCCCTCCTCTACTAATGAACCCTTACGCGACCCCAATCATAACCTTCAGCCTCATCTTGGGCACCACAATCACAATTTCCAGCAACCACTGAGTTCTGGCCTGGACAGGACTGGAGATCAACACACTAGCCATCATTCCCCTAATTGCCAAATCCCACCACCCACGAGCAGTAGAAGCCGCAACGAAATACTTCCTAACCCAAGCAGCTGCTTCCGCCCTGGTCCTATTCTCTAGCATAACCAATGCCTGAGTCACTGGCCAATGAGACATCACACAAATAAACCACCCAACCTCCTGTCTACTACTGACAGCAGCAATCGCTATTAAACTGGGCCTAGTGCCATTTCACTTCTGATTCCCAGAAGTACTACAAGGATCGCCACTAATAACAGCCCTGCTACTCTCGACCCTCATAAAATTCCCCCCACTAACCCTGCTCCTACTAACATCCAAATCCCTCGACCCAGCTCTACTCACCGCCATGGCCCTAGCCTCAACAGCACTAGGAGGCTGAATAGGACTGAACCAAACACAAACACGCAAAATCCTAGCCTTCTCGTCCATCTCCCACTTAGGCTGAATCGCCATCATCCTAGTTTACAGCCCCAAATTGGCCTTACTTACCTTCTACCTATACACAATCATAACATCAGCCGTATTCCTAGCCCTTAACAAAATCAAAGCCCTTAACCTATCCATGATCACAACCTCATGAACAAAAACCCCAGTGCTAAACGCCACCCTAATACTAGTACTTTTATCCCTAGCAGGCCTCCCCCCATTAACAGGCTTTATACCAAAGTGACTTATCATCCAAGAACTAACTAAACAGGAAATAACACCAGCAGCCATGGCAATTGCCATGCTATCACTGCTCAGCCTCTTCTTCTACCTACGCCTCGCATACCACTCAACAATTACCCTTCCCCCCAACTCCTCTAACCACATAAAACAATGATACACTAGCAAAGCCCCAAGCACACCTACTGCGGTCCTTGCCTCACTATCAATCCTCTTACTTCCCCTGTCCCCAATAATACATGCCATTGTCTAGAAACTTAGGATAACACCCCAAACCGAAGGCCTTCAAAGCCTTAAATAAGAGTTAAACCCTCTTAGTTTCTGCACATTAAGACTTACAGAATATTAACCTGTATCTTCTGAATGCAAGTCAGACGCTTTAATTAAGCTAAAGCCTCCCTAGACAGATGGGCTTCGATCCCACAAAACTCTAGTTAACAGCTAAATGCCTAAACCAATTGGCTTCTGCCTACAAAGACCCTGACGCACCCTAGTGCGCATCGATGAGCTTGCAACTCAACATGAATTTCACTACAGAGCCGATAAGAAGAGGAATTAAACCTCTGTAAAAAGGACTACAGCCTAACGCTTCAACACTCAGCCATCTTACCCGTCACCTTCATCAACCGATGACTATTTTCCACTAACCATAAGGATATTGGCACCCTGTACCTCATCTTCGGGGCATGAGCAGGAATAGTCGGCACCGCACTCAGCCTATTAATCCGCGCAGAACTAGGACAACCAGGAACTCTCCTAGGCGACGACCAAATTTACAATGTAATCGTTACCGCTCACGCCTTTGTAATAAGCTTCTTTATAGTCATACCCATCATGATCGGAGGATTCGGCAACTGATTAGTCCCCCTCATAATCGGTGCCCCCGACATAGCATTCCCGCGAATAAACAACATAAGCTTTTGACTCCTCCCCCCATCATTCCTCCTCCTACTAGCCTCATCCACTGTAGAAGCTGGCGCCGGCACAGGCTGAACTGTCTACCCTCCCCTAGCAGGTGACCTTGCCCACGCCGGAGCTTCAGTAGACCTGGCTATCTTCTCACTCCACTTAGCCGGTATCTCCTCCATCCTTGGGGCCATCAACTTTATCACCACAGCCATCAACATAAAACCCCCCGCACTCTCACAATACCAAACCCCACTATTTGTCTGATCCGTACTAATTACCGCCATCCTACTCCTTCTATCACTCCCCGTACTCGCCGCCGGTATTACAATATTACTAACTGATCGAAACCTAAACACCACATTCTTCGACCCCGCTGGAGGAGGAGACCCAATCCTGTACCAACACCTATTCTGATTCTTCGGACACCCAGAAGTCTATATTCTGATCCTACCGGGGTTCGGAATCATCTCACACGTAGTCACGTACTACTCAGGCAAAAAGGAGCCCTTCGGCTACATGGGAATAGTCTGAGCCATACTATCCATCGGCTTCCTAGGATTCATCGTCTGAGCTCACCACATGTTTACAGTAGGAATAGACGTTGATACCCGAGCCTACTTTACATCAGCCACTATAATCATTGCCATCCCTACCGGAATCAAAGTATTTAGCTGACTAGCCACCCTGCACGGAGGAACAATCAAATGAGACCCCCCCAATACTATGAGCTCTAGGATTTATCTTCCTATTTACCATCGGAGGATTAACAGGAATCGTTCTTGCAAACTCTTCCCTAGACATCGCCCTGCACGACACGTACTACGTAGTTGCCCACTTCCACTACGTCCTATCCATAGGCGCCGTCTTTGCCATTCTAGCAGGATTTACTCACTGATTCCCACTACTCACTGGGTTTACCCTACACCAAACATGAGCAAAAGCCCACTTCGGGGTAATATTTACAGGAGTAAACCTAACGTTCTTCCCCCAGCACTTCCTAGGCCTAGCAGGAATACCCCGACGATACTCGGACTATCCCGACGCCTACACACTATGAAACACCATTTCCTCCATCGGCTCCCTAATCTCAATAGTAGCCGTAATCATACTAATATTCATCATCTGAGAAGCCTTTCCGGCCAAACGAAAAGTCCTACAACCAGAACTAACTACCACAAACGTTGAATGAATCCACGGCTGCCCTCCCCCATACCATACTTTCGAGGAACCGGCCTTCGTCCAAGTACAAGAAAGGAAGGAATCGAACCCTCACATGCTGGTTTCAAGCCAACTGCATTAACCGCTCATGCTTCTTTCTTATGAGACGTTAGTAAACCAATTACATAGCCTTGTCAAGACTAAATCACAGGTAAAAATCCTGTACATCTCATGTGGCCAACCACTCCCAACTAGGATTCCAAGACGCCTCATCACCCATCATAGAAGAACTCGTTGAATTCCACGACCACGCCCTAATCGTTGCTCTAGCTATCTGCAGCCTAGTTCTCTACCTTTTAGCCCACATACTAACAGAAAAACTCTCGTCCAATGCTGTAGACGCCCAAGAAGTAGAGCTGATC
Organism: Anser brachyrhynchus; assembly: GCF_964034855.1. Classification (NCBI taxonomy): domain Eukaryota; kingdom Metazoa; phylum Chordata; class Aves; order Anseriformes; family Anatidae; genus Anser; species Anser brachyrhynchus. The sequence continues at coordinate 224,092 of NW_027664112.1, forward strand.
TGGACAATCCTACCTGCTATCGTCCTGGTACTCCTCGCCCTCCCATCCCTACAAATCCTCTACATAATGGACAAAATCGATGAACCAGACCTCACCCTAAAAGCCATCGGCCACCAATGATACTGAAGCTACGAATACACAGACTTCAAAGACCTATCCTTCGACTCCTACATAGTGCCCACCCCAGACTTACCCAACGGCCACTTCCGACTGCTAGAAGTTGACCACCGCGTAGTTATCCCAATAGAATCCCCCATCCGCGTGATCATTACTGCAGGAGACGTACTCCACTCCTGAGCAGTCCCAACGCTCGGAGTTAAAACAGACGCAATCCCAGGCCGACTAAACCAAACTTCATTCATTACCACCCGGCCTGGGATTTTTTACGGACAATGCTCAGAAATTTGCGGGGCTAATCACAGCTACATACCCATTGTAGTAGAATCAACCCCACTCCCACATTTCGAGGCCTGATCGTCCCTTCTATCATCATCCTAATCATTAAGAAGCTATGCAACAGCACTAGCCTTTTAAGCTAGCCAAAGAGGGACTTCCCCCTCCTTAATGATATGCCACAGCTTAACCCCGCACCATGATTTTCAATCATAATTATAACCTGATTAACCCTAGCACTCCTCATCCAACCAACACTACGAGCCTTCACCACAACCAACCCCCCATCAAATAAGACCTCCCTCACTACCAAACCCACACCATGATCCTGACCATGAACCTAAGCTTCTTTGACCAATTTTCCAGCCCCAATCTATTCGGCATCCCCTTAATCCTACTATCCCTACTCTTCCCAGCCCTACTATTCCCGTCCCCAAACAACCGATGAATCAACAACCGCCTTTCTACTATCCAAACATGACTCCTTCACCTAATCACAAAACAACTAATAGTCCCACTCAACAAAAATGGCCACAAATGAGCCATAATATTTACATCCCTAATAATCATACTTCTTACAATCAACCTTCTAGGCCTCCTTCCATATACATTCACCCCAACCACCCAACTATCTATGAACATAGCCCTAGCCTTCCCACTATGGCTCGCCACACTACTAACAGGCCTTCGAAACCAACCATCAGCCTCTTTAGCCCACCTATTACCCGAAGGTACCCCTACACCCCTAATCCCCGCACTAATCCTGATCGAAACAACCAGCCTACTAATCCGCCCCCTAGCCCTCGGAGTCCGCCTTACAGCCAACCTTACAGCAGGACACTTACTCATCCAACTCATCTCTACAGCCTCCATTGCATTAATACCCACCCTTCCTGCAGTATCCATCCTAACAATAATCATCCTACTACTCCTAACCATCCTAGAAGTAGCAGTAGCCATAATCCAGGCCTACGTCTTCGTGCTCCTTCTAAGCCTATACTTACAAGAAAACATCTAATGGCACACCAAGCACACTCATACCACATAGTTGACCCAAGCCCTTGACCAATCTTCGGGGCAGCCGCCGCCCTACTCACAACCTCAGGATTAATCATGTGATTCCACTACAACTCATCCATACTACTAACCCTAGGCCTCATCTCAATACTCCTAGTAATACTCCAATGATGACGAGACATTGTACGAGAAAGCACCTTCCAAGGCCATCACACTCCCACAGTCCAAAAAGGCCTACGATACGGCATAATCCTTTTCATCACATCCGAAGCATTCTTCTTCTTAGGGTTCTTCTGAGCGTTCTTCCACTCGAGCCTGGCCCCAACCCCAGAACTAGGAGGCCAATGACCCCCAACAGGAATTAAACCACTCAACCCGATAGAAGTCCCCCTACTAAACACAGCCATCCTACTAGCCTCAGGCATTACCGTAACGTGAGCCCATCACAGCATCACAGAAGGAAACCGAAAACACGCCATCCACGCCCTAACCCTAACGATCCTCCTGGGATTCTACTTCACAGCCCTACAAGCAATAGAATACCACGAAGCCCCATTCTCAATCGCCGATAGCGTCTACGGATCTACCTTCTTCGTTGCCACTGGATTCCACGGACTCCACGTAATCATCGGATCCTCCTTCCTGACCGTCTGCCTCTTCCGACTGATCAAGTTCCACTTTACATCAGACCACCACTTCGGATTCGAGGCAGCAGCCTGATACTGACACTTCGTAGACATCATCTGACTATTCCTCTACATAACCATCTACTGATGAGGATCTTGCTCTTCTAGTATATTAATTACAATTGACTTCCAATCTCTAGAATCTGGTATAAACCCAGAGGAGAGCAATGAACGCACTCATGTTCATATTCGCCCTATCATCAATCCTAAGCGCCGCCCTAACCGCATTAAACTTCTGACTCGCCCAAATAAACCCCGACTCAGAGAAACTCTCACCGTACGAATGTGGATTCGACCCACTTGGATCTGCTCGATTACCATTCTCAGTCCGATTCTTCCTCAGTAGCCATCCTGTTCGTCCTATTCGACCTAGAAATCGCCCTCCTACTCCCCCTGCCATGAGCCGTCCAACTCCAATCCCCCCTAATGACCCTCACCTGAACTGTAGTGATCCTCCTTCTCCTAACACTCGGACTGGCCTACGAGTGAATTCAAGGGGGCCTAGAATGAGCAGAATAACAGAAAGTTAGTCTAACCAAAAAGATAGCTGGTTTCGACCCAGCAGATTACAGCCAACCCTGTAACTTTCTTATGTCGCCCCTACATTTAAGCTTCTACTCAGCCTTCATTTTCAGCGGACTAGGACTAGCCTTCCACCGAACCCACCTAGTATCCGCCCTACTATGCCTTGAAAGCATAATATTATCGATATTCGTAGGCCTATCAATATGATCCATCGAAAACCAAGTCTCCTCATTCACCATGGTACCAATTCTCATGCTAACCTTCTCAGCGTGTGAGGCGGGCACAGGCCTGGCCATCCTAGTAGCCTCCACCCGCACACATGGCTCCGACCATCTACACAACCTAAACCTCCTGCAATGCTAAAAATCATCCTACCCACAATCATACTTCTTCCAACAGCCCTGCTGTCTCCACCAAAATTTCTATGGACTAACACCACCTTATACAGCCTCCTAATCGCTGCCCTAAGCCTACAGTGATTAATCCCAACCTACTACCCCTACAAATTTTTATCCAACTGAGCAGGAATTGACCAAATCTCATCCCCCCTCCTAGTACTATCCTGCTGACTACTCCCACTCATAATCATAGCAAGCCAAAACCACCTGCAACAAGAACCCCTACAACGCAAACGAATCTTTATCTCAACCTTAGTCGCAGTCCAGCCATTCATCCTACTAGCCTTTTCCACCACAGAACTAGCACTATTTTACATCTCATTTGAAGCAACCCTCATTCCCACCCTAATCTTAATCACCCGATGGGGGAACCAACCAGAACGCCTAAGCGCTGGCATCTACCTGCTATTCTACACGCCAGTAAGCTCTCTACCCCTGCTAATCACAATCATACACCTATACGTGAAAATTGGCACCCTGCACCTGCCAACCCTACAACTAACCCACCCAACCCTATCCACCTCATGGACAGGAATACTATCAGGTCTAGCACTGCTCATAGCATTCATAGTAAAAGCCCCACTATACGGCCTACACCTCTGACTGCCAAAAGCCCACGTAGAAGCACCCATCGCAGGCTCAATACTCCTCGCCGCCCTACTACTAAAGCTAGGAGGATACGGAATTATACGAGTCACTCTATTTATGGGCCCACTGTCCAACCTCCTGCACTACCCCTTCCTAACCCTGGCCCTATGAGGCGCCCTAATGACTAGCTCAATCTGCCTACGACAGACAGACCTAAAATCACTAATCGCTTATTCATCCGTTAGCCACATAGGCCTAGTTATCGCCGCAGGAATAATCCAAACCCACTGATCATTCTCAGGGGCAATGATCCTAATAATTTCCCATGGACTAACTTCCTCCATACTATTCTGCCTAGCCAACACAAACTATGAACGTACGCACAGCCGAATTCTACTACTCACACGAGGCCTACAACCTCTCCTACCACTCATAGCTACCTGATGATTGCTGGCCAATCTAACAAACATAGCCTTACCCCCAACAACAAACCTCATAGCAGAGCTAACCATTATAATCACCTTATTCAACTGATCTGCCTTCACGATCATCCTAACAGGAATCGCAACCCTACTAACCGCCTCCTACACCTTATTCATACTACTAATGACCCAACGAGGCTCAATCCCCTCCCACATCACATCTATGCAAAACTCAACCACGCGAGAACACCTGCTCATAACACTCCACATTATCCCAATATTCCTCCTAATCCTCAAACCCGAACTGATCTCCGGAATCCCCTCATGCAAGTATAGTTTAAACCAAACATTAGACTGTGATTCTAAGAATAGAAGTTCAAACCTTCTTACCTGCCGAGGGGAGGGTTTAACCAACAAGAGCTGCTAACTCTTACATCTGAGCCTAAAACCTCAGCCCCCTTACTTTTAAAGGATAACAGCAATCCACTGGTCTTAGGAACCACCCATCTTGGTGCAAATCCAAGTAAAAGGAGTGAACCCCACACTACTAATCAACTCCCTCACACTACTCACGCTGACAATCCTCCTAACCCCAATCATCCTGCCATTTCTATTTAAAAACTTTAAAAACACCCCACAAGCCACCACCCGCGCTGTTAAAACCGCATTCCTAATTAGCCTAGCCCCTACAACCGCATTCATCTACTCGGGAGTAGAATCTGTCACCTGCCACTGGGAGTGAAAATTCATTATAAACTTTAAAATCCCCCTGAGCCTAAAAATAGACCAATACTCAATAACATTTCTTCCAATCGCCCTATTTGTAACATGATCAATCCTACAATTCGCCATATGATACATGGCCTCAGAGCCATACGTAACAAAATTTTTCACCTACCTACTGACATTCCTAGTCGCCATACTCCTCCTAACAACCGCAAACAACATATTCCTCCTATTCGTAGGCTGGGAAGGAGTACGAATCATGTCCTTCCTTCTCATCGGCTGATGACAAGGCCGAGCAGATGCCAACACCGCCGCCCTACGAGCCGTAATCTACAACCGAATCGGAGACATCGGACTGATCCTGAGCATAGCATGACTAGCTTCAACATTCAACACCTGAGAGATCCAACAAGCCGTACACCCCCACCAAACCCCAATCCTCCCCCTCATAGGATTAATCCTCGCAGCCGCAGGAAAATCCGCCCAATTTGGACTCCACCCATGACTGCCCGCAGCAATAGAAGGCCCCACCCCAGTATCAGCCCTACTGCACTCCAGTACCATAGTAGTAGCCGGAATCTTCCTGCTCATCCGCATGCACCCCCTGCTAGCCACCAACCAGACAGCCCTAACTGCCTGCCTATGCCTAGGTGCTCTATCAACCCTATTCGCTGCCACATGCGCCCTAACCCAAAATGACATCAAAAAAATCATTGCTTTCTCAACATCCAGCCAACTAGGACTAATAATAGTCACTATCGGACTAAACCTCCCACAACTAGCCTTCCTACACATCTCAACCCATGCCTTCTTTAAAGCCATACTATTCCTATGCTCAGGGTCTATCATCCACAACCTAAACGGAGAACAAGATATCCGAAAGATAGGAGGCCTACAGAAAATACTCCCAGTCACTACTTCCTGCCTAACCATCGGAAACCTGGCGCTGATAGGAACCCCATTCCTAGCCGGATTCTACTCAAAAGACCTCATCATCGAAAGCTTAAACACATCATACCTAAATACTTGAGCCCTACTCCTAACCCTTATAGCCACAGCATTCACCGCAACCTACAGCATCCGCATAACCATCCTAGTCCAAGCTGGACAAACCCGAATCCCCCCAATAGTATCAATAAACGAAAACAACCCACTAATCACCGCCCCCCTAACCCGACTCGCCCTAGGCAGCATTACAGCAGGAATAATCATTACCTCTTTCATCACACCAACCAAAACCCCCCCAATAACCATACCCCTTATCACCAAAACCGCTGCCATCCTCATAACAATCCTAGGAATCATCCTAGGCCCCTCATGTACAGGGCCACACCCCTCTAACGGCGCAAGCTTACATAGAAACATTATTAACAGACCTAGACAGATACAAAAACCCCTACAAGACCACGTATTAACTAACCCTGTTAACCCGACTCAGGAGCGCCTATAAGAGCGATTAAAATCTGTGAAAGGAACTCGGCAAATTAATAAGGCCCGACTGTTTACCAAAAACATAGCCTTCAGCAAATTAAACAAGTATTGAAGGTGATGCCTGCCCGGTGACTTAGGTTTAACGGCCGCGGTATCCTAACCGTGCAAAGATAGCGCAATCAATTGTCCCATAAATCGAGACTTGTATGAATGGCTAAACGAGGTCTTAACTGTCTCTCACAGATAATCAGTGAAATTGATCTCCCCGTGCAAAAGCGGGGATGTGAACATAAGACGAGAAGACCCTGTGGAACTTAAAAATCAACGACCACCGCGAATCCTCAATCAACCCCACTGGGGCCACTACCATCGCAGAGCCTGGTCGATATTTTTCGGTTGGGGCGACCTTGGAGGAGAACAAATCCTCCAAAAACAAGACCATACCTCTTTACCTAGAGCTACCCCTCAAAGTGCTAACAGTGACCAGACCCAATATAATTGATTAATGGACCAAGCTACCCCAGGGATAACAGCGCAATCCCCCTCAAGAGCCCATATCGACAGGGGGGTTTACGACCTCGATGTTGGATCAGGACATCCTAATGGTGCAGCCGCTATTAAGGGTTCGTTTGTTCAACGATTAACAGTCCTACGTGATCTGAGTTCAGACCGGAGCAATCCAGGTCGGTTTCTATCTATGACACACTCTCCCCAGTACGAAAGGACCGGGAAAGTGGGGCCAATACCACAAGCACGCCCCCCCCCCTCTAAGCAGTGAAACCAACTAAACCGTGAAGAGGGCCTTCCCCCACCACTTTCAATCCTAGAAAAGGACCAGCTAGAGTGGCAGAGCCCGGCAAGTGCAGAAGGCTTAAGCCCTTTCCCCAGAGGTTCAAATCCTCTCCCTAGCTTCACCCATGATTCAAATAACAACACTAAGCTGCCTCATTATATCCCTCCTATACATCATCCCAATCCTGATTGCCGTAGCCTTCCTAACCCTAGTAGAACGGAAAATCCTAAGCTACATACAATCCCGCAAAGGCCCTAACGTTGTCGGGCCTTTTGGCCTACTTCAACCATTTGCGGACGGACTGAAACTATTTACCAAAGAGCCCATCCGACCCTCTACCTCTTCCCCACTTCTATTCATTCTGATACCAATACTAGCCCTTGTCCTAGCCCTCACCACTTGAGCACCACTACCACTCCCATTTCCCCTAGCAGATCTAAACCTCGGAGTTCTCTTCCTAATAGCCATGTCAAGCCTAGCCGTCTACTCAGTCCTATGATCAGGCTGAGCCTCGAACTCAAAATACGCACTAATCGGAGCCCTACGGGCAGTAGCACAGACCATTTCATACGAAGTGACACTGGCCATAATCCTGCTATCAATAATCATACTAAGCGGAAGCTACACACTCAGCTCCTTTGCCGTCGCACAGGAGCCTCTATACTTCATTTTCTCCTCATGACCCCTAGCAATAATATGATACGTATCCACCCTAGCAGAGACAAACCGAGCTCCTTTTGACCTCACAGAGGGTGAATCTGAGCTAGTCTCAGGGTTTAACGTTGAATACGCCGCAGGACCCTTCGCCTTATTCTTCCTAGCTGAATATGCGAACATTATGCTAATAAATACACTTACAGCCATCATATTCCTAAACCCAAGCGCCCTAGGGCCACCCACAGAACTATTCCCCGTCATCCTAGCCACAAAAGTCCTCCTACTATCTTCTGGTTTCTTATGGGTCCGAGCTTCATACCCACGATTCCGATATGACCAACTAATGCACCTACTATGAAAAAACTTCCTACCCCTCACACTAGCTCTGTGCCTCTGACACATCAGCATACCTATCTGCTATGCAGGCCTACCTCCTTACATAAGGAAATGTGCCTGAACTACAAAGGGTCACTATGATAAAGTGAACATAGAGGTATAACAGCCCTCTCATTTCCTGTTGACCTTAGAAAAGTAGGAATTGAACCCACACAAGAGAAATCAAAATTCTCCATACTTCCCTTATATTATTTTCTAGTAGAGTCAGCTAATCAAGCTATCGGGCCCATACCCCGAAAATGATGGTTTAACCCCCTCCTCTACTAATGAACCCTTACGCGACCCCAATCATAACCTTCAGCCTCATCTTGGGCACCACAATCACAATTTCCAGCAACCACTGAGTTCTGGCCTGGACAGGACTGGAGATCAACACACTAGCCATCATTCCCCTAATTGCCAAATCCCACCACCCACGAGCAGTAGAAGCCGCAACGAAATACTTCCTAACCCAAGCAGCTGCTTCCGCCCTGGTCCTATTCTCTAGCATAACCAATGCCTGAGTCACTGGCCAATGAGACATCACACAAATAAACCACCCAACCTCCTGTCTACTACTGACAGCAGCAATCGCTATTAAACTGGGCCTAGTGCCATTTCACTTCTGATTCCCAGAAGTACTACAAGGATCGCCACTAATAACAGCCCTGCTACTCTCGACCCTCATAAAATTCCCCCCACTAACCCTGCTCCTACTAACATCCAAATCCCTCGACCCAGCTCTACTCACCGCCATGGCCCTAGCCTCAACAGCACTAGGAGGCTGAATAGGACTGAACCAAACACAAACACGCAAAATCCTAGCCTTCTCGTCCATCTCCCACTTAGGCTGAATCGCCATCATCCTAGTTTACAGCCCCAAATTGGCCTTACTTACCTTCTACCTATACACAATCATAACATCAGCCGTATTCCTAGCCCTTAACAAAATCAAAGCCCTTAACCTATCCATGATCACAACCTCATGAACAAAAACCCCAGTGCTAAACGCCACCCTAATACTAGTACTTTTATCCCTAGCAGGCCTCCCCCCATTAACAGGCTTTATACCAAAGTGACTTATCATCCAAGAACTAACTAAACAGGAAATAACACCAGCAGCCATGGCAATTGCCATGCTATCACTGCTCAGCCTCTTCTTCTACCTACGCCTCGCATACCACTCAACAATTACCCTTCCCCCCAACTCCTCTAACCACATAAAACAATGATACACTAGCAAAGCCCCAAGCACACCTACTGCGGTCCTTGCCTCACTATCAATCCTCTTACTTCCCCTGTCCCCAATAATACATGCCATTGTCTAGAAACTTAGGATAACACCCCAAACCGAAGGCCTTCAAAGCCTTAAATAAGAGTTAAACCCTCTTAGTTTCTGCACATTAAGACTTACAGAATATTAACCTGTATCTTCTGAATGCAAGTCAGACGCTTTAATTAAGCTAAAGCCTCCCTAGACAGATGGGCTTCGATCCCACAAAACTCTAGTTAACAGCTAAATGCCTAAACCAATTGGCTTCTGCCTACAAAGACCCTGACGCACCCTAGTGCGCATCGATGAGCTTGCAACTCAACATGAATTTCACTACAGAGCCGATAAGAAGAGGAATTAAACCTCTGTAAAAAGGACTACAGCCTAACGCTTCAACACTCAGCCATCTTACCCGTCACCTTCATCAACCGATGACTATTTTCCACTAACCATAAGGATATTGGCACCCTGTACCTCATCTTCGGGGCATGAGCAGGAATAGTCGGCACCGCACTCAGCCTATTAATCCGCGCAGAACTAGGACAACCAGGAACTCTCCTAGGCGACGACCAAATTTACAATGTAATCGTTACCGCTCACGCCTTTGTAATAAGCTTCTTTATAGTCATACCCATCATGATCGGAGGATTCGGCAACTGATTAGTCCCCCTCATAATCGGTGCCCCCGACATAGCATTCCCGCGAATAAACAACATAAGCTTTTGACTCCTCCCCCCATCATTCCTCCTCCTACTAGCCTCATCCACTGTAGAAGCTGGCGCCGGCACAGGCTGAACTGTCTACCCTCCCCTAGCAGGTGACCTTGCCCACGCCGGAGCTTCAGTAGACCTGGCTATCTTCTCACTCCACTTAGCCGGTATCTCCTCCATCCTTGGGGCCATCAACTTTATCACCACAGCCATCAACATAAAACCCCCCGCACTCTCACAATACCAAACCCCACTATTTGTCTGATCCGTACTAATTACCGCCATCCTACTCCTTCTATCACTCCCCGTACTCGCCGCCGGTATTACAATATTACTAACTGATCGAAACCTAAACACCACATTCTTCGACCCCGCTGGAGGAGGAGACCCAATCCTGTACCAACACCTATTCTGATTCTTCGGACACCCAGAAGTCTATATTCTGATCCTACCGGGGTTCGGAATCATCTCACACGTAGTCACGTACTACTCAGGCAAAAAGGAGCCCTTCGGCTACATGGGAATAGTCTGAGCCATACTATCCATCGGCTTCCTAGGATTCATCGTCTGAGCTCACCACATGTTTACAGTAGGAATAGACGTTGATACCTGAGCCTACTTTACATCAGCCACTATAATCATTGCCATCCCTACCGGAATCAAAGTATTTAGCTGACTAGCCACCCTGCACGGAGGAACAATCAAATGAGACCCCCCCCAATACTATGAGCTCTAGGATTTATCTTCCTATTTACCATCGGAGGATTAACAGGAATCGTTCTTGCAAACTCTTCCCTAGACATCGCCCTGCACGACACGTACTACGTAGTTGCCCACTTCCACTACGTCCTATCCATAGGCGCCGTCTTTGCCATTCTAGCAGGATTTACTCACTGATTCCCACTACTCACTGGGTTTACCCTACACCAAACATGAGCAAAAGCCCACTTCGGGGTAATATTTACAGGAGTAAACCTAACGTTCTTCCCCCAGCACTTCCTAGGCCTAGCAGGAATACCCCGACGATACTCGGACTATCCCGACGCCTACACACTATGAAACACCATTTCCTCCTAGTCCTAGGACTTAGAGAAACTCTAGTACTAAAAATAGTAAACACAAGCAATAATTTCATATACTTCACTCTCACTCACCACTCAACTATCAGCTAACCACACCCCCGTCCACATAGCTTAACACAAAGCATGGCACTGAAGTTGCCAAGATGGCATAAAACATGCCTGCGGACAAAAGACTTAGTCCTAACCTTACGGTTGGTTTTTGCTAAATATATACATGCAAGTATCCGCGCCCCAGTGTAAACGCCCTCGACCACCTACCCCCATACAGGCCTTGAGGAGCGGGTATCAGGCACACCCAAGTAGTAGCCCAAGACGCCTCGCTAAGCCACGCCCCCACGGGTATTCAGCAGTAATTAACATTAAGCAATGAGTGCAAACTTGACTTAGTTATAACAACAGCCTAACTTCAAGGGTTGGTAAATCTTGTGCCAGCCACCGCGGTCATACAAGAAACCCAAATCAACCGTCCTATTGACACAGCGTAAAGAGTGGTAAAATGCCTATCCTAGCTAACTAAGATCAAAATGCAACTAAGCTGTCATAAGCCCAAGATGCACCTAAACACACCATTAAGATGATCTTAGGAACTAACGACTGATTTAAACCCACGAAAGCCAGGGCCCAAACTGGGATTAGATACCCCACTATGCCTGGCCCTAAATCTTGATACTTACTTTACCGAAGTATCCGCCAGAGAACTACGAGCACAAACGCTTAAAACTCTAAGGACTTGGCGGTGCCCCAAACCCACCTAGAGGAGCCTGTTCTACAATCGATAATCCCCGATTAACCCAACCACCCCTTGCCAACACAGCCTACATACCGCCGTCGCCAGCCCACCTCGAATGAGAGCACAACAGTGAACACAATAGCACCCCGCTAATAAGACAGGTCAAGGTATAGCCTATGGAGTGGAAGAAATGGGCTACATTCCCTATTCATAGGGCACACGGAAAGAAGCGTGAAACCACTTCTGGAAGGCGGATTTAGCAGTAAAGTGGGACAATAGAGCCTACTTTAAGCCGGCCCTGGGGCACGTACATGGTTAAACATGCCTGTTAGTAGTGTGGCGAGCCATAGTGGGAAGGCTAGGGCTATGTTCATAGATAGTTGGGTGGTTGGGGTGAATGTATATGGAAGGAGGCCTAGAAGGTTGATTGTAAGAAGTATGATTATTAGGGATGTAAATATTATGGCTCATTTGTGGCCATTTTTGTTGAGTGGGACTATTAGTTGTTTTGTGATTAGGTGAAGGAGTCATGTTTGGATAGTAGAAAGGCGGTTGTTGATTCATCGGTTGTTTGGGGACGGGAATAGTAGGGCTGGGAAGAGTAGGGATAGTAGGATTAAGGGGATGCCAAATAGATTGGGGCTGGAAAATTGGTCAAAGAAGCTTAGGTTCATGGTCAGGATCATGGTGTGGGTTTGGTAGTGAGGGAGGTCTTATTTGATGGGGGGTTGGTTGTGGTGAAGGCTAGTAGTTTTGGTTGGATGAGGAGTGCTAGGGTTAATCAGGTTATAATTATGATTGAAAATCATGGTGCGGGGTTAAGCTGTGGCATATCATTAAGGAGGGGGAAGTCCCTCTTTGGCTAGCTTAAAAGGCTAGTGCTGTTGCATAGCTTCTTAATGATTAGGATGATGATAGAAGGGACGATCAGGCCTCGAAATGTGGGAGTGGGGTTGATTCTACTACAGTAGGTATGTAGCTGTGATTAGCCCCGCAAATTTCTGAGCATTGTCCGTAAAAAATCCCAGGCCGGGTGGTAATGAATGAAGTTTGGTTTAGTCGGCCTGGGATTGCGTCTGTTTTAACTCCGAGCGTTGGGACTGCTCAGGAGTGGAGTACGTCTCCTGCAGTAATGATTACGCGGATGGGGGATTCTATTGGGATAACTACGCGGTGGTCAACTTCTAGCAGTCGGAAGTGGCCGTTGGGTAAGTCTGGGGTGGGCACTATGTAGGAGTCGAAGGATAGGTCTTTGAAGTCTGTGTATTCGTAGCTTCAGTATCATTGGTGGCCGATGGCTTTTAGGGTGAGGTCTGGTTCATCGATTTTGTCCATTATGTAGAGGATTTGTAGGGATGGGAGGGCGAGGAGTACCAGGACGATAGCAGGTAGGATTGTCCAGATCAGCTCTACTTCTTGGGCGTCTACAGCATTGGACGAGAGTTTTTCTGTTAGTATGTGGGCTAAAAGGTAGAGAACTAGGCTGCAGATAGCTAGGGCAACGATTAGGGCGTGGTCGTGGAATTCAACGAGTTCTTCTATGATGGGTGATGAGGCGTCTTGGAATCCTAGTTGGGAGTGGTTGGCCACATGAGATGTACAGGATTTTTACCTGTGATTTAGTCTTGACAAGGCTATGTAATTGGTTTACTAACATCTCATAAGAAAGAAGCATGAGCGGTTAATGCAGTTGGCTTGAAACCAGCATGTGAGGGTTCGATTCCTTCCTTTCTTGTACTTGGACGAAGGCCGGTTCCTCGAAAGTATGGTATGGGGGAGGGCAGCCGTGGATTCATTCAACGTTTGTGGTAGTTAGTTCTGGTTGTAGGACTTTTCGTTTGGCCGGAAAGGCTTCTCAGATGATGAATATTAGTATGATTACGGCTACTATTGAGATTAGGGAGCCGATGGAGGAAATGGTGTTTCATAGTGTGTAGGCGTCGGGATAGTCCGAGTATCGTCGGGGTATTCCTGCTAGGCCTAGGAAGTGCTGGGGGAAGAACGTTAGGTTTACTCCTGTAAATATTACCCCGAAGTGGGCGTTTGCTCATGTTTGGTGTAGGGTAAACCCAGTGAGTAGTGGGAATCAGTGAGTAAATCCTGCTAGAATGGCAAAGACGGTGCCTATGGATAGGACGTAGTGGAAGTGGGCAACTACGTAGTACGTGTCGTGCAGGGCGATGTCTAGGGAAGAGTTTGCAAGAACGATTCCTGTTAATCCTCCGATGGTAAATAGGAAGATAAATCCTAGAGCTCATAGTATTGGGGGGGGTCTCATTTGATTGTTCCTCCGTGCAGGGTGGCTAGTCAGCTAAATACTTTGATTCCGGTAGGGATGGCAATGATTATAGTGGCTGATGTAAAGTAGGCTCGGGTATCAACGTCTATTCCTACTGTAAACATGTGGTGAGCTCAGACGATGAATCCTAGGAAGCCGATGGATAGTATGGCTCAGACTATTCCCATGTAGCCGAAGGGCTCCTTTTTGCCTGAGTAGTACGTGACTACGTGTGAGATGATTCCGAACCCCGGTAGGATCAGAATATAGACTTCTGGGTGTCCGAAGAATCAGAATAGGTGTTGGTACAGGATTGGGTCTCCTCCTCCAGCGGGGTTGAAGAATGTGGTGTTTAGGTTTCGATCAGTTAGTAATATTGTAATACCGGCGGCGAGTACGGGGAGTGATAGAAGGAGTAGGATGGCGGTAATTAGTACGGATCAGACAAATAGTGGGGTTTGGTATTGTGAGAGTGCGGGGGGTTTTATGTTGATGGCTGTGGTGATAAAGTTGATGGCCCCAAGGATGGAGGAGATACCGGCTAAGTGGAGTGAGAAGATAGCCAGGTCTACTGAAGCTCCGGCGTGGGCAAGGTCACCTGCTAGGGGAGGGTAGACAGTTCAGCCTGTGCCGGCGCCAGCTTCTACAGTGGATGAGGCTAGTAGGAGGAGGAATGATGGGGGGAGGAGTCAAAAGCTTATGTTGTTTATTCGCGGGAATGCTATGTCGGGGGCACCGATTATGAGGGGGACTAATCAGTTGCCGAATCCTCCGATCATGATGGGTATGACTATAAAGAAGCTTATTACAAAGGCGTGAGCGGTAACGATTACATTGTAAATTTGGTCGTCGCCTAGGAGAGTTCCTGGTTGTCCTAGTTCTGCGCGGATTAATAGGCTGAGTGCGGTGCCGACTATTCCTGCTCATGCCCCGAAGATGAGGTACAGGGTGCCAATATCCTTATGGTTAGTGGAAAATAGTCATCGGTTGATGAAGGTGACGGGTAAGATGGCTGAGTGTTGAAGCGTTAGGCTGTAGTCCTTTTTACAGAGGTTTAATTCCTCTTCTTATCGGCTCTGTAGTGAAATTCATGTTGAGTTGCAAGCTCATCGATGCGCACTAGGGTGCGTCAGGGTCTTTGTAGGCAGAAGCCAATTGGTTTAGGCATTTAGCTGTTAACTAGAGTTTTGTGGGATCGAAGCCCATCTGTCTAGGGAGGCTTTAGCTTAATTAAAGCGTCTGACTTGCATTCAGAAGATACAGGTTAATATTCTGTAAGTCTTAATGTGCAGAAACTAAGAGGGTTTAACTCTTATTTAAGGCTTTGAAGGCCTTCGGTTTGGGGTGTTATCCTAAGTTTCTAGACAATGGCATGTATTATTGGGGACAGGGGAAGTAAGAGGATTGATAGTGAGGCAAGGACCGCAGTAGGTGTGCTTGGGGCTTTGCTAGTGTATCATTGTTTTATGTGGTTAGAGGAGTTGGGGGGAAGGGTAATTGTTGAGTGGTATGCGAGGCGTAGGTAGAAGAAGAGGCTGAGCAGTGATAGCATGGCAATTGCCATGGCTGCTGGTGTTATTTCCTGTTTAGTTAGTTCTTGGATGATAAGTCACTTTGGTATAAAGCCTGTTAATGGGGGGAGGCCTGCTAGGGATAAAAGTACTAGTATTAGGGTGGCGTTTAGCACTGGGGTTTTTGTTCATGAGGTTGTGATCATGGATAGGTTAAGGGCTTTGATTTTGTTAAGGGCTAGGAATACGGCTGATGTTATGATTGTGTATAGGTAGAAGGTAAGTAAGGCCAATTTGGGGCTGTAAACTAGGATGATGGCGATTCAGCCTAAGTGGGAGATGGACGAGAAGGCTAGGATTTTGCGTGTTTGTGTTTGGTTCAGTCCTATTCAGCCTCCTAGTGCTGTTGAGGCTAGGGCCATGGCGGTGAGTAGAGCTGGGTCGAGGGATTTGGATGTTAGTAGGAGCAGGGTTAGTGGGGGGAATTTTATGAGGGTCGAGAGTAGCAGGGCTGTTATTAGTGGCGATCCTTGTAGTACTTCTGGGAATCAGAAGTGAAATGGCACTAGGCCCAGTTTAATAGCGATTGCTGCTGTCAGTAGTAGACAGGAGGTTGGGTGGTTTATTTGTGTGATGTCTCATTGGCCAGTGACTCAGGCATTGGTTATGCTAGAGAATAGGACCAGGGCGGAAGCAGCTGCTTGGGTTAGGAAGTATTTCGTTGCGGCTTCTACTGCTCGTGGGTGGTGGGATTTGGCAATTAGGGGAATGATGGCTAGTGTGTTGATCTCCAGTCCTGTCCAGGCCAGAACTCAGTGGTTGCTGGAAATTGTGATTGTGGTGCCCAAGATGAGGCTGAAGGTTATGATTGGGGTCGCGTAAGGGTTCATTAGTAGAGGAGGGGGTTAAACCATCATTTTCGGGGTATGGGCCCGATAGCTTGATTAGCTGACTCTACTAGAAAATAATATAAGGGAAGTATGGAGAATTTTGATTTCTCTTGTGTGGGTTCAATTCCTACTTTTCTAAGGTCAACAGGAAATGAGAGGGCTGTTATACCTCTATGTTCACTTTATCATAGTGACCCTTTGTAGTTCAGGCACATTTCCTTATGTAAGGAGGTAGGCCTGCATAGCAGATAGGTATGCTGATGTGTCAGAGGCACAGAGCTAGTGTGAGGGGTAGGAAGTTTTTTCATAGTAGGTGCATTAGTTGGTCATATCGGAATCGTGGGTATGAAGCTCGGACCCATAAGAAACCAGAAGATAGTAGGAGGACTTTTGTGGCTAGGATGACGGGGAATAGTTCTGTGGGTGGCCCTAGGGCGCTTGGGTTTAGGAATATGATGGCTGTAAGTGTATTTATTAGCATAATGTTCGCATATTCAGCTAGGAAGAATAAGGCGAAGGGTCCTGCGGCGTATTCAACGTTAAACCCTGAGACTAGCTCAGATTCACCCTCTGTGAGGTCAAAAGGAGCTCGGTTTGTCTCTGCTAGGGTGGATACGTATCATATTAATGCTAGGGGTCATGAGGAGAAAATGAAGTATAGAGGCTCCTGTGCGACGGCAAAGGAGCTGAGTGTGTAGCTTCCGCTTAGTATGATTATTGATAGCAGGATTATGGCCAGTGTCACTTCGTATGAAATGGTCTGTGCTACTGCCCGTAGGGCTCCGATTAGTGCGTATTTTGAGTTCGAGGCTCAGCCTGATCATAGGACTGAGTAGACGGCTAGGCTTGACATGGCTATTAGGAAGAGAACTCCGAGGTTTAGATCTGCTAGGGGAAATGGGAGTGGTAGTGGTGCTCAAGTGGTGAGGGCTAGGACAAGGGCTAGTATTGGTATCAGAATGAATAGAAGTGGGGAAGAGGTAGAGGGTCGGATGGGCTCTTTGGTAAATAGTTTCAGTCCGTCCGCAAATGGTTGAAGTAGGCCAAAAGGCCCGACAACGTTAGGGCCTTTGCGGGATTGTATGTAGCTTAGGATTTTCCGTTCTACTAGGGTTAGGAAGGCTACGGCAATCAGGATTGGGATGATGTATAGGAGGGATATAACGAGGCAGCTTAGTGTTGTTATTTGAATCATGGGTGAAGCTAGGGAGAGGATTTGAACCTCTGGGGAAAGGGCTTAAGCCTTCTGCACTTGCCGGGCTCTGCCACTCTAGCTGGTCCTTTTCTAGGATTGAAAGTGGTGGGGGAAGGCCCTCTTCACGGTTTAGTTGGTTTCACTGCTTAGAGGGGGGGGGGCGTGCTTGTGGTATTGGCCCCACTTTCCCGGTCCTTTCGTACTGGGGAGAGTGTGTCATAGATAGAAACCGACCTGGATTGCTCCGGTCTGAACTCAGATCACGTAGGACTGTTAATCGTTGAACAAACGAACCCTTAATAGCGGCTGCACCATTAGGATGTCCTGATCCAACATCGAGGTCGTAAACCCCCCTGTCGATATGGGCTCTTGAGGGGGATTGCGCTGTTATCCCTGGGGTAGCTTGGTCCATTAATCAATTATATTGGGTCTGGTCACTGTTAGCACTTTGAGGGGTAGCTCTAGGTAAAGAGGTATGGTCTTGTTTTTGGAGGATTTGTTCTCCTCCAAGGTCGCCCCAACCGAAAAATATCGACCAGGCTCTGCGATGGTAGTGGCCCCAGTGGGGTTGATTGAGGATTCGCGGTGGTCGTTGATTTTTAAGTTCCACAGGGTCTTCTCGTCTTATGTTCACATCCCCGCTTTTGCACGGGGAGATCAATTTCACTGATTATCTGTGAGAGACAGTTAAGACCTCGTTTAGCCATTCATACAAGTCTCGATTTATGGGACAATTGATTGCGCTATCTTTGCACGGTTAGGATACCGCGGCCGTTAAACCTAAGTCACCGGGCAGGCATCACCTTCAATACTTGTTTAATTTGCTGAAGGCTATGTTTTTGGTAAACAGTCGGGCCTTATTAATTTGCCGAGTTCCTTTCACAGATTTTAATCGCTCTTATAGGCGCTCCTGAGTCGGGTTAACAGGGTTAGTTAATACGTGGTCTTGTAGGGGTTTTTGTATCTGTCTAGGTCTGTTAATAATGTTTCTATGTAAGCTTGCGCCGTTAGAGGGGTGTGGCCCTGTACATGAGGGGCCTAGGATGATTCCTAGGATTGTTATGAGGATGGCAGCGGTTTTGGTGATAAGGGGTATGGTTATTGGGGGGGTTTTGGTTGGTGTGATGAAAGAGGTAATGATTATTCCTGCTGTAATGCTGCCTAGGGCGAGTCGGGTTAGGGGGGCGGTGATTAGTGGGTTGTTTTCGTTTATTGATACTATTGGGGGGATTCGGGTTTGTCCAGCTTGGACTAGGATGGTTATGCGGATGCTGTAGGTTGCGGTGAATGCTGTGGCTATAAGGGTTAGGAGTAGGGCTCAAGTATTTAGGTATGATGTGTTTAAGCTTTCGATGATGAGGTCTTTTGAGTAGAATCCGGCTAGGAATGGGGTTCCTATCAGCGCCAGGTTTCCGATGGTTAGGCAGGAAGTAGTGACTGGGAGTATTTTCTGTAGGCCTCCTATCTTTCGGATATCTTGTTCTCCGTTTAGGTTGTGGATGATAGACCCTGAGCATAGGAATAGTATGGCTTTAAAGAAGGCATGGGTTGAGATGTGTAGGAAGGCTAGTTGTGGGAGGTTTAGTCCGATAGTGACTATTATTAGTCCTAGTTGGCTGGATGTTGAGAAAGCAATGATTTTTTTGATGTCATTTTGGGTTAGGGCGCATGTGGCAGCGAATAGGGTTGATAGAGCACCTAGGCATAGGCAGGCAGTTAGGGCTGTCTGGTTGGTGGCTAGCAGGGGGTGCATGCGGATGAGCAGGAAGATTCCGGCTACTACTATGGTACTGGAGTGCAGTAGGGCTGATACTGGGGTGGGGCCTTCTATTGCTGCGGGCAGTCATGGGTGGAGTCCAAATTGGGCGGATTTTCCTGCGGCTGCGAGGATTAATCCTATGAGGGGGAGGATTGGGGTTTGGTGGGGGTGTACGGCTTGTTGGATCTCTCAGGTGTTGAATGTTGAAGCTAGTCATGCTATGCTCAGGATCAGTCCGATGTCTCCGATTCGGTTGTAGATTACGGCTCGTAGGGCGGCGGTGTTGGCATCTGCTCGGCCTTGTCATCAGCCGATGAGAAGGAAGGACATGATTCGTACTCCTTCCCAGCCTACGAATAGGAGGAATATGTTGTTTGCGGTTGTTAGGAGGAGTATGGCGACTAGGAATGTCAGTAGGTAGGTGAAAAATTTTGTTACGTATGGCTCTGAGGCCATGTATCATATGGCGAATTGTAGGATTGATCATGTTACAAATAGGGCGATTGGAAGAAATGTTATTGAGTATTGGTCTATTTTTAGGCTCAGGGGGATTTTAAAGTTTATAATGAATTTTCACTCCCAGTGGCAGGTGACAGATTCTACTCCCGAGTAGATGAATGCGGTTGTAGGGGCTAGGCTAATTAGGAATGCGGTTTTAACAGCGCGGGTGGTGGCTTGTGGGGTGTTTTTAAAGTTTTTAAATAGAAATGGCAGGATGATTGGGGTTAGGAGGATTGTCAGCGTGAGTAGTGTGAGGGAGTTGATTAGTAGTGTGGGGTTCACTACTTTTACTTGGATTTGCACCAAGATGGGTGGTTCCTAAGACCAGTGGATTGCTGTTATCCTTTAAAAGTAAGGGGGCTGAGGTTTTAGGCTCAGATGTAAGAGTTAGCAGCTCTTGTTGGTTAAACCCTCCCCTCGGCAGGTAAGAAGGTTTGAACTTCTATTCTTAGAATCACAGTCTAATGTTTGGTTTAAACTATACTTGCATGAGGGGATTCCGGAGATCAGTTCGGGTTTGCGGATTAGGAGGAATATTGGGATAATGTGGAGTGTTATGAGCAGGTGTTCTCGCGTGGTTGAGTTTTGCATAGATGTGATGTGGGAGGGGATTGAGCCTCGTTGGGTCATTAGTAGTATGAATAAGGTGTAGGAGGCGGTTAGTAGGGTTGCGATTCCTGTTAGGATGATCGTGAAGGCAGATCAGTTGAATAAGGTGATTATAATGGTTAGCTCTGCTATGAGGTTTGTTGTTGGGGGTAAGGCTATGTTTGTTAGATTGGCCAGCAATCATCAGGTAGCTATGAGTGGTAGGAGAGGTTGTAGGCCTCGTGTGAGTAGTAGAATTCGGCTGTGCGTACGTTC
This sequence comes from Anser brachyrhynchus, assembly GCF_964034855.1. Taxonomy (NCBI): domain Eukaryota; kingdom Metazoa; phylum Chordata; class Aves; order Anseriformes; family Anatidae; genus Anser; species Anser brachyrhynchus. The sequence goes on from NW_027664112.1 coordinate 244,896, forward strand.
ATAGTTTGTGTTGGCTAGGCAGAATAGTATGGAGGAAGTTAGTCCATGGGAAATTATTAGGATCATTGCCCCTGAGAATGATCAGTGGGTTTGGATTATTCCTGCGGCGATAACTAGGCCTATGTGGCTAACGGATGAATAAGCGATTAGTGATTTTAGGTCTGTCTGTCGTAGGCAGATTGAGCTAGTCATTAGGGCGCCTCATAGGGCCAGGGTTAGGAAGGGGTAGTGCAGGAGGTTGGACAGTGGGCCCATAAATAGAGTGACTCGTATAATTCCGTATCCTCCTAGCTTTAGTAGTAGGGCGGCGAGGAGTATTGAGCCTGCGATGGGTGCTTCTACGTGGGCTTTTGGCAGTCAGAGGTGTAGGCCGTATAGTGGGGCTTTTACTATGAATGCTATGAGCAGTGCTAGACCTGATAGTATTCCTGTCCATGAGGTGGATAGGGTTGGGTGGGTTAGTTGTAGGGTTGGCAGGTGCAGGGTGCCAATTTTCACGTATAGGTGTATGATTGTGATTAGCAGGGGTAGAGAGCTTACTAGCGTGTAGAATAGCAGGTAGATGCCAGCGCTTAGGCGTTCTGGTTGGTTCCCCCATCGGGTGATTAAGATTAGGGTGGGAATGAGGGTTGCTTCAAATGAGATGTAAAATAGTGCTAGTTCTGTGGTGGAAAAGGCTAGTAGGATGAATGGCTGGACTGCGACTAAGGTTGAGATAAAGATTCGTTTGCGTTGTAGGGGTTCTTGTTGCAGGTGGTTTTGGCTTGCTATGATTATGAGTGGGAGTAGTCAGCAGGATAGTACTAGGAGGGGGGATGAGATTTGGTCAATTCCTGTTCAGTTGGATAAAAATTTGTAGGGGTAGTAGGTTGGGATTAATCACTGTAGGCTTAGGGCAGCGATTAGGAGGCTGTATAAGGTGGTGTTAGTCCATAGAAATTTTGGTGGAGACAGCAGGGCTGTTGGAAGAAGTATGATTGTGGGTAGGATGATTTTTAGCATTGCAGGAGGTTTAGGTTGTGTAGATGGTCGGAGCCATGTGTGCGGGTGGAGGCTACTAGGATGGCCAGGCCTGTGCCCGCCTCACACGCTGAGAAGGTTAGCATGAGAATTGGTACCATGGTGAATGAGGAGACTTGGTTTTCGATGGATCATATTGATAGGCCTACGAATATCGATAATATTATGCTTTCAAGGCATAGTAGGGCGGATACTAGGTGGGTTCGGTGGAAGGCTAGTCCTAGTCCGCTGAAAATGAAGGCTGAGTAGAAGCTTAAATGTAGGGGCGACATAAGAAAGTTACAGGGTTGGCTGTAATCTGCTGGGTCGAAACCAGCTATCTTTTTGGTTAGACTAACTTTCTGTTATTCTGCTCATTCTAGGCCCCCTTGAATTCACTCGTAGGCCAGTCCGAGTGTTAGGAGAAGGAGGATCACTACAGTTCAGGTGAGGGTCATTAGGGGGGATTGGAGTTGGACGGCTCATGGCAGGGGGAGTAGGAGGGCGATTTCTAGGTCGAATAGGACGAACAGGATGGCTACTGAGGAAGAATCGGACTGAGAATGGTAATCGAGCAGATCCAAGTGGGTCGAATCCACATTCGTACGGTGAGAGTTTCTCTGAGTCGGGGTTTATTTGGGCGAGTCAGAAGTTTAATGCGGTTAGGGCGGCGCTTAGGATTGATGATAGGGCGAATATGAACATGAGTGCGTTCATTGCTCTCCTCTGGGTTTATACCAGATTCTAGAGATTGGAAGTCAATTGTAATTAATATACTAGAAGAGCAAGATCCTCATCAGTAGATGGTTATGTAGAGGAATAGTCAGATGACGTCTACGAAGTGTCAGTATCAGGCTGCTGCCTCGAATCCGAAGTGGTGGTCTGATGTAAAGTGGAACTTGATCAGTCGGAAGAGGCAGACGGTCAGGAAGGAGGATCCGATGATTACGTGGAATCCGTGGAATCCAGTGGCAACGAAGAAGGTAGATCCGTAGACGCTATCGGCGATTGAGAATGGGGCTTCGTGGTATTCTATTGCTTGTAGGGCTGTGAAGTAGAATCCCAGGAGGATCGTTAGGGTTAGGGCGTGGATGGCGTGTTTTCGGTTTCCTTCTGTGATGCTGTGATGGGCTCACGTTACGGTAACGCCTGAGGCTAGTAGGATGGCTGTGTTTAGTAGGGGGACTTCTATCGGGTTGAGTGGTTTAATTCCTGTTGGGGGTCATTGGCCTCCTAGTTCTGGGGTTGGGGCCAGGCTCGAGTGGAAGAACGCTCAGAAGAACCCTAAGAAGAAGAATGCTTCGGATGTGATGAAAAGGATTATGCCGTATCGTAGGCCTTTTTGGACTGTGGGAGTGTGATGGCCTTGGAAGGTGCTTTCTCGTACAATGTCTCGTCATCATTGGAGTATTACTAGGAGTATTGAGATGAGGCCTAGGGTTAGTAGTATGGATGAGTTGTAGTGGAATCACATGATTAATCCTGAGGTTGTGAGTAGGGCGGCGGCTGCCCCGAAGATTGGTCAAGGGCTTGGGTCAACTATGTGGTATGAGTGTGCTTGGTGTGCCATTAGATGTTTTCTTGTAAGTATAGGCTTAGAAGGAGCACGAAGACGTAGGCCTGGATTATGGCTACTGCTACTTCTAGGATGGTTAGGAGTAGTAGGATGATTATTGTTAGGATGGATACTGCAGGAAGGGTGGGTATTAATGCAATGGAGGCTGTAGAGATGAGTTGGATGAGTAAGTGTCCTGCTGTAAGGTTGGCTGTAAGGCGGACTCCGAGGGCTAGGGGGCGGATTAGTAGGCTGGTTGTTTCGATCAGGATTAGTGCGGGGATTAGGGGTGTAGGGGTACCTTCGGGTAATAGGTGGGCTAAAGAGGCTGATGGTTGGTTTCGTAGGCCTGTTAGTAGTGTGGCGAGCCATAGTGGGAAGGCTAGGGCTATGTTCATAGATAGTTGGGTGGTTGGGGTGAATGTATATGGAAGGAGGCCTAGAAGGTTGATTGTAAGAAGTATGATTATTAGGGATGTAAATATTATGGCTCATTTGTGGCCATTTTTGTTGAGTGGGACTATTAGTTGTTTTGTGATTAGGTGAAGGAGTCATGTTTGGATAGTAGAAAGGCGGTTGTTGATTCATCGGTTGTTTGGGGACGGGAATAGTAGGGCTGGGAAGAGTAGGGATAGTAGGATTAAGGGGATGCCGAATAGATTGGGGCTGGAAAATTGGTCAAAGAAGCTTAGGTTCATGGTCAGGATCATGGTGTGGGTTTGGTAGTGAGGGAGGTCTTATTTGATGGGGGGTTGGTTGTGGTGAAGGCTAGTAGTTTTGGTTGGATGAGGAGTGCTAGGGTTAATCAGGTTATAATTATGATTGAAAATCATGGTGCGGGGTTAAGCTGTGGCATATCATTAAGGAGGGGGAAGTCCCTCTTTGGCTAGCTTAAAAGGCTAGTGCTGTTGCATAGCTTCTTAATGATTAGGATGATGATAGAAGGGACGATCAGGCCTCGAAATGTGGGAGTGGGGTTGATTCTACTACAATGGGTATGTAGCTGTGATTAGCCCCGCAAATTTCTGAGCATTGTCCGTAAAAAATCCCAGGCCGGGTGGTAATGAATGAAGTTTGGTTTAGTCGGCCTGGGATTGCGTCTGTTTTAACTCCGAGCGTTGGGACTGCTCAGGAGTGGAGTACGTCTCCTGCAGTAATGATCACGCGGATGGGGGATTCTATTGGGATAACTACGCGGTGGTCAACTTCTAGCAGTCGGAAGTGGCCGTTGGGTAAGTCTGGGGTGGGCACTATGTAGGAGTCGAATGATAGGTCTTTGAAGTCTGTGTATTCGTAGCTTCAGTATCATTGGTGGTCGGTGGCTTTTAGGGTGAGGTCTGGTTCATCGATTTTGTCCATTATGTAGAGGATTTGTAGGGATGGGAGGGCGAGGAGTACCAGGACGATAGCAGGTAGGATTGTCCAGATCAGCTCTACTTCTTGGGCGTCTACAGCATTGGACGAGAGTTTTTCTGTTAGTATGTGGGCTAAAAGGTAGAGAACTAGGCTGCAGATAGCTAGGGCAACGATTAGGGCGTGGTCGTGGAATTCAACGAGTTCTTCTATGATGGGTGATGAGGCGTCTTGGAATCCTAGTTGGGAGTGGTTGGCCACATGAGATGTACAGGATTTTTACCTGTGATTTAGTCTTGACAAGGCTATGTAATTGGTTTACTAACATCTCATAAGAAAGAAGCATGAGCGGTTAATGCAGTTGGCTTGAAACCAGCATGTGAGGGTTCGATTCCTTCCTTTCTTGTACTTGGACGAAGGCCGGTTCCTCGAAAGTATGGTATGGGGGAGGGCAGCCGTGGATTCATTCAACGTTTGTGGTAGTTAGTTCTGGTTGTAGGACTTTTCGTTTGGCCGGAAAGGCTTCTCAGATGATGAATATTAGTATGATTACGGCTACTATTGAGATTAGGGAGCCGATGGAGGAAATGGTGTTTCATAGTGTGTAGGCGTCGGGATAGTCCGAGTATCGTCGGGGTATTCCTGCTAGGCCTAGGAAGTGCTGGGGGAAGAACGTTAGGTTTACTCCTGTAAATATTACCCCGAAGTGGGCTTTTGCTCATGTTTGGTGTAGGGTAAACCCAGTGAGTAGTGGGAATCAGTGAGTAAATCCTGCTAGAATGGCAAAGACGGCGCCTATGGATAGGACGTAGTGGAAGTGGGCAACTACGTAGTACGTGTCGTGCAGGGCGATGTCTAGGGAAGAGTTTGCAAGAACGATTCCTGTTAATCCTCCGATGGTAAATAGGAAGATAAATCCTAGAGCTCATAGTATTGGAGGGGTCTCATTTGATTGTTCCTCCGTGCAGGGTGGCTAGTCAGCTAAATACTTTGATTCCGGTAGGGATGGCAATGATTATAGTGGCTGATGTAAAGTAGGCTCGGGTATCAACGTCTATTCCTACTGTAAACATGTGGTGAGCTCAGACGATGAATCCTAGGAAGCCGATGGATAGTATGGCTCAGACTATTCCCATGTAGCCGAAGGGCTCCTTTTTGCCTGAGTAGTACGTGACTACGTGTGAGATGATTCCGAACCCCGGTAGGATCAGAATATAGACTTCTGGGTGTCCGAAGAATCAGAATAGGTGTTGGTACAGGATTGGGTCTCCTCCTCCAGCGGGGTCGAAGAATGTGGTGTTTAGGTTTCGATCAGTTAGTAATATTGTAATACCGGCGGCGAGTACGGGGAGTGATAGAAGGAGTAGGATGGCGGTAATTAGTACGGATCAGACAAATAGTGGGGTTTGGTATTGTGAGAGTGCGGGGGGTTTTATGTTGATGGCTGTGGTGATAAAGTTGATGGCCCCAAGGATGGAGGAGATACCGGCTAAGTGGAGTGAGAAGATAGCCAGGTCTACTGAAGCTCCGGCGTGGGCAAGGTCACCTGCTAGGGGAGGGTAGACAGTTCAGCCTGTGCCGGCGCCAGCTTCTACAGTGGATGAGGCTAGTAGGAGGAGGAATGATGGGGGGAGGAGTCAAAAGCTTATGTTGTTTATTCGCGGGAATGCTATGTCGGGGGCACCGATTATGAGGGGGACTAATCAGTTGCCGAATCCTCCGATCATGATGGGTATGACTATAAAGAAGCTTATTACAAAGGCGTGAGCGGTAACGATTACATTGTAAATTTGGTCGTCGCCTAGGAGAGTTCCTGGTTGTCCTAGTTCTGCGCGGATTAATAGGCTGAGTGCGGTGCCGACTATTCCTGCTCATGCCCCGAAGATGAGGTACAGGGTGCCAATATCCTTATGGTTAGTGGAAAATAGTCATCGGTTGATGAAGGTGACGGGTAAGATGGCTGAGTGTTGAAGCGTTAGGCTGTAGTCCTTTTTACAGAGGTTTAATTCCTCTTCTTATCGGCTCTGTAGTGAAATTCATGTTGAGTTGCAAGCTCATCGATGCGCACTAGGGTGCGTCAGGGTCTTTGTAGGCAGAAGCCAATTGGTTTAGGCATTTAGCTGTTAACTAGAGTTTTGTGGGATCGAAGCCCATCTGTCTAGGGAGGCTTTAGCTTAATTAAAGCGTCTGACTTGCATTCAGAAGATACAGGTTAATATTCTGTAAGTCTTAATGTGCAGAAACTAAGAGGGTTTAACTCTTATTTAAGGCTTTGAAGGCCTTCGGTTTGGGGTGTTATCCTAAGTTTCTAGACAATGGCATGTATTATTGGGGACAGGGGAAGTAAGAGGATTGATAGTGAGGCAAGGACCGCAGTAGGTGTGCTTGGGGCTTTGCTAGTGTATCATTGTTTTATGTGGTTAGAGGAGTTGGGGGGAAGGGTAATTGTTGAGTGGTATGCGAGGCGTAGGTAGAAGAAGAGGCTGAGCAGTGATAGCATGGCAATTGCCATGGCTGCTGGTGTTATTTCCTGTTTAGTTAGTTCTTGGATGATAAGTCACTTTGGTATAAAGCCTGTTAATGGGGGGAGGCCTGCTAGGGATAAAAGTACTAGTATTAGGGTGGCGTTTAGCACTGGGGTTTTTGTTCATGAGGTTGTGATCATGGATAGGTTAAGGGCTTTGATTTTGTTAAGGGCTAGGAATACGGCTGATGTTATGATTGTGTATAGGTAGAAGGTAAGTAAGGCCAATTTGGGGCTGTAAACTAGGATGATGGCGATTCAGCCTAAGTGGGAGATGGACGAGAAGGCTAGGATTTTGCGTGTTTGTGTTTGGTTCAGTCCTATTCAGCCTCCTAGTGCTGTTGAGGCTAGGGCCATGGCGGTGAGTAGAGCTGGGTCGAGGGATTTGGATGTTAGTAGGAGCAGGGTTAGTGGGGGGAATTTTATGAGGGTCGAGAGTAGCAGGGCTGTTATTAGTGGCGATCCTTGTAGTACTTCTGGGAATCAGAAGTGAAATGGCACTAGGCCCAGTTTAATAGCGATTGCTGCTGTCAGTAGTAGACAGGAGGTTGGGTGGTTTATTTGTGTGATGTCTCATTGGCCAGTGACTCAGGCATTGGTTATGCTAGAGAATAGGACCAGGGCGGAAGCAGCTGCTTGGGTTAGGAAGTATTTCGTTGCGGCTTCTACTGCTCGTGGGTGGTGGGATTTGGCAATTAGGGGAATGATGGCTAGTGCGTTGATCTCCAGTCCTGTCCAGGCCAGAACTCAGTGGTTGCTGGAAATTGTGATTGTGGTGCCCAAGATGAGGCTGAAGGTTATGATTGGGGTCGCGTAAGGGTTCATTAGTAGAGGAGGGGGTTAAACCATCATTTTCGGGGTATGGGCCCGATAGCTTGATTAGCTGACTCTACTAGAAAATAATATAAGGGAAGTATGGAGAATTTTGATTTCTCTTGTGTGGGTTCAATTCCTACTTTTCTAAGGTCAACAGGAAATGAGAGGGCTGTTATACCTCTATGTTCACTTTATCATAGTGACCCTTTGTAGTTCAGGCACATTTCCTTATGTAAGGAGGTAGGCCTGCATAGCAGATAGGTATGCTGATGTGTCAGAGGCACAGAGCTAGTGTGAGGGGTAGGAAGTTTTTTCATAGTAGGTGCATTAGTTGGTCATATCGGAATCGTGGGTATGAAGCTCGGACCCATAAGAAACCAGAAGATAGTAGGAGGACTTTTGTGGCTAGGATGACGGGGAATAGTTCTGTGGGTGGCCCTAGGGCGCTTGGGTTTAGGAATATGATGGCTGTAAGTGTATTTATTAGCATAATGTTCGCATATTCAGCTAGGAAGAATAAGGCGAAGGGTCCTGCGGCGTATTCAACGTTAAACCCTGAGACTAGCTCAGATTCACCCTCTGTGAGGTCAAAAGGAGCTCGGTTTGTCTCTGCTAGGGTGGATACGTATCATATTATTGCTAGGGGTCATGAGGAGAAAATGAAGTATAGAGGCTCCTGTGCGACGGCAAAGGAGCTGAGTGTGTAGCTTCCGCTTAGTATGATTATTGATAGCAGGATTATGGCCAGTGTCACTTCGTATGAAATGGTCTGTGCTACTGCCCGTAGGGCTCCGATTAGTGCGTATTTTGAGTTCGAGGCTCAGCCTGATCATAGGACTGAGTAGACGGCTAGGCTTGACATGGCTATTAGGAAGAGAACTCCGAGGTTTAGATCTGCTAGGGGAAATGGGAGTGGTAGTGGTGCTCAAGTGGTGAGGGCTAGGACAAGGGCTAGTATTGGTATCAGAATGAATAGAAGTGGGGAAGAGGTAGAGGGTCGGATGGGCTCTTTGGTAAATAGTTTCAGTCCGTCCGCAAATGGTTGAAGTAGGCCAAAAGGTCCGACAACGTTAGGGCCTTTGCGGGATTGTATGTAGCTTAGGATTTTCCGTTCTACTAGGGTTAGGAAGGCTACGGCAATCAGGATTGGGATGATGTATAGGAGGGATATAACGAGGCAGCTTAGTGTTGTTATTTGAATCATGGGTGAAGCTAGGGAGAGGATTTGAACCTCTGGGGAAAGGGCTTAAGCCTTCTGCACTTGCCGGGCTCTGCCACTCTAGCTGGTCCTTTTCTAGGATTGAAAGTGGTGGGGGAAGGCCCTCTTCACGGTTTAGTTGGTTTCACTGCTTAGAGCGGGGGGGGGCGTGCTTGTGGTATTGGCCCCACTTTCCCGGTCCTTTCGTACTGGGGAGAGTGTGTCATAGATAGAAACCGACCTGGATTGCTCCGGTCTGAACTCAGATCACGTAGGACTGTTAATCGTTGAACAAACGAACCCTTAATAGCGGCTGCACCATTAGGATGTCCTGATCCAACATCGAGGTCGTAAACCCCCCTGTCGATATGGGCTCTTGAGGGGGATTGCGCTGTTATCCCTGGGGTAGCTTGGTCCATTAATCAATTATATTGGGTCTGGTCACTGTTAGCACTTTGAGGGGTAGCTCTAGGTAAAGAGGTATGGTCTTGTTTTTGGAGGATTTGTTCTCCTCCAAGGTCGCCCCAACCGAAAAATATCGACCAGGCTCTGCGATGGTAGTGGCCCCAGTGGGGTTGATTGAGGATTCGCGGTGGTCGTTGATTTTTAAGTTCCACAGGGTCTTCTCGTCTTATGTTCACATCCCCGCTTTTGCACGGGGCGATCAATTTCACTGATTATCTGTGAGAGACAGTTAAGACCTCGTTTAGCCATTCATACAAGTCTCGATTTATGGGAGAATTGATTGCGCTATCTTTGCACGGTTAGGATACCGCGGCCGTTAAACCTAAGTCACCGGGCAGGCATCACCTTCAATACTTGTTTAATTTGCTGAAGGCTATGTTTTTGGTAAACAGTCGGGCCTTATTAATTTGCCGAGTTCCTTTCACAGATTTTAATCGCTCTTATAGGCGCTCCTGAGTCGGGTTAACAGGGTTAGTTAATACGTGGTCTTGTAGGGGTTTTTGTATCTGTCTAGGTCTGTTAATAATGTTTCTATGTAAGCTTGCGCCGTTAGAGGGGTGTGGCCCTGTACATGAGGGGCCTAGGATGATTCCTAGGATTGTTATGAGGATGGCAGCGGTTTTGGTGATAAGGGGTATGGTTATTGGGGGGGTTTTGGTTGGTGTGATGAAAGAGGTAATGATTATTCCTGCTGTAATGCTGCCTAGGGCGAGTCGGGTTAGGGGGGCGGTGATTAGTGGGTTGTTTTCGTTTATTGATACTATTGGGGGGATTCGGGTTTGTCCAGCTTGGACTAGGATGGTTATGCGGATGCTGTAGGTTGCGGTGAATGCTGTGGCTATAAGGGTTAGGAGTAGGGCTCAAGTATTTAGGTATGATGTGTTTAAGCTTTCGATGATGAGGTCTTTTGAGTAGAATCCGGCTAGGAATGGGGTTCCTATCAGCGCCAGGTTTCCGATGGTTAGGCAGGAAGTAGTGACTGGGAGTATTTTCTGTAGGCCTCCTATCTTTCGGATATCTTGTTCTCCGTTTAGGTTGTGGATGATAGACCCTGAGCATAGGAATAGTATGGCTTTAAAGAAGGCATGGGTTGAGATGTGTAGGAAGGCTAGTTGTGGGAGGTTTAGTCCGATAGTGACTATTATTAGTCCTAGTTGGCTGGATGTTGAGAAAGCAATGATTTTTTTGATGTCATTTTGGGTTAGGGCGCATGTGGCAGCGAATAGGGTTGATAGAGCACCTAGGCATAGGCAGGCAGTTAGGGCTGTCTGGTTGGTGGCTAGCAGGGGGTGCATGCGGATGAGCAGGAAGATTCCGGCTACTACTATGGTACTGGAGTGCAGTAGGGCTGATACTGGGGTGGGGCCTTCTATTGCTGCGGGCAGTCATGGGTGGAGTCCAAATTGGGCGGATTTTCCTGCGGCTGCGAGGATTAATCCTATGAGGGGGAGGATTGGGGTTTGGTGGGGGTGTACGGCTTGTTGGATCTCTCAGGTGTTGAATGTTGAAGCTAGTCATGCTATGCTCAGGATCAGTCCGACGTCTCCGATTCGGTTGTAGATTACGGCTCGTAGGGCGGCGGTGTTGGCATCTGCTCGGCCTTGTCATCAGCCGATGAGAAGGAAGGACATGATTCGTACTCCTTCCCAGCCTACGAATAGGAGGAATATGTTGTTTGCGGTTGTTAGGAGGAGTATGGCGACTAGGAATGTCAGTAGGTAGGTGAAAAATTTTGTTACGTATGGCTCTGAGGCCATGTATCATATGGCGAATTGTAGGATTGATCATGTTACAAATAGGGCGATTGGAAGAAATGTTATTGAGTATTGGTCTATTTTTAGGCTCAGGGGGATTTTAAAGTTTATAATGAATTTTCACTCCCAGTGGCAGGTGACAGATTCTACTCCCGAGTAGATGAATGCGGTTGTAGGGGCTAGGCTAATTAGGAATGCGGTTTTAACAGCGCGGGTGGTGGCTTGTGGGGTGTTTTTAAAGTTTTTAAATAGAAATGGCAGGATGATTGGGGTTAGGAGGATTGTCAGCGTGAGTAGTGTGAGGGAGTTGATTAGTAGTGTGGGGTTCACTCCTTTTACTTGGATTTGCACCAAGATGGGTGGTTCCTAAGACCAGTGGATTGCTGTTATCCTTTAAAAGTAAGGGGGCTGAGGTTTTAGGCTCAGATGTAAGAGTTAGCAGCTCTTGTTGGTTAAACCCTCCCCTCGGCAGGTAAGAAGGTTTGAACTTCTATTCTTAGAATCACAGTCTAATGTTTGGTTTAAACTATACTTGCATGAGGGGATTCCGGAGATCAGTTCGGGTTTGAGGATTAGGAGGAATATTGGGATAATGTGGAGTGTTATGAGCAGGTGTTCTCGCGTGGTTGAGTTTTGCATAGATGTGATGTGGGAGGGGATTGAGCCTCGTTGGGTCATTAGTAGTATGAATAAGGTGTAGGAGGCGGTTAGTAGGGTTGCGATTCCTGTTAGGATGATCGTGAAGGCAGATCAGTTGAATAAGGTGATTATAATGGTTAGCTCTGCTATGAGGTTTGTTGTTGGGGGTAAGGCTATGTTTGTTAGATTGGCCAGCAATCATCAGGTAGCTATGAGTGGTAGGAGAGGTTGTAGGCCTCGTGTGAGTAGTAGAATTCGGCTGTGCGTACGTTCATAGTTTGTGTTGGCTAGGCAGAATAGTATGGAGGAAGTTAGTCCATGGGAAATTATTAGGATCATTGCCCCTGAGAATGATCAGTGGGTTTGGATTATTCCTGCGGCGATAACTAGGCCTATGTGGCTAACGGATGAATAAGCGATTAGTGATTTTAGGTCTGTCTGTCGTAGGCAGATTGAGCTAGTCATTAGGGCGCCTCATAGGGCCAGGGTTAGGAAGGGGTAGTGCAGGAGGTTGGACAGTGGGCCCATAAATAGAGTGACTCGTATAATTCCGTATCCTCCTAGCTTTAGTAGTAGGGCGGCGAGGAGTATTGAGCCTGCGATGGGTGCTTCTACGTGGGCTTTTGGCAGTCAGAGGTGTAGGCCATATAGTGGGGCTTTTACTATGAATGCTATGAGCAGTGCTAGACCTGATAGTATTCCTGTCCATGAGGTGGATAGGGTTGGGTGGGTTAGTTGTAGGGTTGGCAGGTGCAGGGTGCCAATTTTCACGTATAGGTGTATGATTGTGATTAGCAGGGGTAGAGAGCTTACTGGCGTGTAGAATAGCAGGTAGATGCCAGCGCTTAGGCGTTCTGGTTGGTTCCCCCATCGGGTGATTAAGATTAGGGTGGGAATGAGGGTTGCTTCAAATGAGATGTAAAATAGTGCTAGTTCTGTGGTGGAAAAGGCTAGTAGGATGAATGGCTGGACTGCGACTAAGGTTGAGATAAAGATTCGTTTGCGTTGTAGGGGTTCTTGTTGCAGGTGGTTTTGGCTTGCTATGATTATGAGTGGGAGTAGTCAGCAGGATAGTACTAGGAGGGGGGATGAGATTTGGTCAATTCCTGTTCAGTTGGATAAAAATTTGTAGGGGTAGTAGGTTGGGATTAATCACTGTAGGCTTAGGGCAGCGATTAGGAGGCTGTATAAGGTGGTGTTAGTCCATAGAAATTTTGGTGGAGACAGCAGGGCTGTTGGAAGAAGTATGATTGTGGGTAGGATGATTTTTAGCATTGCAGGAGGTTTAGGTTGTGTAGATGGTCGGAGCCATGTGTGCGGGTGGAGGCTACTAGGATGGCCAGGCCTGTGCCCGCCTCACACGCTGAGAAGGTTAGCATGAGAATTGGTACCATGGTGAATGAGGAGACTTGGTTTTCGATGGATCATATTGATAGGCCTACGAATATCGATAATATTATGCTTTCAAGGCATAGTAGGGCGGATACTAGGTGGGTTCGGTGGAAGGCTAGTCCTAGTCCGCTGAAAATGAAGGCTGAGTAGAAGCTTAAATGTAGGGGCGACATAAGAAAGTTACAGGGTTGGCTGTAATCTGCTGGGTCGAAACCAGCTATCTTTTTGGTTAGACTAACTTTCTGTTATTCTGCTCATTCTAGGCCCCCTTGAATTCACTCGTAGGCCAGTCCGAGTGTTAGGAGAAGGAGGATCACTACAGTTCAGGTGAGGGTCATTAGGGGGGATTGGAGTTGGACGGCTCATGGCAGGGGGAGTAGGAGGGCGATTTCTAGGTCGAATAGGACGAACAGGATGGCTACTGAGGAAGAATCGGACTGAGAATGGTAATCGAGCAGATCCAAGTGGGTCGAATCCACATTCGTACGGTGAGAGTTTCTCTGAGTCGGGGTTTATTTGGGCGAGTCAGAAGTTTAATGCGGTTAGGGCGGCGCTTAGGATTGATGATAGGGCGAATATGAACATGAGTGCGTTCATTGCTCTCCTCTGGGTTTATACCAGATTCTAGAGATTGGAAGTCAATTGTAATTAATATACTAGAAGAGCAAGATCCTCATCAGTAGATGGTTATGTAGAGGAATAGTCAGATGACGTCTACGAAGTGTCAGTATCAGGCTGCTGCCTCGAATCCGAAGTGGTGGTCTGATGTAAAGTGGAACTTGATCAGTCGGAAGAGGCAGACGGTCAGGAAGGAGGATCCGATGATTACGTGGAGTCCGTGGAATCCAGTGGCAACGAAGAAGGTAGATCCGTAGACGCTATCGGCGATTGAGAATGGGGCTTCGTGGTATTCTATTGCTTGTAGGGCTGTGAAGTAGAATCCCAGGAGGATCGTTAGGGTTAGGGCGTGGATGGCGTGTTTTCGGTTTCCTTCTGTGATGCTGTGATGGGCTCACGTTACGGTAACGCCTGAGGCTAGTAGGATGGCTGTGTTTAGTAGGGGGACTTCTATCGGGTTGAGTGGTTTAATTCCTGTTGGGGGTCATTGGCCTCCTAGTTCTGGGGTTGGGGCCAGGCTCGAGTGGAAGAACGCTCAGAAGAACCCTAAGAAGAAGAATGCTTCGGATGTGATGAAAAGGATTATGCCGTATCGTAGGCCTTTTTGGACTGTGGGAGTGTGATGGCCTTGGAAGGTGCTTTCTCGTACAATGTCTCGTCATCATTGGAGTATTACTAGGAGTATTGAGATGAGGCCTAGGGTTAGTAGTATGGATGAGTTGTAGTGGAATCACATGATTAATCCTGAGGTTGTGAGTAGGGCGGCGGCTGCCCCGAAGATTGGTCAAGGGCTTGGGTCAACTATGTGGTATGAGTGTGCTTGGTGTGCCATTAGATGTTTTCTTGTAAGTATAGGCTTAGAAGGAGCACGAAGACGTAGGCCTGGATTATGGCTACTGCTACTTCTAGGATGGTTAGGAGTAGTAGGATGATTATTGTTAGGATGGATACTGCAGGAAGGGTGGGTATTAATGCAATGGAGGCTGTAGAGATGAGTTGGATGAGTAAGTGTCCTGCTGTAAGGTTGGCTGTAAGGCGGACTCCGAGGGCTAGGGGGCGGATTAGTAGGCTGGTTGTTTCGATCAGGATTAGTGCGGGGATTAGGGGTGTAGGGGTACCTTCGGGTAATAGGTGGGCTAAAGAGGCTGATGGTTGGTTTCGTAGGCCTGTTAGTAGTGTGGCGAGCCATAGTGGGAAGGCTAGGGCTATGTTCATAGATAGTTGGGTGGTTGGGGTGAATGTATATGGAAGGAGGCCTAGAAGGTTGATTGTAAGAAGTATGATTATTAGGGATGTAAATATTATGGCTCATTTGTGGCCATTTTTGTTGAGTGGGACTATTAGTTGTTTTGTGATTAGGTGAAGGAGTCATGTTTGGATAGTAGAAAGGCGGTTGTTGATTCATCGGTTGTTTGGGGACGGGAATAGTAGGGCTGGGAAGAGTAGGGATAGTAGGATTAAGGGGATGCCGAATAGATTGGGGCTGGAAAATTGGTCAAAGAAGCTTAGGTTCATGGTCAGGATCATGGTGTGGGTTTGGTAGTGAGGGAGGTCTTATTTGATGGGGGGTTGGTTGTGGTGAAGGCTAGTAGTTTTGGTTGGATGAGGAGTGCTAGGGTTAATCAGGTTATAATTATGATTGAAAATCATGGTGCGGGGTTAAGCTGTGGCATATCATTAAGGAGGGGGAAGTCCCTCTTTGGCTAGCTTAAAAGGCAAGTGCTGTTGCATAGCTTCTTAATGATTAGGATGATGATAGAAGGGACGATCAGGCCTCGAAATGTGGGAGTGGGGTTGATTCTACTACAATGGGTATGTAGCTGTGATTAGCCCCGCAAATTTCTGAGCATTGTCCGTAAAAAATCCCAGGCCGGGTGGTAATGAATGAAGTTTGGTTTAGTCGGCCTGGGATTGCGTCTGTTTTAACTCCGAGCGTTGGGACTGCTCAGGAGTGGAGTACGTCTCCTGCAGTAATGATCACGCGGATGGGGGATTCTATTGGGATAACTACGCGGTGGTCAACTTCTAGCAGTCGGAAGTGGCCGTTGGGTAAGTCTGGGGTGGGCACTATGTAGGAGTCGAAGGATAGGTCTTTGAAGTCTGTGTATTCGTAGCTTCAGTATCATTGGTGGCCGATGGCTTTTAGGGTGAGGTCTGGTTCATCGATTTTGTCCATTATGTAGAGGATTTGTAGGGATGGGAGGGCGAGGAGTACCAGGACGATAGCAGGTAGGATTGTCCAGATCAGCTCTACTTCTTGGGCGTCTACAGCATTGGACGAGAGTTTTTCTGTTAGTATGTGGGCTAAAAGGTAGAGAACTAGGCTGCAGATAGCTAGGGCAACGATTAGGGCGTGGTCGTGGAATTCAACGAGTTCTTCTATGATGGGTGATGAGGCGTCTTGGAATCCTAGTTGGGAGTGGTTGGCCACATGAGATGTACAGGATTTTTACCTGTGATTTAGTCTTGACAAGGCTATGTAATTGGTTTACTAACGTCTCATAAGAAAGAAGCATGAGCGGTTAATGCAGTTGGCTTGAAACCAGCATGTGAGGGTTCGATTCCTTCCTTTCTTGTACTTGGACGAAGGCCGGTTCCTCGAAAGTATGGTATGGGGGAGGGCAGCCGTGGATTCATTCAACGTTTGTGGTAGTTAGTTCTGGTTGTAGGACTTTTCGTTTGGCCGGAAAGGCTTCTCAGATGATGAATATTAGTATGATTACGGCTACTATTGAGATTAGGGAGCCGATGGAGGAAATGGTGTTTCATAGTGTGTAGGCGTCGGGATAGTCCGAGTATCGTCGGGGTATTCCTGCTAGGCCTAGGAAGTGCTGGGGGAAGAACGTTAGGTTTACTCCTGTAAATATTACCCCGAAGTGGGCTTTTGCTCATGTTTGGTGTAGGGTAAACCCAGTGAGTAGTGGGAATCAGTGAGTAAATCCTGCTAGAATGGCAAAGACGGCGCCTATGGATAGGACGTAGTGGAAGTGGGCAACTACGTAGTACGTGTCGTGCAGGGCGATGTCTAGGGAAGAGTTTGCAAGAACGATTCCTGTTAATCCTCCGATGGTAAATAGGAAGATAAATCCTAGAGCTCATAGTATTGGGGGGGTCTCATTTGATTGTTCCTCCGTGCAGGGTGGCTAGTCAGCTAAATACTTTGATTCCGGTAGGGATGGCAATGATTATAGTGGCTGATGTAAAGTAGGCTCGGGTATCAACGTCTATTCCTACTGTAAACATGTGGTGAGCTCAGACGATGAATCCTAGGAAGCCGATGGATAGTATGGCTCAGACTATTCCCATGTAGCCGAAGGGCTCCTTTTTGCCTGAGTAGTACGTGACTACGTGTGAGATGATTCCGAACCCCGGTAGGATCAGAATATAGACTTCTGGGTGTCCGAAGAATCAGAATAGGTGTTGGTACAGGATTGGGTCTCCTCCTCCAGCGGGGTCGAAGAATGTGGTGTTTAGGTTTCGATCAGTTAGTAATATTGTAATACCGGCGGCGAGTACGGGGAGTGATAGAAGGAGTAGGATGGCGGTAATTAGTACGGATCAGACAAATAGTGGGGTTTGGTATTGTGAGAGTGCGGGGGGTTTTATGTTGATGGCTGTGGTGATAAAGTTGATGGCCCCAAGGATGGAGGAGATACCGGCTAAGTGGAGTGAGAAGATAGCCAGGTCTACTGAAGCTCCGGCGTGGGCAAGGTTACCTGCTAGGGGAGGGTAGACAGTTCAGCCTGTGCCGGCGCCAGCTTCTACAGTGGATGAGGCTAGTAGGAGGAGGAATGATGGGGGGAGGAGTCAAAAGCTTATGTTGTTTATTCGCGGGAATGCTATGTCGGGGGCACCGATTATGAGGGGGACTAATCAGTTGCCGAATCCTCCGATCATGATGGGTATGACTATAAAGAAGCTTATTACAAAGGCGTGAGCGGTAACGATTACATTGTAAATTTGGTCGTCGCCTAGGAGAGTTCCTGGTTGTCCTAGTTCTGCGCGGATTAATAGGCTGAGTGCGGTGCCGACTATTCCTGCTCATGCCCCGAAGATGAGGTACAGGGTGCCAATATCCTTATGGTTAGTGGAAAATAGTCATCGGTTGATGAAGGTGACGGGTAAGATGGCTGAGTGTTGAAGCGTTAGGCTGTAGTCCTTTTTACAGAGGTTTAATTCCTCTTCTTATCGGCTCTGTAGTGAAATTCATGTTGAGTTGCAAGCTCATCGATGCGCACTAGGGTGCGTCAGGGTCTTTGTAGGCAGAAGCCAATTGGTTTAGGCATTTAGCTGTTAACTAGAGTTTTGTGGGATCGAAGCCCATCTGTCTAGGGAGGCTTTAGCTTAATTAAAGCGTCTGACTTGCATTCAGAAGATACAGGTTAATATTCTGTAAGTCTTAATGTGCAGAAACTAAGAGGGTTTAACTCTTATTTAAGGCTTTGAAGGCCTTCGGTTTGGGGTGTTATCCTAAGTTTCTAGACAATGGCATGTATTATTGGGGACAGGGGAAGTAAGAGGATTGATAGTGAGGCAAGGACCGCAGTAGGTGTGCTTGGGGCTTTGCTAGTGTATCATTGTTTTATGTGGTTAGAGGAGTTGGGGGGAAGGGTAATTGTTGAGTGGTATGCGAGGCGTAGGTAGAAGAAGAGGCTGAGCAGTGATAGCATGGCAATTGCCATGGCTGCTGGTGTTATTTCCTGTTTAGTTAGTTCTTGGATGATAAGTCACTTTGGTATAAAGCCTGTTAATGGGGGGAGGCCTGCTAGGGATAAAAGTACTAGTATTAGGGTGGCGTTTAGCACTGGGGTTTTTGTTCATGAGGTTGTGATCATGGATAGGTTAAGGGCTTTGATTTTGTTAAGGGCTAGGAATACGGCTGATGTTATGATTGTGTATAGGTAGAAGGTAAGTAAGGCCAATTTGGGGCTGTAAACTAGGATGATGGCGATTCAGCCTAAGTGGGAGATGGACGAGAAGGCTAGGATTTTGCGTGTTTGTGTTTGGTTCAGTCCTATTCAGCCTCCTAGTGCTGTTGAGGCTAGGGCCATGGCGGTGAGTAGAGCTGGGTCGAGGGATTTGGATGTTAGTAGGAGCAGGGTTAGTGGGGGGAATTTTATGAGGGTCGAGAGTAGCAGGGCTGTTATTAGTGGCGATCCTTGTAGTACTTCTGGGAATCAGAAGTGAAATGGCACTAGGCCCAGTTTAATAGCGATTGCTGCTGTCAGTAGTAGACAGGAGGTTGGGTGGTTTATTTGTGTGATGTCTCATTGGCCGGTGACTCAGGCATTGGTTATGCTAGAGAATAGGACCAGGGCGGAAGCAGCTGCTTGGGTTAGGAAGTATTTCGTTGCGGCTTCTACTGCTCGTGGGTGGTGGGATTTGGCAATTAGGGGAATGATGGCTAGTGCGTTGATCTCCAGTCCTGTCCAGGCCAGAACTCAGTGGTTGCTGGAAATTGTGATTGTGGTGCCCAAGATGAGGCTGAAGGTTATGATTGGGGTCGCGTAAGGGTTCATTAGTAGAGGAGGGGGTTAAACCATCATTTTTGGGGTATGGGCCCGATAGCTTGATTAGCTGACTCTACTAGAAAATAATATAAGGGAAGTATGGAGAATTTTGATTTCTCTTGTGTGGGTTCAATTCCTACTTTTCTAAGGTCAACAGGAAATGAGAGGGCTGTTATACCTCTATGTTCACTTTATCATAGTGACCCTTTGTAGTTCAGGCACATTTCCTTATGTAAGGAGGTAGGCCTGCATAGCAGATAGGTATGCTGATGTGTCAGAGGCACAGAGCTAGTGTGAGGGGTAGGAAGTTTTTTCATAGTAGGTGCATTAGTTGGTCATATCGGAATCGTGGGTATGAAGCTCGGACCCATAAGAAACCAGAAGATAGTAGGAGGACTTTTGTGGCTAGGATGACGGGGAATAGTTCTGTGGGTGGCCCTAGGGCGCTTGGGTTTAGGAATATGATGGCTGTAAGTGTATTTATTAGCATAATGTTCGCATATTCAGCTAGGAAGAATAAGGCGAAGGGTCCTGCGGCGTATTCAACGTTAAACCCTGAGACTAGCTCAGATTCACCCTCTGTGAGGTCAAAAGGAGCTCGGTTTGTCTCTGCTAGGGTGGATACGTATCATATTAATGCTAGGGGTCATGAGGAGAAAATGAAGTATAGAGGCTCCTGTGCGACGGCAAAGGAGCTGAGTGTGTAGCTTCCGCTTAGTATGATTATTGATAGCAGGATTATGGCCAGTGTCACTTCGTATGAAATGGTCTGTGCTACTGCCCGTAGGGCTCCGATTAGTGCGTATTTTGAGTTCGAGGCTCAGCCTGATCATAGGACTGAGTAGACGGCTAGGCTTGACATGGCTATTAGGAAGAGAACTCCGAGGTTTAGATCTGCTAGGGGAAATGGGAGTGGTAGTGGTGCTCAAGTGGTGAGGGCTAGGACAAGGGCTAGTATTGGTATCAGAATGAATAGAAGTGGGGAAGAGGTAGAGGGTCGGATGGGCTCTTTGGTAAATAGTTTCAGTCCGTCCGCAAATGGTTGAAGTAGGCCAAAAGGTCCGACAACGTTAGGGCCTTTGCGGGATTGTATGTAGCTTAGGATTTTCCGTTCTACTAGGGTTAGGAAGGCTACGGCAATCAGGATTGGGATGATGTATAGGAGGGATATAACGAGGCAGCTTAGTGTTGTTATTTGAATCATGGGTGAAGCTAGGGAGAGGATTTGAACCTCTGGGGAAAGGGCTTAAGCCTTCTGCACTTGCCGGGCTCTGCCACTCTAGCTGGTCCTTTTCTAGGATTGAAAGTGGTGGGGGAAGGCCCTCTTCACGGTTTAGTTGGTTTCACTGCTTAGAGGGGGGGGGCGTGCTTGTGGTATTGGCCCCACTTTCCCGGTCCTTTCGTACTGGGGAGAGTGTGTCATAGATAGAAACCGACCTGGATTGCTCCGGTCTGAACTCAGATCACGTAGGACTGTTAATCGTTGAACAAACGAACCCTTAATAGCGGCTGCACCATTAGGATGTCCTGATCCAACATCGAGGTCGTAAACCCCCCTGTCGATATGGGCTCTTGAGGGGGATTGCGCTGTTATCCCTGGGGTAGCTTGGTCCATTAATCAATTATATTGGGTCTGGTCACTGTTAGCACTTTGAGGGGTAGCTCTAGGTAAAGAGGTATGGTCTTGTTTTTGGAGGATTTGTTCTCCTCCAAGGTCGCCCCAACCGAAAAATATCGACCAGGCTCTGCGATGGTAGTGGCCCCAGTGGGGTTGATTGAGGATTCGCGGTGGTCGTTGATTTTTAAGTTCCACAGGGTCTTCTCGTCTTATGTTCACATCCCCGCTTTTGCACGGGGAGATCAATTTCACTGATTATCTGTGAGAGACAGTTAAGACCTCGTTTAGCCATTCATACAAGTCTCGATTTATGGGACAATTGATTGCGCTATCTTTGCACGGTTAGGATACCGCGGCCGTTAAACCTAAGTCACCGGGCAGGCATCACCTTCAATACTTGTTTAATTTGCTGAAGGCTATGTTTTTGGTAAACAGTCGGGCCTTATTAATTTGCCGAGTTCCTTTCACAGATTTTAATCGCTCTTATAGGCGCTCCTGAGTCGGGTTAACAGGGTTAGTTAATACGTGGTCTTGTAGGGGTTTTTGTATCTGTCTAGGTCTGTTAATAATGTTTCTATGTAAGCTTGCGCCGTTAGAGGGGTGTGGCCCTGTACATGAGGGGCCTAGGATGATTCCTAGGATTGTTATGAGGATGGCAGCGGTTTTGGTGATAAGGGGTATGGTTATTGGGGGGGTTTTGGTTGGTGTGATGAAAGAGGTAATGATTATTCCTGCTGTAATGCTGCCTAGGGCGAGTCGGGTTAGGGGGGCGGTGATTAGTGGGTTGTTTTCGTTTATTGATACTATTGGGGGGATTCGGGTTTGTCCAGCTTGGACTAGGATGGTTATGCGGATGCTGTAGGTTGCGGTGAATGCTGTGGCTATAAGGGTTAGGAGTAGGGCTCAAGTATTTAGGTATGATGTGTTTAAGCTTTCGATGATGAGGTCTTTTGAGTAGAATCCGGCTAGGAATGGGGTTCCTATCAGCGCCAGGTTTCCGATGGTTAGGCAGGAAGTAGTGACTGGGAGTATTTTCTGTAGGCCTCCTATCTTTCGGATATCTTGTTCTCCGTTTAGGTTGTGGATGATAGACCCTGAGCATAGGAATAGTATGGCTTTAAAGAAGGCATGGGTTGAGATGTGTAGGAAGGCTAGTTGTGGGAGGTTTAGTCCGATAGTGACTATTATTAGTCCTAGTTGGCTGGATGTTGAGAAAGCAATGATTTTTTTGATGTCATTTTGGGTTAGGGCGCATGTGGCAGCGAATAGGGTTGATAGAGCACCTAGGCATAGGCAGGCAGTTAGGGCTGTCTGGTTGGTGGCTAGCAGGGGGTGCATGCGGATGAGCAGGAAGATTCCGGCTACTACTATGGTACTGGAGTGCAGTAGGGCTGATACTGGGGTGGGGCCTTCTATTGCTGCGGGCAGTCATGGGTGGAGTCCAAATTGGGCGGATTTTCCTGCGGCTGCGAGGATTAATCCTATGAGGGGGAGGATTGGGGTTTGGTGGGGGTGTACGGCTTGTTGGATCTCTCAGGTGTTGAATGTTGAAGCTAGTCATGCTATGCTCAGGATCAGTCCGATGTCTCCGATTCGGTTGTAGATTACGGCTCGTAGGGCGGCGGTGTTGGCATCTGCTCGGCCTTGTCATCAGCCGATGAGAAGGAAGGACATGATTCGTACTCCTTCCCAGCCTACGAATAGGAGGAATATGTTGTTTGCGGTTGTTAGGAGGAGTATGGCGACTAGGAATGTCAGTAGGTAGGTGAAAAATTTTGTTACGTATGGCTCTGAGGCCATGTATCATATGGCGAATTGTAGGATTGATCATGTTACAAATAGGGCGATTGGAAGAAATGTTATTGAGTATTGGTCTATTTTTAGGCTCAGGGGGATTTTAAAGTTTATAATGAATTTTCACTCCCAGTGGCAGGTGACAGATTCTACTCCCGAGTAGATGAATGCGGTTGTAGGGGCTAGGCTAATTAGGAATGCGGTTTTAACAGCGCGGGTGGTGGCTTGTGGGGTGTTTTTAAAGTTTTTAAATAGAAATGGCAGGATGATTGGGGTTAGGAGGATTGTCAGCGTGAGTAGTGTGAGGGAGTTGATTAGTAGTGTGGGGTTCACTACTTTTACTTGGATTTGCACCAAGATGGGTGGTTCCTAAGACCAGTGGATTGCTGTTATCCTTTAAAAGTAAGGGGGCTGAGGTTTTAGGCTCAGATGTAAGAGTTAGCAGCTCTTGTTGGTTAAACCCTCCCCTCGGCAGGTAAGAAGGTTTGAACTTCTATTCTTAGAATCACAGTCTAATGTTTGGTTTAAACTATACTTGCATGAGGGGATTCCGGAGATCAGTTCGGGTTTGAGGATTAGGAGGAATATTGGGATAATGTGGAGTGTTATGAGCAGGTGTTCTCGCGTGGTTGAGTTTTGCATAGATGTGATGTGGGAGGGGATTGAGCCTCGTGGGGTCATTAGTAGTATGAATAAGGTGTAGGAGGCGGTTAGTAGGGTTGCGATTCCTGTTAGGATGATCGTGAAGGCAGATCAGTTGAATAAGGTGATTATAATGGTTAGCTCTGCTATGAGGTTTGTTGTTGGGGGTAAGGCTATGTTTGTTAGATTGGCCAGCAATCATCAGGTAGCTATGAGTGGTAGGAGAGGTTGTAGGCCTCGTGTGAGTAGTAGAATTCGGCTGTGCGTACGTTCATAGTTTGTGTTGGCTAGGCAGAATAGTATGGAGGAAGTTAGTCCATGGGAAATTATTAGGATCATTGCCCCTGAGAATGATCAGTGGGTTTGGATTATTCCTGCGGCGATAACTAGGCCTATGTGGCTAACGGATGAATAAGCGATTAGTGATTTTAGGTCTGTCTGTCGTAGGCAGATTGAGCTAGTCATTAGGGCGCCTCATAGGGCCAGGGTTAGGAAGGGGTAGTGCAGGAGGTTGGACAGTGGGCCCATAAATAGAGTGACTCGTATAATTCCGTATCCTCCTAGCTTTAGTAGTAGGGCGGCGAGGAGTATTGAGCCTGCGATGGGTGCTTCTACGTGGGCTTTTGGCAGTCAGAGGTGTAGGCCGTATAGTGGGGCTTTTACTATGAATGCTATGAGCAGTGCTAGACCTGATAGTATTCCTGTCCATGGGGTGGATAGGGTTGG
Source organism: Anser brachyrhynchus (assembly GCF_964034855.1). NCBI lineage: Eukaryota > Metazoa > Chordata > Aves > Anseriformes > Anatidae > Anser > Anser brachyrhynchus. The sequence goes on from NW_027664112.1 coordinate 268,499, forward strand.
GTGGGTTAGTTGTAGGGTTGGCAGGTGCAGGGTGCCAATTTTCACGTATAGGTGTATGATTGTGATTAGCAGGGGTAGAGAGCTTACTGGCGTGTAGAATAGCAGGTAGATGCCAGCGCTTAGGCGTTCTGGTTGGTTCCCCCATCGGGTGATTAAGATTAGGGTGGGAATGAGGGTTGCTTCAAATGAGATGTAAAATAGTGCTAGTTCTGTGGTGGAAAAGGCTAGTAGGATGAATGGCTGGACTGCGACTAAGGTTGAGATAAAGATTCGTTTGCGTTGTAGGGGTTCTTGTTGCAGGTGGTTTTGGCTTGCTATGATTATGAGTGGGAGTAGTCAGCAGGATAGTACTAGGAGGGGGGATGAGATTTGGTCAATTCCTGTTCAGTTGGATAAAAATTTGTAGGGGTAGTAGGTTGGGATTAATCACTGTAGGCTTAGGGCAGCGATTAGGAGGCTGTATAAGGTGGTGTTAGTCCATAGAAATTTTGGTGGAGACAGCAGGGCTGTTGGAAGAAGTATGATTGTGGGTAGGATGATTTTTAGCATTGCAGGAGGTTTAGGTTGTGTAGATGGTCGGAGCCATGTGTGCGGGTGGAGGCTACTAGGATGGCCAGGCCTGTGCCCGCCTCACACGCTGAGAAGGTTAGCATGAGAATTGGTACCATGGTGAATGAGGAGACTTGGTTTTCGATGGATCATATTGATAGGCCTACGAATATCGATAATATTATGCTTTCAAGGCATAGTAGGGCGGATACTAGGTGGGTTCGGTGGAAGGCTAGTCCTAGTCCGCTGAAAATGAAGGCTGAGTAGAAGCTTAAATGTAGGGGCGACATAAGAAAGTTACAGGGTTGGCTGTAATCTGCTGGGTCGAAACCAGCTATCTTTTTGGTTAGACTAACTTTCTGTTATTCTGCTCATTCTAGGCCCCCTTGAATTCACTCGTAGGCCAGTCCGAGTGTTAGGAGAAGGAGGATCACTACAGTTCAGGTGAGGGTCATTAGGGGGGATTGGAGTTGGACGGCTCATGGCAGGGGGAGTAGGAGGGCGATTTCTAGGTCGAATAGGACGAACAGGATGGCTACTGAGGAAGAATCGGACTGAGAATGGTAATCGAGCAGATCCAAGTGGGTCGAATCCACATTCGTACGGTGAGAGTTTCTCTGAGTCGGGGTTTATTTGGGCGAGTCAGAAGTTTAATGCGGTTAGGGCGGCGCTTAGGATTGATGATAGGGCGAATATGAACATGAGTGTGTTCATTGCTCTCCTCTGGGTTTATACCAGATTCTAGAGATTGGAAGTCAATTGTAATTAATATACTAGAAGAGCAAGATCCTCATCAGTAGATGGTTATGTAGAGGAATAGTCAGATGACGTCTACGAAGTGTCAGTATCAGGCTGCTGCCTCGAATCCGAAGTGGTGGTCTGATGTAAAGTGGAACTTGATCAGTCGGAAGAGGCAGACGGTCAGGAAGGAGGATCCGATGATTACGTGGAGTCCGTGGAATCCAGTGGCAACGAAGAAGGTAGATCCGTAGACGCTATCGGCGATTGAGAATGGGGCTTCGTGGTATTCTATTGCTTGTAGGGCTGTGAAGTAGAATCCCAGGAGGATCGTTAGGGTTAGGGCGTGGATGGCGTGTTTTCGGTTTCCTTCTGTGATGCTGTGATGGGCTCACGTTACGGTAACGCCTGAGGCTAGTAGGATGGCTGTGTTTAGTAGGGGGACTTCTATCGGGTTGAGTGGTTTAATTCCTGTTGGGGGTCATTGGCCTCCTAGTTCTGGGGTTGGGGCCAGGCTCGAGTGGAAGAACGCTCAGAAGAACCCTAAGAAGAAGAATGCTTCGGATGTGATGAAAAGGATTATGCCGTATCGTAGGCCTTTTTGGACTGTGGGAGTGTGATGGCCTTGGAAGGTGCTTTCTCGTACAATGTCTCGTCATCATTGGAGTATTACTAGGAGTATTGAGATGAGGCCTAGGGTTAGTAGTATGGATGAGTTGTAGTGGAATCACATGATTAATCCTGAGGTTGTGAGTAGGGCGGCGGCTGCCCCGAAGATTGGTCAAGGGCTTGGGTCAACTATGTGGTATGAGTGTGCTTGGTGTGCCATTAGATGTTTTCTTGTAAGTATAGGCTTAGAAGGAGCACGAAGACGTAGGCCTGGATTATGGCTACTGCTACTTCTAGGATGGTTAGGAGTAGTAGGATGATTATTGTTAGGATGGATACTGCAGGAAGGGTGGGTATTAATGCAATGGAGGCTGTAGAGATGAGTTGGATGAGTAAGTGTCCTGCTGTAAGGTTGGCTGTAAGGCGGACTCCGAGGGCTAGGGGGCGGATTAGTAGGCTGGTTGTTTCGATCAGGATTAGTGCGGGGATTAGGGGTGTAGGGGTACCTTCGGGTAATAGGTGGGCTAAAGAGGCTGATGGTTGGTTTCGTAGGCCTGTTAGTAGTGTGGCGAGCCATAGTGGGAAGGCTAGGGCTATGTTCATAGATAGTTGGGTGGTTGGGGTGAATGTATATGGAAGGAGGCCTAGAAGGTTGATTGTAAGAAGTATGATTATTAGGGATGTAAATATTATGGCTCATTTGTGGCCATTTTTGTTGAGTGGGACTATTAGTTGTTTTGTGATTAGGTGAAGGAGTCATGTTTGGATAGTAGAAAGGCGGTTGTTGATTCATCGGTTGTTTGGGGACGGGAATAGTAGGGCTGGGAAGAGTAGGGATAGTAGGATTAAGGGGATGCCGAATAGATTGGGGCTGGAAAATTGGTCAAAGAAGCTTAGGTTCATGGTCAGGATCATGGTGTGGGTTTGGTAGTGAGGGAGGTCTTATTTGATGGGGGGTTGGTTGTGGTGAAGGCTAGTAGTTTTGGTTGGATGAGGAGTGCTAGGGTTAATCAGGTTATAATTATGATTGAAAATCATGGTGCGGGGTTAAGCTGTGGCATATCATTAAGGAGGGGGAAGTCCCTCTTTGGCTAGCTTAAAAGGCAAGTGCTGTTGCATAGCTTCTTAATGATTAGGATGATGATAGAAGGGACGATCAGGCCTCGAAATGTGGGAGTGGGGTTGATTCTACTACAATGGGTATGTAGCTGTGATTAGCCCCGCAAATTTCTGAGCATTGTCCGTAAAAAATCCCAGGCCGGGTGGTAATGAATGAAGTTTGGTTTAGTCGGCCTGGGATTGCGTCTGTTTTAACTCCGAGCGTTGGGACTGCTCAGGAGTGGAGTACGTCTCCTGCAGTAATGATCACGCGGATGGGGGATTCTATTGGGATAACTACGCGGTGGTCAACTTCTAGCAGTCGGAAGTGGCCGTTGGGTAAGTCTGGGGTGGGCACTATGTAGGAGTCGAAGGATAGGTCTTTGAAGTCTGTGTATTCGTAGCTTCAGTATCATTGGTGGCCGATGGCTTTTAGGGTGAGGTCTGGTTCATCGATTTTGTCCATTATGTAGAGGATTTGTAGGGATGGGAGGGCGAGGAGTACCAGGACGATAGCAGGTAGGATTGTCCAGATCAGCTCTACTTCTTGGGCGTCTACAGCATTGGACGAGAGTTTTTCTGTTAGTATGTGGGCTAAAAGGTAGAGAACTAGGCTGCAGATAGCTAGGGCAACGATTAGGGCGTGGTCGTGGAATTCAACGAGTTCTTCTATGATGGGTGATGAGGCGTCTTGGAATCCTAGTTGGGAGTGGTTGGCCACATGAGATGTACAGGATTTTTACCTGTGATTTAGTCTTGACAAGGCTATGTAATTGGTTTACTAACGTCTCATAAGAAAGAAGCATGAGCGGTTAATGCAGTTGGCTTGAAACCAGCATGTGAGGGTTCGATTCCTTCCTTTCTTGTACTTGGACGAAGGCCGGTTCCTCGAAAGTATGGTATGGGGGAGGGCAGCCGTGGATTCATTCAACGTTTGTGGTAGTTAGTTCTGGTTGTAGGACTTTTCGTTTGGCCGGAAAGGCTTCTCAGATGATGAATATTAGTATGATTACGGCTACTATTGAGATTAGGGAGCCGATGGAGGAAATGGTGTTTCATAGTGTGTAGGCGTCGGGATAGTCCGAGTATCGTCGGGGTATTCCTGCTAGGCCTAGGAAGTGCTGGGGGAAGAACGTTAGGTTTACTCCTGTAAATATTACCCCGAAGTGGGCTTTTGCTCATGTTTGGTGTAGGGTAAACCCAGTGAGTAGTGGGAATCAGTGAGTAAATCCTGCTAGAATGGCAAAGACGGCGCCTATGGATAGGACGTAGTGGAAGTGGGCAACTACGTAGTACGTGTCGTGCAGGGCGATGTCTAGGGAAGAGTTTGCAAGAACGATTCCTGTTAATCCTCCGATGGTAAATAGGAAGATAAATCCTAGAGCTCATAGTATTGGGGGGGTCTCATTTGATTGTTCCTCCGTGCAGGGTGGCTAGTCAGCTAAATACTTTGATTCCGGTAGGGATGGCAATGATTATAGTGGCTGATGTAAAGTAGGCTCGGGTATCAACGTCTATTCCTACTGTAAACATGTGGTGAGCTCAGACGATGAATCCTAGGAAGCCGATGGATAGTATGGCTCAGACTATTCCCATGTAGCCGAAGGGCTCCTTTTTGCCTGAGTAGTACGTGACTACGTGTGAGATGATTCCAAACCCCGGTAGGATCAGAATATAGACTTCTGGGTGTCCGAAGAATCAGAATAGGTGTTGGTACAGGATTGGGTCTCCTCCTCCAGCGGGGTCGAAGAATGTGGTGTTTAGGTTTCGATCAGTTAGTAATATTGTAATACCGGCGGCGAGTACGGGGAGTGATAGAAGGAGTAGGATGGCGGTAATTAGTACGGATCAGACAAATAGTGGGGTTTGGTATTGTGAGAGTGCGGGGGGTTTTATGTTGATGGCTGTGGTGATAAAGTTGATGGCCCCAAGGATGGAGGAGATACCGGCTAAGTGGAGTGAGAAGATAGCCAGGTCTACTGAAGCTCCGGCGTGGGCAAGGTTACCTGCTAGGGGAGGGTAGACAGTTCAGCCTGTGCCGGCGCCAGCTTCTACAGTGGATGAGGCTAGTAGGAGGAGGAATGATGGGGGGAGGAGTCAAAAGCTTATGTTGTTTATTCGCGGGAATGCTATGTCGGGGGCACCGATTATGAGGGGGACTAATCAGTTGCCGAATCCTCCGATCATGATGGGTATGACTATAAAGAAGCTTATTACAAAGGCGTGAGCGGTAACGATTACATTGTAAATTTGGTCGTCGCCTAGGAGAGTTCCTGGTTGTCCTAGTTCTGCGCGGATTAATAGGCTGAGTGCGGTGCCGACTATTCCTGCTCATGCCCCGAAGATGAGGTACAGGGTGCCAATATCCTTATGGTTAGTGGAAAATAGTCATCGGTTGATGAAGGTGACGGGTAAGATGGCTGAGTGTTGAAGCGTTAGGCTGTAGTCCTTTTTACAGAGGTTTAATTCCTCTTCTTATCGGCTCTGTAGTGAAATTCATGTTGAGTTGCAAGATCATCGATGGGCACTAGGGTGCGTCAGGGTCTTTGTAGGCAGAAGCCAATTGGTTTAGGCATTTAGCTGTTAACTAGAGTTTTGTGGGATCGAAGCCCATCTGTCTAGGGAGGCTTTAGCTTAATTAAAGCGTCTGACTTGCATTCAGAAGATACAGGTTAATATTCTGTAAGTCTTAATGTGCAGAAACTAAGAGGGTTTAACTCTTATTTAAGGCTTTGAAGGCCTTCGGTTTGGGGTGTTATCCTAAGTTTCTAGACAATGGCATGTATTATTGGGGACAGGGGAAGTAAGAGGATTGATAGTGAGGCAAGGACCGCAGTAGGTGTGCTTGGGGCTTTGCTAGTGTATCATTGTTTTATGTGGTTAGAGGAGTTGGGGGGAAGGGTAATTGTTGAGTGGTATGCGAGGCGTAGGTAGAAGAAGAGGCTGAGCAGTGATAGCATGGCAATTGCCATGGCTGCTGGTGTTATTTCCTGTTTAGTTAGTTCTTGGATGATAAGTCACTTTGGTATAAAGCCTGTTAATGGGGGGAGGCCTGCTAGGGATAAAAGTACTAGTATTAGGGTGGCGTTTAGCACTGGGGTTTTTGTTCATGAGGTTGTGATCATGGATAGGTTAAGGGCTTTGATTTTGTTAAGGGCTAGGAATACGGCTGATGTTATGATTGTGTATAGGTAGAAGGTAAGTAAGGCCAATTTGGGGCTGTAAACTAGGATGATGGTGATTCAGCCTAAGTGGGAGATGGACGAGAAGGCTAGGATTTTGCGTGTTTGTGTTTGGTTCAGTCCTATTCAGCCTCCTAGTGCTGTTGAGGCTAGGGCCATGGCGGTGAGTAGAGCTGGGTCGAGGGATTTGGATGTTAGTAGGAGCAGGGTTAGTGGGGGGAATTTTATGAGGGTCGAGAGTAGCAGGGCTGTTATTAGTGGCGATCCTTGTAGTACTTCTGGGAATCAGAAGTGAAATGGCACTAGGCCCAGTTTAATAGCGATTGCTGCTGTCAGTAGTAGACAGGAGGTTGGGTGGTTTATTTGTGTGATGTCTCATTGGCCGGTGACTCAGGCATTGGTTATGCTAGAGAATAGGACCAGGGCGGAAGCAGCTGCTTGGGTTAGGAAGTATTTCGTTGCGGCTTCTACTGCTCGTGGGTGGTGGGATTTGGCAATTAGGGGAATGATGGCTAGTGTGTTGATCTCCAGTCCTGTCCAGGCCAGAACTCAGTGGTTGCTGGAAATTGTGATTGTGGTGCCCAAGATGAGGCTGAAGGTTATGATTGGGGTCGCGTAAGGGTTCATTAGTAGAGGAGGGGGTTAAACCATCATTTTCGGGGTATGGGCCCGATAGCTTGATTAGCTGACTCTACTAGAAAATAATATAAGGGAAGTATGGAGAATTTTGATTTCTCTTGTGTGGGTTCAATTCCTACTTTTCTAAGGTCAACAGGAAATGAGAGGGCTGTTATACCTCTATGTTCACTTTATCATAGTGACCCTTTGTAGTTCAGGCACATTTCCTTATGTAAGGAGGTAGGCCTGCATAGCAGATAGGTATGCTGATGTGTCAGAGGCACAGAGCTAGTGTGAGGGGTAGGAAGTTTTTTCATAGTAGGTGCATTAGTTGGTCATATCGGAATCGTGGGTATGAAGCTCGGACCCATAAGAAACCAGAAGATAGTAGGAGGACTTTTGTGGCTAGGATGACGGGGAATAGTTCTGTGGGTGGCCCTAGGGCGCTTGGGTTTAGGAATATGATGGCTGTAAGTGTATTTATTAGCATAATGTTCGCATATTCAGCTAGGAAGAATAAGGCGAAGGGTCCTGCGGCGTATTCAACGTTAAACCCTGAGACTAGCTCAGATTCACCCTCTGTGAGGTCAAAAGGAGCTCGGTTTGTCTCTGCTAGGGTGGATACGTATCATATTATTGCTAGGGGTCATGAGGAGAAAATGAAGTATAGAGGCTCCTGTGCGATGGCAAAGGAGCTGAGTGTGTAGCTTCCGCTTAGTATGATTATTGATAGCAGGATTATGGCCAGTGTCACTTCGTATGAAATGGTCTGTGCTACTGCCCGTAGGGCTCCGATTAGTGCGTATTTTGAGTTCGAGGCTCAGCCTGATCATAGGACTGAGTAGACGGCTAGGCTTGACATGGCTATTAGGAAGAGAACTCCGAGGTTTAGATCTGCTAGGGGAAATGGGAGTGGTAGTGGTGCTCAAGTGGTGAGGGCTAGGACAAGGGCTAGTATTGGTATCAGAATGAATAGAAGTGGGGAAGAGGTAGAGGGTCGGATGGGCTCTTTGGTAAATAGTTTCAGTCCGTCCGCAAATGGTTGAAGTAGGCCAAAAGGCCCGACAACGTTAGCGCCTTTGCGGGATTGTATGTAGCTTAGGATTTTCCGTTCTACTAGGGTTAGGAAGGCTACGGCAATCAGGATTGGGATGATGTATAGGAGGGATATAACGAGGTAGCTTAGTGTTGTTATTTGAATCATGGGTGAAGCTAGGGAGAGGATTTGAACCTCTGGGGAAAGGGCTTAAGCCTTCTGCACTTGCCGGGCTCTGCCACTCTAGCTGGTCCTTTTCTAGGATTGAAAGTGGTGGGGGAAGGCCCTCTTCACGGTTTAGTTGGTTTCACTGCTTGGAGGGGGGGGGCGTGCTTGTGGTATTGGCCCCACTTTCCCGGTCCTTTCGTACTGGGGAGAGTGTGTCATAGATAGAAACCGACCTGGATTGCTCCGGTCTGAACTCAGATCACGTAGGACTGTTAATCGTTGAACAAACGAACCCTTAATAGCGGCTGCACCATTAGGATGTCCTGATCCAACATCGAGGTCGTAAACCCCCCTGTCGATATGGGCTCTTGAGGGGGATTGCGCTGTTATCCCTGGGGTAGCTTGGTCCATTAATCAATTATATTGGGTCTGGTCACTGTTAGCACTTTGAGGGGTAGCTCTAGGTAAAGAGGTATGGTCTTGTTTTTGGAGGATTTGTTCTCCTCCAAGGTCGCCCCAACCGAAAAATATCGACCAGGCTCTGCGATGGTAGTGGCCCCAGTGGGGTTGATTGAGGATTCGCGGTGGTCGTTGATTTTTAAGTTCCACAGGGTCTTCTCGTCTTATGTTCACATCCCCGCTTTTGCACGGGGAGATCAATTTCACTGATTATCTGTGAGAGACAGTTAAGACCTCGTTTAGCCATTCATACAAGTCTCGATTTATGGGACAATTGATTGCGCTATCTTTGCACGGTTAGGATACCGCGGCCGTTAAACCTAAGTCACCGGGCAGGCATCACCTTCAATACTTGTTTAATTTGCTGAAGGCTATGTTTTTGGTAAACAGTCGGGCCTTATTAATTTGCCGAGTTCCTTTCACAGATTTTAATCGCTCTTATAGGCGCTCCTGAGTCGGGTTAACAGGGTTAGTTAATACGTGGTCTTGTAGGGGTTTTTGTATCTGTCTAGGTCTGTTAATAATGTTTCTATGTAAGCTTGCGCCGTTAGAGGGGTGTGGCCCTGTACATGAGGGGCCTAGGATGATTCCTAGGATTGTTATGAGGATGGCAGCGGTTTTGGTGATAAGGGGTATGGTTATTGGGGGGGTTTTGGTTGGTGTGATGAAAGAGGTAATGATTATTCCTGCTGTAATGCTGCCTAGGGCGAGTCGGGTTAGGGGGGCGGTGATTAGTGGGTTGTTTTCGTTTATTGATACTATTGGGGGGATTCGGGTTTGTCCAGCTTGGACTAGGATGGTTATGCGGATGCTGTAGGTTGCGGTGAATGCTGTGGCTATAAGGGTTAGGAGTAGGGCTCAAGTATTTAGGTATGATGTGTTTAAGCTTTCGATGATGAGGTCTTTTGAGTAGAATCCGGCTAGGAATGGGGTTCCTATCAGCGCCAGGTTTCCGATGGTTAGGCAGGAAGTAGTGACTGGGAGTATTTTCTGTAGGCCTCCTATCTTTCGGATATCTTGTTCTCCGTTTAGGTTGTGGATGATAGACCCTGAGCATAGGAATAGTATGGCTTTAAAGAAGGCATGGGTTGAGATGTGTAGGAAGGCTAGTTGTGGGAGGTTTAGTCCGATAGTGACTATTATTAGTCCTAGTTGGCTGGATGTTGAGAAAGCAATGATTTTTTTGATGTCATTTTGGGTTAGGGCGCATGTGGCAGCGAATAGGGTTGATAGAGCACCTAGGCATAGGCAGGCAGTTAGGGCTGTCTGGTTGGTGGCTAGCAGGGGGTGCATGCGGATGAGCAGGAAGATTCCGGCTACTACTATGGTACTGGAGTGCAGTAGGGCTGATACTGGGGTGGGGCCTTCTATTGCTGCGGGCAGTCATGGGTGGAGTCCAAATTGGGCGGATTTTCCTGCGGCTGCGAGGATTAATCCTATGAGGGGGAGGATTGGGGTTTGGTGGGGGTGTACGGCTTGTTGGATCTCTCAGGTGTTGAATGTTGAAGCTAGTCATGCTATGCTCAGGATCAGTCCGATGTCTCCGATTCGGTTGTAGATTACGGCTCGTAGGGCGGCGGTGTTGGCATCTGCTCGGCCTTGTCATCAGCCGATGAGAAGGAAGGACATGATTCGTACTCCTTCCCAGCCTACGAATAGGAGGAATATGTTGTTTGCGGTTGTTAGGAGGAGTATGGCGACTAGGAATGTCAGTAGGTAGGTGAAAAATTTTGTTACGTATGGCTCTGAGGCCATGTATCATATGGCGAATTGTAGGATTGATCATGTTACAAATAGGGCGATTGGAAGAAATGTTATTGAGTATTGGTCTATTTTTAGGCTCAGGGGGATTTTAAAGTTTATAATGAATTTTCACTCCCAGTGGCAGGTGACAGATTCTACTCCCGAGTAGATGAATGCGGTTGTAGGGGCTAGGCTAATTAGGAATGCGGTTTTAACAGCGCGGGTGGTGGCTTGTGGGGTGTTTTTAAAGTTTTTAAATAGAAATGGCAGGATGATTGGGGTTAGGAGGATTGTCAGCGTGAGTAGTGTGAGGGAGTTGATTAGTAGTGTGGGGTTCACTATTTTTACTTGGATTTGCACCAAGATGGGTGGTTCCTAAGACCAGTGGATTGCTGTTATCCTTTAAAAGTAAGGGGGCTGAGGTTTTAGGCTCAGATGTAAGAGTTAGCAGCTCTTGTTGGTTAAACCCTCCCCTCGGCAGGTAAGAAGGTTTGAACTTCTATTCTTAGAATCACAGTCTAATGTTTGGTTTAAACTATACTTGCATGAGGGGATTCCGGAGATCAGTTCGGGTTTGAGGATTAGGAGGAATATTGGGATAATGTGGAGTGTTATGAGCAGGTGTTCTCGCGTGGTTGAGTTTTGCATAGATGTGATGTGGGAGGGGATTGAGCCTCGTTGGGTCATTAGTAGTATGAATAAGGTGTAGGAGGCGGTTAGTAGGGTTGCGATTCCTGTTAGGATGATCGTGAAGGCAGATCAGTTGAATAAGGTGATTATAATGGTTAGCTCTGCTATGAGGTTTGTTGTTGGGGGTAAGGCTATGTTTGTTAGATTGGCCAGCAATCATCAGGTAGCTATGAGTGGTAGGAGAGGTTGTAGGCCTCGTGTGAGTAGTAGAATTCGGCTGTGCGTACGTTCATAGTTTGTGTTGGCTAGGCAGAATAGTATGGAGGAAGTTAGTCCATGGGAAATTATTAGGATCATTGCCCCTGAGAATGATCAGTGGGTTTGGATTATTCCTGCGGCGATAACTAGGCCTATGTGGCTAACGGATGAATAAGCGATTAGTGATTTTAGGTCTGTCTGTCGTAGGCAGATTGAGCTAGTCATTAGGGCGCCTCATAGGGCCAGGGTTAGGAAGGGGTAGTGCAGGAGGTTGGACAGTGGGCCCATAAATAGAGTGACTCGTATAATTCCGTATCCTCCTAGCTTTAGTAGTAGGGCGGCGAGGAGTATTGAGCCTGCGATGGGTGCTTCTACGTGGGCTTTTGGCAGTCAGAGGTGTAGGCCGTATAGTGGGGCTTTTACTATGAATGCTATGAGCAGTGCTAGACCTGATAGTATTCCTGTCCATGAGGTGGATAGGGTTGGGTGGGTTAGTTGTAGGGTTGGCAGGTGCAGGGTGCCAATTTTCACGTATAGGTGTATGATTGTGATTAGCAGGGGTAGAGAGCTTACTGGCGTGTAGAATAGCAGGTAGATGCCAGCGCTTAGGCGTTCTGGTTGGTTCCCCCATCGGGTGATTAAGATTAGGGTGGGAATGAGGGTTGCTTCAAATGAGATGTAAAATAGTGCTAGTTCTGTGGTGGAAAAGGCTAGTAGGATGAATGGCTGGACTGCGACTAAGGTTGAGATAAAGATTCGTTTGCGTTGTAGGGGTTCTTGTTGCAGGTGGTTTTGGCTTGCTATGATTATGAGTGGGAGTAGTCAGCAGGATAGTACTAGGAGGGGGGATGAGATTTGGTCAATTCCTGCTCAGTTGGATAAAAATTTGTAGGGGTAGTAGGTTGGGATTAATCACTGTAGGCTTAGGGCAGCGATTAGGAGGCTGTATAAGGTGGTGTTAGTCCATAGAAATTTTGGTGGAGACAGCAGGGCTGTTGGAAGAAGTATGATTGTGGGTAGGATGATTTTTAGCATTGCAGGAGGTTTAGGTTGTGTAGATGGTCGGAGCCATGTGTGCGGGTGGAGGCTACTAGGATGGCCAGGCCTGTGCCCGCCTCACACGCTGAGAAGGTTAGCATGAGAATTGGTACCATGGTGAATGAGGAGACTTGGTTTTCGATGGATCATATTGATAGGCCTACGAATATCGATAATATTATGCTTTCAAGGCATAGTAGGGCGGATACTAGGTGGGTTCGGTGGAAGGCTAGTCCTAGTCCGCTGAAAATGAAGGCTGAGTAGAAGCTTAAATGTAGGGGCGACATAAGAAAGTTACAGGGTTGGCTGTAATCTGCTGGGTCGAAACCAGCTATCTTTTTGGTTAGACTAACTTTCTGTTATTCTGCTCATTCTAGGCCCCCTTGAATTCACTCGTAGGCCAGTCCGAGTGTTAGGAGAAGGAGGATCACTACAGTTCAGGTGAGGGTCATTAGGGGGGATTGGAGTTGGACGGCTCATGGCAGGGGGAGTAGGAGGGCGATTTCTAGGTCGAATAGGACGAACAGGATGGCTACTGAGGAAGAATCGGACTGAGAATGGTAATCGAGCAGATCCAAGTGGGTCGAATCCACATTCGTACGGTGAGAGTTTCTCTGAGTCGGGGTTTATTTGGGCGAGTCAGAAGTTTAATGCGGTTAGGGCGGCGCTTAGGATTGATGATAGGGCGAATATGAACATGAGTGCGTTCATTGCTCTCCTCTGGGTTTATACCAGATTCTAGAGATTGGAAGTCAATTGTAATTAATATACTAGAAGAGCAAGATCCTCATCAGTAGATGGTTATGTAGAGGAATAGTCAGATGACGTCTACGAAGTGTCAGTATCAGGCTGCTGCCTCGAATCCGAAGTGGTGGTCTGATGTAAAGTGGAACTTGATCAGTCGGAAGAGGCAGACGGTCAGGAAGGAGGATCCGATGATTACGTGGAGTCCGTGGAATCCAGTGGCAACGAAGAAGGTAGATCCGTAGACGCTATCGGCGATTGAGAATGGGGCTTCGTGGTATTCTATTGCTTGTAGGGCTGTGAAGTAGAATCCCAGGAGGATCGTTAGGGTTAGGGCGTGGATGGCGTGTTTTCGGTTTCCTTCTGTGATGCTGTGATGGGCTCACGTTACGGTAACGCCTGAGGCTAGTAGGATGGCTGTGTTTAGTAGGGGGACTTCTATCGGGTTGAGTGGTTTAATTCCTGTTGGGGGTCATTGGCCTCCTAGTTCTGGGGTTGGGGCCAGGCTCGAGTGGAAGAACGCTCAGAAGAACCCTAAGAAGAAGAATGCTTCGGATGTGATGAAAAGGATTATGCCGTATCGTAGGCCTTTTTGGACTGTGGGAGTGTGATGGCCTTGGAAGGTGCTTTCTCGTACAATGTCTCGTCATCATTGGAGTATTACTAGGAGTATTGAGATGAGGCCTAGGGTTAGTAGTATGGATGAGTTGTAGTGGAATCACATGATTAATCCTGAGGTTGTGAGTAGGGCGGCGGCTGCCCCGAAGATTGGTCAAGGGCTTGGGTCAACTATGTGGTATGAGTGTGCTTGGTGTGCCATTAGATGTTTTCTTGTAAGTATAGGCTTAGAAGGAGCACGAAGACGTAGGCCTGGATTATGGCTACTGCTACTTCTAGGATGGTTAGGAGTAGTAGGATGATTATTGTTAGGATGGATACTGCAGGAAGGGTGGGTATTAATGCAATGGAGGCTGTAGAGATGAGTTGGATGAGTAAGTGTCCTGCTGTAAGGTTGGCTGTAAGGCGGACTCCGAGGGCTAGGGGGCGGATTAGTAGGCTGGTTGTTTCGATCAGGATTAGTGCGGGGATTAGGGGTGTAGGGGTACCTTCGGGTAATAGGTGGTCTAAAGAGGCTGATGGTTGGTTTCGTAGGCCTGTTAGTAGTGTGGCGAGCCATAGTGGGAAGGCTAGGGCTATGTTCATAGATAGTTGGGTGGTTGGGGTGAATGTATATGGAAGGAGGCCTAGAAGGTTGATTGTAAGAAGTATGATTATTAGGGATGTAAATATTATGGCTCATTTGTGGCCATTTTTGTTGAGTGGGACTATTAGTTGTTTTGTGATTAGGTGAAGGAGTCATGTTTGGATAGTAGAAAGGCGGTTGTTGATTCATCGGTTGTTTGGGGACGGGAATAGTAGGGCTGGGAAGAGTAGGGATAGTAGGATTAAGGGGATGCCGAATAGATTGGGGCTGGAAAATTGGTCAAAGAAGCTTAGGTTCATGGTCAGGATCATGGTGTGGGTTTGGTAGTGAGGGAGGTCTTATTTGATGGGGGGTTGGTTGTGGTGAAGGCTAGTAGTTTTGGTTGGATGAGGAGTGCTAGGGTTAATCAGGTTATAATTATGATTGAAAATCATGGTGCGGGGTTAAGCTGTGGCATATCATTAAGGAGGGGGAAGTCCCTCTTTGGCTAGCTTAAAAGGCAAGTGCTGTTGCATAGCTTCTTAATGATTAGGATGATGATAGAAGGGACGATCAGGCCTCGAAATGTGGGAGTGGGGTTGATTCTACTACAATGGGTATGTAGCTGTGATTAGCCCCGCAAATTTCTGAGCATTGTCCGTAAAAAATCCCAGGCCGGGTGGTAATGAATGAAGTTTGGTTTAGTCGGCCTGGGATTGCGTCTGTTTTAACTCCGAGCGTTGGGACTGCTCAGGAGTGGAGTACGTCTCCTGCAGTAATGATCACGCGGATGGGGGATTCTATTGGGATAACTACGCGGTGGTCAACTTCTAGCAGTCGGAAGTGGCCGTTGGGTAAGTCTGGGGTGGGCACTATGTAGGAGTCGAAGGATAGGTCTTTGAAGTCTGTGTATTCGTAGCTTCAGTATCATTGGTGGCCGATGGCTTTTAGGGTGAGGTCTGGTTCATCGATTTTGTCCATTATGTAGAGGATTTGTAGGGATGGGAGGGCGAGGAGTACCAGGACGATAGCAGGTAGGATTGTCCAGATCAGCTCTACTTCTTGGGCGTCTACAGCATTGGACGAGAGTTTTTCTGTTAGTATGTGGGCTAAAAGGTAGAGAACTAGGCTGCAGATAGCTAGGGCAACGATTAGGGCGTGGTCGTGGAATTCAACGAGTTCTTCTATGATGGGTGATGAGGCGTCTTGGAATCCTAGTTGGGAGTGGTTGGCCACATGAGATGTACAGGATTTTTACCTGTGATTTAGTCTTGACAAGGCTATGTAATTGGTTTACTAACGTCTCATAAGAAAGAAGCATGAGCGGTTAATGCAGTTGGCTTGAAACCAGCATGTGAGGGTTCGATTCCTTCCTTTCTTGTACTTGGACGAAGGCCGGTTCCTCGAAAGTATGGTATGGGGGAGGGCAGCCGTGGATTCATTCAACGTTTGTGGTAGTTAGTTCTGGTTGTAGGACTTTTCGTTTGGCCGGAAAGGCTTCTCAGATGATGAATATTAGTATGATTACGGCTACTATTGAGATTAGGGAGCCGATGGAGGAAATGGTGTTTCATAGTGTGTAGGCGTCGGGATAGTCCGAGTATCGTCGGGGTATTCCTGCTAGGCCTAGGAAGTGCTGGGGGAAGAACGTTAGGTTTACTCCTGTAAATATTACCCCGAAGTGGGCTTTTGCTCATGTTTGGTGTAGGGTAAACCCAGTGAGTAGTGGGAATCAGTGAGTAAATCCTGCTAGAATGGCAAAGACGGCGCCTATGGATAGGACGTAGTGGAAGTGGGCAACTACGTAGTACGTGTCGTGCAGGGCGATGTCTAGGGAAGAGTTTGCAAGAACGATTCCTGTTAATCCTCCGATGGTAAATAGGAAGATAAATCCTAGAGCTCATAGTATTGGGGGGGTCTCATTTGATTGTTCCTCCGTGCAGGGTGGCTAGTCAGCTAAATACTTTGATTCCGGTAGGGATGGCAATGATTATAGTGGCTGATGTAAAGTAGGCTCGGGTATCAACGTCTATTCCTACTGTAAACATGTGGTGAGCTCAGACGATGAATCCTAGGAAGCCGATGGATAGTATGGCTCAGACTATTCCCATGTAGCCGAAGGGCTCCTTTTTGCCTGAGTAGTACGTGACTACGTGTGAGATGATTCCGAACCCCGGTAGGATCAGAATATAGACTTCTGGGTGTCCGAAGAATCAGAATAGGTGTTGGTACAGGATTGGGTCTCCTCCTCCAGCGGGGTCGAAGAATGTGGTGTTTAGGTTTCGATCAGTTAGTAATATTGTAATACCGGCGGCGAGTACGGGGAGTGATAGAAGGAGTAGGATGGCGGTAATTAGTACGGATCAGACAAATAGTGGGGTTTGGTATTGTGAGAGTGCGGGGGGTTTTATGTTGATGGCTGTGGTGATAAAGTTGATGGCCCCAAGGATGGAGGAGATACCGGCTAAGTGGAGTGAGAAGATAGCCAGGTCTACTGAAGCTCCGGCGTGGGCAAGGTCACCTGCTAGGGGAGGGTAGACAGTTCAGCCTGTGCCGGCGCCAGCTTCTACAGTGGATGAGGCTAGTAGGAGGAGGAATGATGGGGGGAGGAGTCAAAAGCTTATGTTGTTTATTCGCGGGAATGCTATGTCGGGGGCACCGATTATGAGGGGGACTAATCAGTTGCCGAATCCTCCGATCATGATGGGTATGACTATAAAGAAGCTTATTACAAAGGCGTGAGCGGTAACGATTACATTGTAAATTTGGTCGTCGCCTAGGAGAGTTCCTGGTTGTCCTGGTTCTGCGCGGATTAATAGGCTGAGTGCGGTGCCGACTATTCCTGCTCATGCCCCGAAGATGAGGTACAGGGTGCCAATATCCTTATGGTTAGTGGAAAATAGTCATCGGTTGATGAAGGTGACGGGTAAGATGGCTGAGTGTTGAAGCGTTAGGCTGTAGTCCTTTTTACAGAGGTTTAATTCCTCTTCTTATCGGCTCTGTAGTGAAATTCATGTTGAGTTGCAAGCTCATCGATGCGCACTAGGGTGCGTCAGGGTCTTTGTAGGCAGAAGCCAATTGGTTTAGGCATTTAGCTGTTAACTAGAGTTTTGTGGGATCGAAGCCCATCTGTCTAGGGAGGCTTTAGCTTAATTAAAGCGTCTGACTTGCATTCAGAAGATACAGGTTAATATTCTGTAAGTCTTAATGTGCAGAAACTAAGAGGGTTTAACTCTTATTTAAGGCTTTGAAGGCCTTCGGTTTGGGGTGTTATCCTAAGTTTCTAGACAATGGCATGTATTATTGGGGACAGGGGAAGTAAGAGGATTGATAGTGAGGCAAGGACCGCAGTAGGTGTGCTTGGGGCTTTGCTAGTGTATCATTGTTTTATGTGGTTAGAGGAGTTGGGGGGAAGGGTAATTGTTGAGTGGTATGCGAGGCGTAGGTAGAAGAAGAGGCTGAGCAGTGATAGCATGGCAATTGCCATGGCTGCTGGTGTTATTTCCTGTTTAGTTAGTTCTTGGATGATAAGTCACTTTGGTATAAAGCCTGTTAATGGGGGGAGGCCTGCTAGGGATAAAAGTACTAGTATTAGGGTGGCGTTTAGCACTGGGGTTTTTGTTCATGAGGTTGTGATCATGGATAGGTTAAGGGCTTTGATTTTGTTAAGGGCTAGGAATACGGCTGATGTTATGATTGTGTATAGGTAGAAGGTAAGTAAGGCCAATTTGGGGCTGTAAACTAGGATGATGGCGATTCAGCCTAAGTGGGAGATGGACGAGAAGGCTAGGATTTTGCGTGTTTGTGTTTGGTTCAGTCCTATTCAGCCTCCTAGTGCTGTTGAGGCTAGGGCCATGGCGGTGAGTAGAGCTGGGTCGAGGGATTTGGATGTTAGTAGGAGCAGGGTTAGTGGGGGGAATTTTATGAGGGTCGAGAGTAGCAGGGCTGTTATTAGTGGCGATCCTTGTAGTACTTCTGGGAATCAGAAGTGAAATGGCACTAGGCCCAGTTTAATAGCGATTGCTGCTGTCAGTAGTAGACAGGAGGTTGGGTGGTTTATTTGTGTGATGTCTCATTGGCCGGTGACTCAGGCATTGGTTATGCTAGAGAATAGGACCAGGGCGGAAGCAGCTGCTTGGGTTAGGAAGTATTTCGTTGCGGCTTCTACTGCTCGTGGGTGGTGGGATTTGGCAATTAGGGGAATGATGGCTAGTGTGTTGATCTCCAGTCCTGTCCAGGCCAGAACTCAGTGGTTGCTGGAAATTGTGATTGTGGTGCCCAAGATGAGGCTGAAGGTTATGATTGGGGTCGCGTAAGGGTTCATTAGTAGAGGAGGGGGTTAAACCATCATTTTCGGGGTATGGGCCCGATAGCTTGATTAGCTGACTCTACTAGAAAATAATATAAGGGAAGTATGGAGAATTTTGATTTCTCTTGTGTGGGTTCAATTCCTACTTTTCTAAGGTCAACAGGAAATGAGAGGGCTGTTATACCTCTATGTTCACTTTATCATAGTGACCCTTTGTAGTTCAGGCACATTTCCTTATGTAAGGAGGTAGGCCTGCATAGCAGATAGGTATGCTGATGTGTCAGAGGCACAGAGCTAGTGTGAGGGGTAGGAAGTTTTTTCATAGTAGGTGCATTAGTTGGTCATATCGGAATCGTGGGTATGAAGCTCGGACCCATAAGAAACCAGAAGATAGTAGGAGGACTTTTGTGGCTAGTATGACGGGGAATAGTTCTGTGGGTGGCCCTAGGGCGCTTGGGTTTAGGAATATGATGGCTGTAAGTGTATTTATTAGCATAATGTTCGCATATTCAGCTAGGAAGAATAAGGCGAAGGGTCCTGCGGCGTATTCAACGTTAAACCCTGAGACTAGCTCAGATTCACCCTCTGTGAGGTCAAAAGGAGCTCGGTTTGTCTCTGCTAGGGTGGATACGTATCATATTATTGCTAGGGGTCATGAGGAGAAAATGAAGTATAGAGGCTCCTGTGCGACGGCAAAGGAGCTGAGTGTGTAGCTTCCGCTTAGTATGATTATTGATAGCAGGATTATGGCCAGTGTCACTTCGTATGAAATGGTCTGTGCTACTGCCCGTAGGGCTCCGATTAGTGCGTATTTTGAGTTCGAGGCTCAGCCTGATCATAGGACTGAGTAGACGGCTAGGCTTGACATGGCTATTAGGAAGAGAACTCCGAGGTTTAGATCTGCTAGGGGAAATGGGAGTGGTAGTGGTGCTCAAGTGGTGAGGGCTAGGACAAGGGCTAGTATTGGTATCAGAATGAATAGAAGTGGGGAAGAGGTAGAGGGTCGGATGGGCTCTTTGGTAAATAGTTTCAGTCCGTCCGCAAATGGTTGAAGTAGGCCAAAAGGCCCGACAACGTTAGGGCCTTTGCGGGATTGTATGTAGCTTAGGATTTTCCGTTCTACTAGGGTTAGGAAGGCTACGGCAATCAGGATTGGGATGATGTATAGGAGGGATATAATGAGGCAGCTTAGTGTTGTTATTTGAATCATGGGTGAAGCTAGGGAGAGGATTTGAACCTCTGGGGAAAGGGCTTAAGCCTTCTGCACTTGCCGGGCTCTGCCACTCTAGCTGGTCCTTTTCTAGGATTGAAAGTGGTGGGGGAAGGCCCTCTTCACGGTTTAGTTGGTTTCACTGCTTAGAGGGGGGGGGGCGTGCTTGTGGTATTGGCCCCACTTTCCCGGTCCTTTCGTACTGGGGAGAGTGTGTCATAGATAGAAACCGACCTGGATTGCTCCGGTCTGAACTCAGATCACGTAGGACTGTTAATCGTTGAACAAACGAACCCTTAATAGCGGCTGCACCATTAGGATGTCCTGATCCAACATCGAGGTCGTAAACCCCCCTGTCGATATGGGCTCTTGAGGGGGATTGCGCTGTTATCCCTGGGGTAGCTTGGTCCATTAATCAATTATATTGGGTCTGGTCACTGTTAGCACTTTGAGGGGTAGCTCTAGGTAAAGAGGTATGGTCTTGTTTTTGGAGGATTTGTTCTCCTCCAAGGTCGCCCCAACCGAAAAATATCGACCAGGCTCTGCGATGGTAGTGGCCCCAGTGGGGTTGATTGAGGATTCGCGGTGGTCGTTGATTTTTAAGTTCCACAGGGTCTTCTCGTCTTATGTTCACATCCCCGCTTTTGCACGGGGAGATCAATTTCACTGATTATCTGTGAGAGACAGTTAAGACCTCGTTTAGCCATTCATACAAGTCTCGATTTATGGGACAATTGATTGCGCTATCTTTGCACGGTTAGGATACCGCGGCCGTTAAACCTAAGTCACCGGGCAGGCATCACCTTCAATACTTGTTTAATTTGCTGAAGGCTATGTTTTTGGTAAACAGTCGGGCCTTATTAATTTGCCGAGTTCCTTTCACAGATTTTAATCGCTCTTATAGGCGCTCCTGAGTCGGGTTAACAGGGTTAGTTAATACGTGGTCTTGTAGGGGTTTTTGTATCTGTCTAGGTCTGTTAATAATGTTTCTATGTAAGCTTGCGCCGTTAGAGGGGTGTGGCCCTGTACATGAGGGGCCTAGGATGATTCCTAGGATTGTTATGAGGATGGCAGCGGTTTTGGTGATAAGGGGTATGGTTATTGGGGGGGTTTTGGTTGGTGTGATGAAAGAGGTAATGATTATTCCTGCTGTAATGCTGCCTAGGGCGAGTCGGGTTAGGGGGGCGGTGATTAGTGGGTTGTTTTCGTTTATTGATACTATTGGGGGGATTCGGGTTTGTCCAGCTTGGACTAGGATGGTTATGCGGATGCTGTAGGTTGCGGTGAATGCTGTGGCTATAAGGGTTAGGAGTAGGGCTCAAGTATTTAGGTATGATGTGTTTAAGCTTTCGATGATGAGGTCTTTTGAGTAGAATCCGGCTAGGAATGGGGTTCCTATCAGCGCCAGGTTTCCGATGGTTAGGCAGGAAGTAGTGACTGGGAGTATTTTCTGTAGGCCTCCTATCTTTCGGATATCTTGTTCTCCGTTTAGGTTGTGGATGATAGACCCTGAGCATAGGAATAGTATGGCTTTAAAGAAGGCATGGGTTGAGATGTGTAGGAAGGCTAGTTGTGGGAGGTTTAGTCCGATAGTGACTATTATTAGTCCTAGTTGGCTGGATGTTGAGAAAGCAATGATTTTTTTGATGTCATTTTGGGTTAGGGCGCATGTGGCAGCGAATAGGGTTGATAGAGCACCTAGGCATAGGCAGGCAGTTAGGGCTGTCTGGTTGGTGGCTAGCAGGGGGTGCATGCGGATGAGCAGGAAGATTCCGGCTACTACTATGGTACTGGAGTGCAGTAGGGCTGATACTGGGGTGGGGCCTTCTATTGCTGCGGGCAGTCATGGGTGGAGTCCAAATTGGGCGGATTTTCCTGCGGCTGCGAGGATTAATCCTATGAGGGGGAGGATTGGGGTTTGGTGGGGGTGTACGGCTTGTTGGATCTCTCAGGTGTTGAATGTTGAAGCTAGTCATGCTATGCTCAGGATCAGTCCGACGTCTCCGATTCGGTTGTAGATTACGGCTCGTAGGGCGGCGGTGTTGGCATCTGCTCGGCCTTGTCATCAGCCGATGAGAAGGAAGGACATGATTCGTACTCCTTCCCAGCCTACGAATAGGAGGAATATGTTGTTTGCGGTTGTTAGGAGGAGTATGGCGACTAGGAATGTCAGTAGGTAGGTGAAAAATTTTGTTACGTATGGCTCTGAGGCCATGTATCATATGGCGAATTGTAGGATTGATCATGTTACAAATAGGGCGATTGGAAGAAACGTTATTGAGTATTGGTCTATTTTTAGGCTCAGGGGGATTTTAAAGTTTATAATGAATTTTCACTCCCAGTGGCAGGTGACAGATTCTACTCCCGAGTAGATGAATGCGGTTGTAGGGGCTAGGCTAATTAGGAATGCGGTTTTAACAGCGCGGGTGGTGGCTTGTGGGGTGTTTTTAAAGTTTTTAAATAGAAATGGCAGGATGATTGGGGTTAGGAGGATTGTCAGCGTGAGTAGTGTGAGGGAGTTGATTAGTAGTGTGGGGTTCACTACTTTTACTTGGATTTGCACCAAGATGGGTGGTTCCTAAGACCAGTGGATTGCTGTTATCCTTTAAAAGTAAGGGGGCTGAGGTTTTAGGCTCAGATGTAAGAGTTAGCAGCTCTTGTTGGTTAAACCCTCCCCTCGGCAGGTAAGAAGGTTTGAACTTCTATTCTTAGAATCACAGTCTAATGTTTGGTTTAAACTATACTTGCATGAGGGGATTCCGGAGATCAGTTCGGGTTTGCGGATTAGGAGGAATATTGGGATAATGTGGAGTGTTATGAGCAGGTGTTCTCGCGTGGTTGAGTTTTGCATAGATGTGATGTGGGAGGGGATTGAGCCTCGTTGGGTCATTAGTAGTATGAATAAGGTGTAGGAGGCGGTTAGTAGGGTTGCGATTCCTGTTAGGATGATCGTGAAGGCAGATCAGTTGAATAAGGTGATTATAATGGTTAGCTCTGCTATGAGGTTTGTTGTTGGGGGTAAGGCTATGTTTGTTAGATTGGCCAGCAATCATCAGGTAGCTATGAGTGGTAGGAGAGGTTGTAGGCCTCGTGTGAGTAGTAGAATTCGGCTGTGCGTACGTTCATAGTTTGTGTTGGCTAGGCAGAATAGTATGGAGGAAGTTAGTCCATGGGAAATTATTAGGATCATTGCCCCTGAGAATGATCAGTGGGTTTGGATTATTCCTGCGGCGATAACTAGGCCTATGTGGCTAACGGATGAATAAGCGATTAGTGATTTTAGGTCTGTCTGTCGTAGGCAGATTGAGCTAGTCATTAGGGCGCCTCATAGGGCCAGGGTTAGGAAGGGGTAGTGCAGGAGGTTGGACAGTGGGCCCATAAATAGAGTGACTCGTATAATTCCGTATCCTCCTAGCTTTAGTAGTAGGGCGGCGAGGAGTATTGAGCCTGCGATGGGTGCTTCTACGTGGGCTTTTGGCAGTCAGAGGTGTAGGCCGTATAGTGGGGCTTTTACTATGAATGCTATGAGCAGTGCTAGACCTGATAGTATTCCTGTCCATGAGGTGGATAGGGTTGGGTGGGTTAGTTGTAGGGTTGGCAGGTGCAGGGTGCCAATTTTCACGTATAGGTGTATGATTGTGATTAGCAGGGGTAGAGAGCTTACTGGCGTGTAGAATAGCAGGTAGATGCCAGCGCTTAGGCGTTCTGGTTGGTTCCCCCATCGGGTGATTAAGATTAGGGTGGGAATGAGGGTTGCTTCAAATGAGATGTAAAATAGTGCTAGTTCTGTGGTGGAAAAGGCTAGTAGGATGAATGGCTGGACTGCGACTAAGGTTGAGATAAAGATTCGTTTGCGTTGTAGGGGTTCTTGTTGCAGGTGGTTTTGGCTTGCTATGATTATGAGTGGGAGTAGTCAGCAGGATAGTACTAGGAGGGGGGATGAGATTTGGTCAATTCCTGTTCAGTTGGATAAAAATTTGTAGGGGTAGTAGGTTGGGATTAATCACTGTAGGCTTAGGGCAGCGATTAGGAGGCTGTATAAGGTGGTGTTAGTCCATAGAAATTTTGGTGGAGACAGCAGGGCTGTTGGAAGAAGTATGATTGTGGGTAGGATGATTTTTAGCATTGCAGGAGGTTTAGGTTGTGTAGATGGTCGGAGCCATGTGTGCGGGTGGAGGCTACTAGGATGGCCAGGCCTGTGCCCGCCTCACACGCTGAGAAGGTTAGCATGAGAATTGGTACCATGGTGAATGAGGAGACTTGGTTTTCGATGGATCATATTGATAGGCCTACGAATATCGATAATATTATGCTTTCAAGGCATAGTAGGGCGGATACTAGGTGGGTTCGGTGGAAGGCTAGTCCTAGTCCGCTGAAAATGAAGGCTGAGTAGAAGCTTAAATGTAGGGGCGACATAAGAAAGTTACAGGGTTGGCTGTAATCTGCTGGGTCGAAACCAGCTATCTTTTTGGTTAGACTAACTTTCTGTTATTCTGCTCATTCTAGGCCCCCTTGAATTCACTCGTAGGCCAGTCCGAGTGTTAGGAGAAGGAGGATCACTACAGTTCAGGTGAGGGTCATTAGGGGGGATTGGAGTTGGACGGCTCATGGCAGGGGGAGTAGGAGGGCGATTTCTAGGTCGAATAGGACGAACAGGATGGCTACTGAGAAAGAATCGGACTGAGAATGGTAATCGAGCAGATCCAAGTGGGTCGAATCCACATTCGTACGGTGAGAGTTTCTCTGAGTCGGGGTTTATTTGGGCGAGTCAGAAGTTTAATGCGGTTAGGGCGGCGCTTAGGATTGATGATAGGGCGAATATGAACATGAGTGCGTTCATTGCTCTCCTCTGGGTTTATACCAGATTCTAGAGATTGGAAGTCAATTGTAATTAATATACTAGAAGAGCAAGATCCTCATCAGTAGATGGTTATGTAGAGGAATAGTCAGATGACGTCTACGAAGTGTCAGTATCAGGCTGCTGCCTCGAATCCGAAGTGGTGGTCTGATGTAAAGTGGAACTTGATCAGTCGGAAGAGGCAGACGGTCAGGAAGGAGGATCCGATGATTACGTGGAGTCCGTGGAATCCAGTGGCAACGAAGAAGGTAGATCCGTAGACGCTATCGGCGATTGAGAATGGGGCTTCGTGGTATTCTATTGCTTGTAGGGCTGTGAAGTAGAATCCCAGGAGGATCGTTAGGGTTAGGGCGTGGATGGCGTGTTTTCGGTTTCCTTCTGTGATGCTGTGATGGGCTCACGTTACGGTAACGCCTGAGGCTAGTAGGATGGCTGTGTTTAGTAGGGGGACTTCTATCGGGTTGAGTGGTTTAATTCCTGTTGGGGGTCGTTGGCCTCCTAGTTCTGGGGTTGGGGCCAGGCTCGAGTGGAAGAACGCTCAGAAGAACCCTAAGAAGAAGAATGCTTCGGATGTGATGAAAAGGATTATGCCGTATCGTAGGCCTTTTTGGACTGTGGGAGTGTGATGGCCTTGGAAGGTGCTTTCTCGTACAATGTCTCGTCATCATTGGAGTATTACTAGGAGTATTGAGATGAGGCCTAGGGTTAGTAGTATGGATGAGTTGTAGTGGAATCACATGATTAATCCTGAGGTTGTGAGTAGGGCGGCGGCTGCCCCGAAGATTGGTCAAGGGCTTGGGTCAACTATGTGGTATGAGTGTGCTTGGTGTGCCATTAGATGTTTTCTTGTAAGTATAGGCTTAGAAGGAGCACGAAGACGTAGGCCTGGATTATGGCTACTGCTACTTCTAGGATGGTTAGGAGTAGTAGGATGATTATTGTTAGGATGGATACTGCAGGAAGGGTGGGTATTAATGCAATGGAGGCTGTAGAGATGAGTTGGATGAGTAAGTGTCCTGCTGTAAGGTTGGCTGTAAGGCGGACTCCGAGGGCTAGGGGGCGGATTAGTAGGCTGGTTGTTTCGATCAGGATTAGTGCGGGGATTAGGGGTGTAGGGGTACCTTCGGGTAATAGGTGGGCTAAAGAGGCTGATGGTTGGTTTCGTAGGCCTGTTAGTAGTGTGGCGAGCCATAGTGGGAAGGCTAGGGCTATGTTCATAGATAGTTGGGTGGTTGGGGTGAATGTATATGGAAGGAGGCCTAGAAGGTTGATTGTAAGAAGTATGATTATTAGGGATGTAAATATTATGGCTCATTTGTGGCCATTTTTGTTGAGTGGGACTATTAGTTGTTTTGTGATTAGGTGAAGGAGTCATGTTTGGATAGTAGAAAGGCGGTTGTTGATTCATCGGTTGTTTGGGGACGGGAATAGTAGGGCTGGGAAGAGTAGGGATAGTAGGATTAAGGGGATGCCGAATAGATTGGGGCTGGAAAATTGGTCAAAGAAGCTTAGGTTCATGGTCAGGATCATGGTGTGGGTTTGGTAGTGAGGGAGGTCTTATTTGATGGGGGGTTGGTTGTGGTGAAGGCTAGTAGTTTTGGTTGGATGAGGAGTGCTAGGGTTAATCAGGTTATAATTATGATTGAAAATCATGGTGCGGGGTTAAGCTGTGGCATATCATTAAGGAGGGGGAAGTCCCTCTTTGGCTAGCTTAAAAGGCTAGTGCTGTTGCATAGCTTCTTAATGATTAGGATGATGATAGAAGGGACGATCAGGCCTCGAAATGTGGGAGTGGGGTTGATTCTACTACAATGGGTATGTAGCTGTGATTAGCCCCGCAAATTTCTGAGCATTGTCCGTAAAAAATCCCAGGCCGGGTGGTAATGAATGAAGTTTGGTTTAGTCGGCCTGGGATTGCGTCTGTTTTAACTCCGAGCGTTGGGACTGCTCAGGAGTGGAGTACGTCTCCTGCAGTAATGATCACGCGGATGGGGGATTCTATTGGGATAACTACGCGGTGGTCAACTTCTAGCAGTCGGAAGTGGCTGTTGGGTAAGTCTGGGGTGGGCACTATGTAGGAGTCGAATGATAGGTCTTTGAAGTCTGTGTATTCGTAGCTTCAGTATCATTGGTGGCCGATGGCTTTTAGGGTGAGGTCTGGTTCATCGATTTTGTCCATTATGTAGAGGATTTGTAGGGATGGGAGGGCGAGGAGTACCAGGACGATAGCAGGTAGGATTGTCCAGATCAGCTCTACTTCTTGGGCGTCTACAGCATTGGACGAGAGTTTTTCTGTTAGTATGTGGGCTAAAAGGTAGAGAACTAGGCTGCAGATAGCTAGGGCAACGATTAGGGCGTGGTCGTGGAATTCAACGAGTTCTTCTATGATGGGTGATGAGGCGTCTTGGAATCCTAGTTGGGAGTGGTTGGCCACATGAGATGTACAGGATTTTTACCTGTGATTTAGTCTTGACAAGGCTATGTAATTGGTTTACTAACGTCTCATAAGAAAGAAGCATGAGCGGTTAATGCAGTTGGCTTGAAACCAGCATGTGAGGGTTCGATTCCTTCCTTTCTTGTACTTGGACGAAGGCCGGTTCCTCGAAAGTATGGTATGGGGGAGGGCAGCCGTGGATTCATTCAACGTTTGTGGTAGTTAGTTCTGGTTGTAGGACTTTTCGTTTGGCCGAAAAGGCTTCTCAGATGATGAATATTAGTATGATTACGGCTACTATTGAGATTAGGGAGCCGATGGAGGAAATGGTGTTTCATAGTGTGTAGGCGTCGGGATAGTCCGAGTATCGTCGGGGTATTCCTGCTAGGCCTAGGAAGTGCTGGGGGAAGAACGTTAGGTTTACTCCTGTAAATATTACCCCGAAGTGGGCTTTTGCTCATGTTTGGTGTAGGGTAAACCCAGTGAGTAGTGGGAATCAGTGAGTAAATCCTGCTAGAATGGCAAAGACGGCGCCTATGGATAGGACGTAGTGGAAGTGGGCAACTACGTAGTACGTGTCGTGCAGGGCGATGTCTAGGGAAGAGTTTGCAAGAACGATTCCTGTTAATCCTCCGATGGTAAATAGGAAGATAAATCCTAGAGCTCATAGTATTGGGGGGGTCTCATTTGATTGTTCCTCCGTGCAGGGTGGCTAGTCAGCTAAATACTTTGATTCCGGTAGGGATGGCAATGATTATAGTGGCTGATGTAAAGTAGGCTCGGGTATCAACGTCTATTCCTACTGTAAACATGTGGTGAGCTCAGACGATGAATCCTAGGAAGCCGATGGATAGTATGGCTCAGACTATTCCCATGTAGCCGAAGGGCTCCTTTTTGCCTGAGTAGTACGTGACTACGTGTGAGATGATTCCGAACCCCGGTAGGATCAGAATATAGACTTCTGGGTGTCCGAAGAATCAGAATAGGTGTTGGTACAGGATTGGGTCTCCTCCTCCAGCGGGGTCGAAGAATGTGGTGTTTAGGTTTCGATCAGTTAGTAATATTGTAATACCGGCGGCGAGTACGGGGAGTGATAGAAGGAGTAGGATGGCGGTAATTAGTACGGATCAGACAAATAGTGGGGTTTGGTATTGTGAGAGTGCGGGGGGTTTTATGTTGATGGCTGTGGTGATAAAGTTGATGGCCCCAAGGATGGAGGAGATACCGGCTAAGTGGAGTGAGAAGATAGCCAGGTCTACTGAAGCTCCGGCGTGGGCAAGGTCACCTGCTAGGGGAGGGTAGACAGTTCAGCCTGTGCCGGCGCCAGCTTCTACAGTGGATGAGGCTAGTAGGAGGAGGAATGATGGGGGGAGGAGTCAAAAGCTTATGTTGTTTATTCGCGGGAATGCTATGTCGGGGGCACCGATTATGAGGGGGACTAATCAGTTGCCGAATCCTCCGATCATGATGGGTATGACTATAAAGAAGCTTATTACAAAGGCGTGAGCGGTAACGATTACATTGTAAATTTGGTCGTCGCCTAGGAGAGTTCCTGGTTGTCCTAGTTCTGCGCGGATTAATAGGCTGAGTGCGGTGCCGACTATTCCTGCTCATGCCCCGAAGATGAGGTACAGGGTGCCAATATCCTTATGGTTAGTGGAAAATAGTCATCGGTTGATGAAGGTGACGGGTAAGATGGCTGAGTGTTGAAGCGTTAGGCTGTAGTCCTTTTTACAGAGGTTTAATTCCTCTTCTTATCGGCTCTGTAGTGAAATTCATGTTGAGTTGCAAGCTCATCGATGCGCACTAGGGTGCGTCAGGGTCTTTGTAGGCAGAAGCCAATTGGTTTAGGCATTTAGCTGTTAACTAGAGTTTTGTGGGATCGAAGCCCATCTGTCTAGGGAGGCTTTAGCTTAATTAAAGCGTCTGACTTGCATTCAGAAGATACAGGTTAATATTCTGTAAGTCTTAATGTGCAGAAACTAAGAGGGTTTAACTCTTATTTAAGGCTTTGAAGGCCTTCGGTTTGGGGTGTTATCCTAAGTTTCTAGACAATGGCATGTATTATTGGGGACAGGGGAAGTAAGAGGATTGATAGTGAGGCAAGGACCGCAGTAGGTGTGCTTGGGGCTTTGCTAGTGTATCATTGTTTTATGTGGTTAGAGGAGTTGGGGGGAAGGGTAATTGTTGAGTGGTATGCGAGGCGTAGGTAGAAGAAGAGGCTGAGCAGTGATAGCATGGCAATTGCCATGGCTGCTGGTGTTATTTCCTGTTTAGTTAGTTCTTGGATGATAAGTCACTTTGGTATAAAGCCTGTTAATGGGGGGAGGCCTGCTAGGGATAAAAGTACTAGTATTAGGGTGGCGTTTAGCACTGGGGTTTTTGTTCATGAGGTTGTGATCATGGATAGGTTAAGGGCTTTGATTTTGTTAAGGGCTAGGAATACGGCTGATGTTATGATTGTGTATAGGTAGAAGGTAAGTAAGGCCAATTTGGGGCTGTAAACTAGGATGATGGCGATTCAGCCTAAGTGGGAGATGGACGAGAAGGCTAGGATTTTGCGTGTTTGTGTTTGGTTCAGTCCTATTCAGCCTCCTAGTGCTGTTGAGGCTAGGGCCATGGCGGTGAGTAGAGCTGGGTCGAGGGATTTGGATGTTAGTAGGAGCAGGGTTAGTGGGGGGAATTTTATGAGGGTCGAGAGTAGCAGGGCTGTTATTAGTGGCGATCCTTGTAGAACTTCTGGGAATCAGAAGTGAAATGGCACTAGGCCCAGTTTAATAGCGATTGCTGCTGTCAGTAGTAGACAGGAGGTTGGGTGGTTTATTTGTGTGATGTCTCATTGGCCGGTGACTCAGGCATTGGTTATGCTAGAGAATAGGACCAGGGCGGAAGCAGCTGCTTGGGTTAGGAAGTATTTCGTTGCGGCTTCTACTGCTCGTGGGTGGTGGGATTTGGCAATTAGGGGAATGATGGCTAGTGCGTTGATCTCCAGTCCTGTCCAGGCCAGAACTCAGTGGTTGCTGGAAATTGTGATTGTGGTGCCCAAGATGAGGCTGAAGGTTATGATTGGGGTCGCGTAAGGGTTCATTAGTAGAGGAGGGGGTTAAGCCATCATTTTCGGGGTATGGGCCCGATAGCTTGATTAGCTGACTCTACTAGAAAATAATATAAGGGAAGTATGGAGAATTTTGATTTCTCTTGTGTGGGTTCAATTCCTACTTTTCTAAGGTCAACAGGAAATGAGAGGGCTGTTATACCTCTATGTTCACTTTATCATAGTGACCCTTTGTAGTTCAGGCACATTTCCTTATGTAAGGAGGTAGGCCTGCATAGCAGATAGGTATGCTGATGTGTCAGAGGCACAGAGCTAGTGTGAGGGGTAGGAAGTTTTTTCATAGTAGGTGCATTAGTTGGTCATATCGGAATCGTGGGTATGAAGCTCGGACCCATAAGAAACCAGAAGATAGTAGGAGGACTTTTGTGGCTAGGATGACGGGGAATAGTTCTGTGGGTGGCCCTAGGGCGCTTGGGTTTAGGAATATGATGGCTGTAAGTGTATTTATTAGCATAATGTTCGCATATTCAGCTAGGAAGAATAAGGCGAAGGGTCCTGCGGCGTATTCAACGTTAAACCCTGAGACTAGCTCAGATTCGCCCTCTGTGAGGTCAAAAGGAGCTCGGTTTGTCTCTGCTAGGGTGGATACGTATCATATTATTGCTAGGGGTCATGAGGAGAAAATGAAGTATAGAGGCTCCTGTGCGACGGCAAAGGAGCTGAGTGTGTAGCTTCCGCTTAGTATGATTATTGATAGCAGGATTATGGCCAGTGTCACTTCGTATGAAATGGTCTGTGCTACTGCCCGTAGGGCTCCGATTAGTGCGTATTTTGAGTTCGAGGCTCAGCCTGATCATAGGACTGAGTAGACGGCTAGGCTTGACATGGCTATTAGGAAGAGAACTCCGAGGTTTAGATCTGCTAGGGGAAATGGGAGTGGTAGTGGTGCTCAAGTGGTGAGGGCTAGGACAAGGGCTAGTATTGGTATCAGAATGAATAGAAGTGGGGAAGAGGTAGAGGGTCGGATGGGCTCTTTGGTAAATAGTTTCAGTCCGTCCGCAAATGGTTGAAGTAGGCCAAAAGGCCCGACAACGTTAGGGCCTTTGCGGGATTGTATGTAGCTTAGGATTTTCCGTTCTACTAGGGTTAGGAAGGCTACGGCAATCAGGATTGGGATGATGTATAGGAGGGATATAACGAGGCAGCTTAGTGTTGTTATTTGAATCATGGGTGAAGCTAGGGAGAGGATTTGAACCTCTGGGGAAAGGGCTTAAGCCTTCTGCACTTGCCGGGCTCTGCCACTCTAGCTGGTCCTTTTCTAGGATTGAAAGTGGTGGGGGAAGGCCCTCTTCACGGTTTAGTTGGTTTCACTGCTTAGAGCGGGGGGGGGGCGTGCTTGTGGTATTGGCCCCACTTTCCCGGTCCTTTCGTACTGGGGAGAGTGTGTCATAGATAGAAACCGACCTGGATTGCTCCGGTCTGAACTCAGATCACGTAGGACTGTTAATCGTTGAACAAACGAACCCTTAATAGCGGCTGCACCATTAGGATGTCCTGATCCAACATCGAGGTCGTAAACCCCCCTGTCGATATGGGCTCTTGAGGGGGATTGCGCTGTTATCCCTGGGGTAGCTTGGTCCATTAATCAATTATATTGGGTCTGGTCACTGTTAGCACTTTGAGGGGTAGCTCTAGGTAAAGAGGTATGGTCTTGTTTTTGGAGGATTTGTTCTCCTCCAAGGTCACCCCAACCGAAAAATATCGACCAGGCTCTGCGATGGTAGTGGCCCCAGTGGGGTTGATTGAGGATTCGCGGTGGTCGTTGATTTTTAAGTTCCACAGGGTCTTCTCGTCTTATGTTCACATCCCCGCTTTTGCACGGGGAGATCAATTTCACTGATTATCTGTGAGAGACAGTTAAGACCTCGTTTAGCCATTCATACAAGTCTCGATTTATGGGACAATTGATTGCGCTACCTTTGCACGGTTAGGATACCGCGGCCGTTAAACCTAAGTCACCGGGCAGGCATCACCTTCAATACTTGTTTAATTTGCTGAAGGCTATGTTTTTGGTAAACAGTCGGGCCTTATTAATTTGCCGAGTTCCTTTCACAGATTTTAATCGCTCTTATAGGCGCTCCTGAGTCGGGTTAACAGGGTTAGTTAATACGTGGTCTTGTAGGGGTTTTTGTATCTGTCTAGGTCTGTTAATAATGTTTCTATGTAAGCTTGCGCCGTTAGAGGGGTGTGGCCCTGTACATGAGGGGCCTAGGATGATTCCTAGGATTGTTATGAGGATGGCAGCGGTTTTGGTGATAAGGGGTATGGTTATTGGGGGGGTTTTGGTTGGTGTGATGAAAGAGGTAATGATTATTCCTGCTGTAATGCTGCCTAGGGCGAGTCGGGTTAGGGGGGCGGTGATTAGTGGGTTGTTTTCGTTTATTGATACTATTGGGGGGATTCGGGTTTGTCCAGCTTGGACTAGGATGGTTATGCGGATGCTGTAGGTTGCGGTGAATGCTGTGGCTATAAGGGTTAGGAGTAGGGCTCAAGTATTTAGGTATGATGTGTTTAAGCTTTCGATGATGAGGTCTTTTGAGTAGAATCCGGCTAGGAATGGGGTTCCTATCAGCGCCAGGTTTCCGATGGTTAGGCAGGAAGTAGTGACTGGGAGTATTTTCTGTAGGCCTCCTATCTTTCGGATATCTTGTTCTCCGTTTAGGTTGTGGATGATAGACCCTGAGCATAGGAATAGTATGGCTTTAAAGAAGGCATGGGTTGAGATGTGTAGGAAGGCTAGTTGTGGGAGGTTTAGTCCGATAGTGACTATTATTAGTCCTAGTTGGCTGGATGTTGAGAAAGCAATGATTTTTTTGATGTCATTTTGGGTTAGGGCGCATGTGGCAGCGAATAGGGTTGATAGAGCACCTAGGCATAGGCAGGCAGTTAGGGCTGTCTGGTTGGTGGCTAGCAGGGGGTGCATGCGGATGAGCAGGAAGATTCCGGCTACTACTATGGTACTGGAGTGCAGTAGGGCTGATACTGGGGTGGGGCCTTCTATTGCTGCGGGCAGTCATGGGTGGAGTCCAAATTGGGCGGATTTTCCTGCGGCTGCGAGGATTAATCCTATGAGGGGGAGGATTGGGGTTTGGTGGGGGTGTACGGCTTGTTGGATCTCTCAGGTGTTGAATGTTGAAGCTAGTCATGCTATGCTCAGGATCAGTCCGATGTCTCCGATTCGGTTGTAGATTACGGCTCGTAGGGCGGCGGTGTTGGCATCTGCTCGGCCTTGTCATCAGCCGATGAGAAGGAAGGACATGATTCGTACTCCTTCCCAGCCTACGAATAGGAGGAATATGTTGTTTGCGGTTGTTAGGAGGAGTATGGCGACTAGGAATGTCAGTAGGTAGGTGAAAAATTTTGTTACGTATGGCTCTGAGGCCATGTATCATATGGCGAATTGTAGGATTGATCATGTTACAAATAGGGCGATTGGAAGAAATGTTATTGAGTATTGGTCTATTTTTAGGCTCAGGGGGATTTTAAAGTTTATAATGAATTTTCACTCCCAGTGGCAGGTGACAGATTCTACTCCCGAGTAGATGAATGCGGTTGTAGGGGCTAGGCTAATTAGGAATGCGGTTTTAACAGCGCGGGTGGTGGCTTGTGGGGTGTTTTTAAAGTTTTTAAATAGAAATGGCAGGATGATTGGGGTTAGGAGGATTGTCAGCGTGAGTAGTGTGAGGGAGTTGATTAGTAGTGTGGGGTTCACTACTTTTACTTGGATTTGCACCAAGATGGGTGGTTCCTAAGACCAGTGGATTGCTGTTATCCTTTAAAAGTAAGGGGGCTGAGGTTTTAGGCTCAGATGTAAGAGTTAGCAGCTCTTGTTGGTTAAACCCTCCCCTCGGCAGGTAAGAAGGTTTGAACTTCTATTCTTAGAATCACAGTCTAATGTTTGGTTTAAACTATACTTGCATGAGGGGATTCCGGAGATCAGTTCGGGTTTGCGGATTAGGAGGAATATTGGGATAATGTGGAGTGTTATGAGCAGGTGTTCTCGCGTGGTTGAGTTTTGCATAGATGTGATGTGGGAGGGGATTGAGCCTCGTTGGGTCATTAGTAGTATGAATAAGGTGTAGGAGGCGGTTAGTAGGGTTGCGATTCCTGTTAGGATGATCGTGAAGGCAGATCAGTTGAATAAGGTGATTATAATGGTTAGCTCTGCTATGAGGTTTGTTGTTGGGGGTAAGGCTATGTTTGTTAGATTGGCCAGCAATCATCAGGTAGCTATGAGTGGTAGGAGAGGTTGTAGGCCTCGTGTGAGTAGTAGAATTCGGCTGTGCGTACGTTCATAGTTTGTGTTGGCTAGGCAGAATAGTATGGAGGAAGTTAGTCCATGGGAAATTATTAGGATCATTGCCCCTGAGAATGATCAGTGGGTTTGGATTATTCCTGCGGCGATAACTAGGCCTATGTGGCTAACGGATGAATAAGCGATTAGTGATTTTAGGTCTGTCTGTCGTAGGCAGATTGAGCTAGTCATTAGGGCGCCTCATAGGGCCAGGGTTAGGAAGGGGTAGTGCAGGAGGTTGGACAGTGGGCCCATAAATAGAGTGACTCGTATAATTCCGTATCCTCCTAGCTTTAGTAGTAGGGCGGCGAGGAGTATTGAGCCTGCGATGGGTGCTTCTACGTGGGCTTTTGGCAGTCAGAGGTGTAGGCCGTATAGTGGGGCTTTTACTATGAATGCTATGAGCAGTGCTAGACCTGATAGTATTCCTGTCCATGAGGTGGATAGGGTTGGGTGGGTTAGTTGTAGGGTTGGCAGGTGCAGGGTGCCAATTTTCACGTATAGGTGTATGATTGTGATTAGCAGGGGTAGAGAGCTTACTGGCGTGTAGAATAGCAGGTAGATGCCAGCGCTTAGGCGTTCTGGTTGGTTCCCCCATCGGGTGATTAAGATTAGGGTGGGAATGAGGGTTGCTTCAAATGAGATGTAAAATAGTGCTAGTTCTGTGGTGGAAAAGGCTAGTAGGATGAATGGCTGGACTGCGACTAAGGTTGAGATAAAGATTCGTTTGCGTTGTAGGGGTTCTTGTTGCAGGTGGTTTTGGCTTGCTATGATTATGAGTGGGAGTAGTCAGCAGGATAGTACTAGGAGGGGGGATGAGATTTGGTCAATTCCTGTTCAGTTGGATAAAAATTTGTAGGGGTAGTAGGTTGGGATTAATCACTGTAGGCTTAGGGCAGCGATTAGGAGGCTGTATAAGGTGGTGTTAGTCCATAGAAATTTTGGTGGAGACAGCAGGGCTGTTGGAAGAAGTATGATTGTGGGTAGGATGATTTTTAGCATTGCAGGAGGTTTAGGTTGTGTAGATGGTCGGAGCCATGTGTGCGGGTGGAGGCTACTAGGATGGCCAGGCCTGTGCCCGCCTCACACGCTGAGAAGGTTAGCATGAGAATTGGTACCATGGTGAATGAGGAGACTTGGTTTTCGATGGATCATATTGATAGGCCTACGAATATCGATAATATTATGCTTTCAAGGCATAGTAGGGCGGATACTAGGTGGGTTCGGTGGAAGGCTAGTCCTAGTCCGCTGAAAATGAAGGCTGAGTAGAAGCTTAAATGTAGGGGCGACATAAGAAAGTTACAGGGTTGGCTGTAATCTGCTGGGTCGAAACCAGCTATCTTTTTGGTTAGACTAACTTTCTGTTATTCTGCTCATTCTAGGCCCCCTTGAATTCACTCGTAGGCCAGTCCGAGTGTTAGGAGAAGGAGGATCACTACAGTTCAGGTGAGGGTCATTAGGGGGGATTGGAGTTGGACGGCTCATGGCAGGGGGAGTAGGAGGGCGATTTCTAGGTCGAATAGGACGAACAGGATGGCTACTGAGAAAGAATCGGACTGAGAATGGTAATCGAGCAGATCCAAGTGGGTCGAATCCACATTCGTACGGTGAGAGTTTCTCTGAGTCGGGGTTTATTTGGGCGAGTCAGAAGTTTAATGCGGTTAGGGCGGCGCTTAGGATTGATGATAGGGCGAATATGAACATGAGTGCGTTCATTGCTCTCCTCTGGGTTTATACCAGATTCTAGAGATTGGAAGTCAATTGTAATTAATATACTAGAAGAGCAAGATCCTCATCAGTAGATGGTTATGTAGAGGAATAGTCAGATGACGTCTACGAAGTGTCAGTATCAGGCTGCTGCCTCGAATCCGAAGTGGTGGTCTGATGTAAAGTGGAACTTGATCAGTCGGAAGAGGCAGACGGTCAGGAAGGAGGATCCGATGATTACGTGGAGTCCGTGGAATCCAGTGGCAACGAAGAAGGTAGATCCGTAGACGCTATCGGCGATTGAGAATGGGGCTTCGTGGTATTCTATTGCTTGTAGGGCTGTGAAGTAGAATCCCAGGAGGATCGTTAGGGTTAGGGCGTGGATGGCGTGTTTTCGGTTTCCTTCTGTGATGCTGTGATGGGCTCACGTTACGGTAACGCCTGAGGCTAGTAGGATGGCTGTGTTTAGTAGGGGGACTTCTATCGGGTTGAGTGGTTTAATTCCTGTTGGGGGTCGTTGGCCTCCTAGTTCTGGGGTTGGGGCCAGGCTCGAGTGGAAGAACGCTCAGAA
The DNA here is from genome assembly GCF_964034855.1 of Anser brachyrhynchus. NCBI lineage: Eukaryota > Metazoa > Chordata > Aves > Anseriformes > Anatidae > Anser > Anser brachyrhynchus. Next base: position 305,050 of record NW_027664112.1, read on the forward strand.
GAACCCTAAGAAGAAGAATGCTTCGGATGTGATGAAAAGGATTATGCCGTATCGTAGGCCTTTTTGGACTGTGGGAGTGTGATGGCCTTGGAAGGTGCTTTCTCGTACAATGTCTCGTCATCATTGGAGTATTACTAGGAGTATTGAGATGAGGCCTAGGGTTAGTAGTATGGATGAGTTGTAGTGGAATCACATGATTAATCCTGAGGTTGTGAGTAGGGCGGCGGCTGCCCCGAAGATTGGTCAAGGGCTTGGGTCAACTATGTGGTATGAGTGTGCTTGGTGTGCCATTAGATGTTTTCTTGTAAGTATAGGCTTAGAAGGAGCACGAAGACGTAGGCCTGGATTATGGCTACTGCTACTTCTAGGATGGTTAGGAGTAGTAGGATGATTATTGTTAGGATGGATACTGCAGGAAGGGTGGGTATTAATGCAATGGAGGCTGTAGAGATGAGTTGGATGAGTAAGTGTCCTGCTGTAAGGTTGGCTGTAAGGCGGACTCCGAGGGCTAGGGGGCGGATTAGTAGGCTGGTTGTTTCGATCAGGATTAGTGCGGGGATTAGGGGTGTAGGGGTACCTTCGGGTAATAGGTGGGCTAAAGAGGCTGATGGTTGGTTTCGTAGGCCTGTTAGTAGTGTGGCGAGCCATAGTGGGAAGGCTAGGGCTATGTTCATAGATAGTTGGGTGGTTGGGGTGAATGTATATGGAAGGAGGCCTAGAAGGTTGATTGTAAGAAGTATGATTATTAGGGATGTAAATATTATGGCTCATTTGTGGCCATTTTTGTTGAGTGGGACTATTAGTTGTTTTGTGATTAGGTGAAGGAGTCATGTTTGGATAGTAGAAAGGCGGTTGTTGATTCATCGGTTGTTTGGGGACGGGAATAGTAGGGCTGGGAAGAGTAGGGATAGTAGGATTAAGGGGATGCCGAATAGATTGGGGCTGGAAAATTGGTCAAAGAAGCTTAGGTTCATGGTCAGGATCATGGTGTGGGTTTGGTAGTGAGGGAGGTCTTATTTGATGGGGGGTTGGTTGTGGTGAAGGCTAGTAGTTTTGGTTGGATGAGGAGTGCTAGGGTTAATCAGGTTATAATTATGATTGAAAATCATGGTGCGGGGTTAAGCTGTGGCATATCATTAAGGAGGGGGAAGTCCCTCTTTGGCTAGCTTAAAAGGCAAGTGCTGTTGCATAGCTTCTTAATGATTAGGATGATGATAGAAGGGACGATCAGGCCTCGAAATGTGGGAGTGGGGTTGATTCTACTACAATGGGTATGTAGCTGTGATTAGCCCCGCAAATTTCTGAGCATTGTCCGTAAAAAATCCCAGGCCGGGTGGTAATGAATGAAGTTTGGTTTAGTCGGCCTGGGATTGCGTCTGTTTTAACTCCGAGCGTTGGGACTGCTCAGGAGTGGAGTACGTCTCCTGCAGTAATGATCACGCGGATGGGGGATTCTATTGGGATAACTACGCGGTGGTCAACTTCTAGCAGTCGGAAGTGGCTGTTGGGTAAGTCTGGGGTGGGCACTATGTAGGAGTCGAATGATAGGTCTTTGAAGTCTGTGTATTCGTAGCTTCAGTATCATTGGTGGCCGATGGCTTTTAGGGTGAGGTCTGGTTCATCGATTTTGTCCATTATGTAGAGGATTTGTAGGGATGGGAGGGCGAGGAGTACCAGGACGATAGCAGGTAGGATTGTCCAGATCAGCTCTACTTCTTGGGCGTCTACAGCATTGGACGAGAGTTTTTCTGTTAGTATGTGGGCTAAAAGGTAGAGAACTAGGCTGCAGATAGCTAGGGCAACGATTAGGGCGTGGTCGTGGAATTCAACGAGTTCTTCTATGATGGGTGATGAGGCGTCTTGGAATCCTAGTTGGGAGTGGTTGGCCACATGAGATGTACAGGATTTTTACCTGTGATTTAGTCTTGACAAGGCTATGTAATTGGTTTACTAACGTCTCATAAGAAAGAAGCATGAGCGGTTAATGCAGTTGGCTTGAAACCAGCATGTGAGGGTTCGATTCCTTCCTTTCTTGTACTTGGACGAAGGCCGGTTCCTCGAAAGTATGGTATGGGGGAGGGCAGCCGTGGATTCATTCAACGTTTGTGGTAGTTAGTTCTGGTTGTAGGACTTTTCGTTTGGCCGAAAAGGCTTCTCAGATGATGAATATTAGTATGATTACGGCTACTATTGAGATTAGGGAGCCGATGGAGGAAATGGTGTTTCATAGTGTGTAGGCGTCGGGATAGTCCGAGTATCGTCGGGGTATTCCTGCTAGGCCTAGGAAGTGCTGGGGGAAGAACGTTAGGTTTACTCCTGTAAATATTACCCCGAAGTGGGCTTTTGCTCATGTTTGGTGTAGGGTAAACCCAGTGAGTAGTGGGAATCAGTGAGTAAATCCTGCTAGAATGGCAAAGACGGCGCCTATGGATAGGACGTAGTGGAAGTGGGCAACTACGTAGTACGTGTCGTGCAGGGCGATGTCTAGGGAAGAGTTTGCAAGAACGATTCCTGTTAATCCTCCGATGGTAAATAGGAAGATAAATCCTAGAGCTCATAGTATTGGGGGGGTCTCATTTGATTGTTCCTCCGTGCAGGGTGGCTAGTCAGCTAAATACTTTGATTCCGGTAGGGATGGCAATGATTATAGTGGCTGATGTAAAGTAGGCTCGGGTATCAACGTCTATTCCTACTGTAAACATGTGGTGAGCTCAGACGATGAATCCTAGGAAGCCGATGGATAGTATGGCTCAGACTATTCCCATGTAGCCGAAGGGCTCCTTTTTGCCTGAGTAGTACGTGACTACGTGTGAGATGATTCCGAACCCCGGTAGGATCAGAATATAGACTTCTGGGTGTCCGAAGAATCAGAATAGGTGTTGGTACAGGATTGGGTCTCCTCCTCCAGCGGGGTCGAAGAATGTGGTGTTTAGGTTTCGATCAGTTAGTAATATTGTAATACCGGCGGCGAGTACGGGGAGTGATAGAAGGAGTAGGATGGCGGTAATTAGTACGGATCAGACAAATAGTGGGGTTTGGTATTGTGAGAGTGCGGGGGGTTTTATGTTGATGGCTGTGGTGATAAAGTTGATGGCCCCAAGGATGGAGGAGATACCGGCTAAGTGGAGTGAGAAGATAGCCAGGTCTACTGAAGCTCCGGCGTGGGCAAGGTCACCTGCTAGGGGAGGGTAGACAGTTCAGCCTGTGCCGGCGCCAGCTTCTACAGTAGATGAGGCTAGTAGGAGGAGGAATGATGGGGGGAGGAGTCAAAAGCTTATGTTGTTTATTCGCGGGAATGCTATGTCGGGGGCACCGATTATGAGGGGGACTAATCAGTTGCCGAATCCTCCGATCATGATGGGTATGACTATAAAGAAGCTTATTACAAAGGCGTGAGCGGTAACGATTACATTGTAAATTTGGTCGTCGCCTAGGAGAGTTCCTGGTTGTCCTAGTTCTGCGCGGATTAATAGGCTGAGTGCGGTGCCGACTATTCCTGCTCATGCCCCGAAGATGAGGTACAGGGTGCCAATATCCTTATGGTTAGTGGAAAATAGTCATCGGTTGATGAAGGTGACGGGTAAGATGGCTGAGTGTTGAAGCGTTAGGCTGTAGTCCTTTTTACAGAGGTTTAATTCCTCTTCTTATCGGCTCTGTAGTGAAATTCATGTTGAGTTGCAAGCTCATCGATGCGCACTAGGGTGCGTCAGGGTCTTTGTAGGCAGAAGCCAATTGGTTTAGGCATTTAGCTGTTAACTAGAGTTTTGTGGGATCGAAGCCCATCTGTCTAGGGAGGCTTTAGCTTAATTAAAGCGTCTGACTTGCATTCAGAAGATACAGGTTAATATTCTGTAAGTCTTAATGTGCAGAAACTAAGAGGGTTTAACTCTTATTTAAGGCTTTGAAGGCCTTCGGTTTGGGGTGTTATCCTAAGTTTCTAGACAATGGCATGTATTATTGGGGACAGGGGAAGTAAGAGGATTGATAGTGAGGCAAGGACCGCAGTAGGTGTGCTTGGGGCTTTGCTAGTGTATCATTGTTTTATGTGGTTAGAGGAGTTGGGGGGAAGGGTAATTGTTGAGTGGTATGCGAGGCGTAGGTAGAAGAAGAGGCTGAGCAGTGATAGCATGGCAATTGCCATGGCTGCTGGTGTTATTTCCTGTTTAGTTAGTTCTTGGATGATAAGTCACTTTGGTATAAAGCCTGTTAATGGGGGGAGGCCTGCTAGGGATAAAAGTACTAGTATTAGGGTGGCGTTTAGCACTGGGGTTTTTGTTCATGAGGTTGTGATCATGGATAGGTTAAGGGCTTTGATTTTGTTAAGGGCTAGGAATACGGCTGATGTTATGATTGTGTATAGGTAGAAGGTAAGTAAGGCCAATTTGGGGCTGTAAACTAGGATGATGGCGATTCAGCCTAAGTGGGAGATGGACGAGAAGGCTAGGATTTTGCGTGTTTGTGTTTGGTTCAGTCCTATTCAGCCTCCTAGTGCTGTTGAGGCTAGGGCCATGGCGGTGAGTAGAGCTGGGTCGAGGGATTTGGATGTTAGTAGGAGCAGGGTTAGTGGGGGGAATTTTATGAGGGTCGAGAGTAGCAGGGCTGTTATTAGTGGCGATCCTTGTAGAACTTCTGGGAATCAGAAGTGAAATGGCACTAGGCCCAGTTTAATAGCGATTGCTGCTGTCAGTAGTAGACAGGAGGTTGGGTGGTTTATTTGTGTGATGTCTCATTGGCCGGTGACTCAGGCATTGGTTATGCTAGAGAATAGGACCAGGGCGGAAGCAGCTGCTTGGGTTAGGAAGTATTTCGTTGCGGCTTCTACTGCTCGTGGGTGGTGGGATTTGGCAATTAGGGGAATGATGGCTAGTGCGTTGATCTCCAGTCCTGTCCAGGCCAGAACTCAGTGGTTGCTGGAAATTGTGATTGTGGTGCCCAAGATGAGGCTGAAGGTTATGATTGGGGTCGCGTAAGGGTTCATTAGTAGAGGAGGGGGTTAAGCCATCATTTTCGGGGTATGGGCCCGATAGCTTGATTAGCTGACTCTACTAGAAAATAATATAAGGGAAGTATGGAGAATTTTGATTTCTCTTGTGTGGGTTCAATTCCTACTTTTCTAAGGTCAACAGGAAATGAGAGGGCTGTTATACCTCTATGTTCACTTTATCATAGTGACCCTTTGTAGTTCAGGCACATTTCCTTATGTAAGGAGGTAGGCCTGCATAGCAGATAGGTATGCTGATGTGTCAGAGGCACAGAGCTAGTGTGAGGGGTAGGAAGTTTTTTCATAGTAGGTGCATTAGTTGGTCATATCGGAATCGTGGGTATGAAGCTCGGACCCATAAGAAACCAGAAGATAGTAGGAGGACTTTTGTGGCTAGGATGACGGGGAATAGTTCTGTGGGTGGCCCTAGGGCGCTTGGGTTTAGGAATATGATGGCTGTAAGTGTATTTATTAGCATAATGTTCGCATATTCAGCTAGGAAGAATAAGGCGAAGGGTCCTGCGGCGTATTCAACGTTAAACCCTGAGACTAGCTCAGATTCGCCCTCTGTGAGGTCAAAAGGAGCTCGGTTTGTCTCTGCTAGGGTGGATACGTATCATATTATTGCTAGGGGTCATGAGGAGAAAATGAAGTATAGAGGCTCCTGTGCGACGGCAAAGGAGCTGAGTGTGTAGCTTCCGCTTAGTATGATTATTGATAGCAGGATTATGGCCAGTGTCACTTCGTATGAAATGGTCTGTGCTACTGCCCGTAGGGCTCCGATTAGTGCGTATTTTGAGTTCGAGGCTCAGCCTGATCATAGGACTGAGTAGACGGCTAGGCTTGACATGGCTATTAGGAAGAGAACTCCGAGGTTTAGATCTGCTAGGGGAAATGGGAGTGGTAGTGGTGCTCAAGTGGTGAGGGCTAGGACAAGGGCTAGTATTGGTATCAGAATGAATAGAAGTGGGGAAGAGGTAGAGGGTCGGATGGGCTCTTTGGTAAATAGTTTCAGTCCGTCCGCAAATGGTTGAAGTAGGCCAAAAGGCCCGACAACGTTAGGGCCTTTGCGGGATTGTATGTAGCTTAGGATTTTCCGTTCTACTAGGGTTAGGAAGGCTACGGCAATCAGGATTGGGATGATGTATAGGAGGGATATAATGAGGCAGCTTAGTGTTGTTATTTGAATCATGGGTGAAGCTAGGGAGAGGATTTGAACCTCTGGGGAAAGGGCTTAAGCCTTCTGCACTTGCCGGGCTCTGCCACTCTAGCTGGTCCTTTTCTAGGATTGAAAGTGGTGGGGGAAGGCCCTCTTCACGGTTTAGTTGGTTTCACTGCTTAGAGCGGGGGGGGGGCGTGCTTGTGGTATTGGCCCCACTTTCCCGGTCCTTTCGTACTGGGGAGAGTGTGTCATAGATAGAAACCGACCTGGATTGCTCCGGTCTGAACTCAGATCACGTAGGACTGTTAATCGTTGAACAAACGAACCCTTAATAGCGGCTGCACCATTAGGATGTCCTGATCCAACATCGAGGTCGTAAACCCCCCTGTCGATATGGGCTCTTGAGGGGGATTGCGCTGTTATCCCTGGGGTAGCTTGGTCCATTAATCAATTATATTGGGTCTGGTCACTGTTAGCACTTTGAGGGGTAGCTCTAGGTAAAGAGGTATGGTCTTGTTTTTGGAGGATTTGTTCTCCTCCAAGGTCACCCCAACCGAAAAATATCGACCAGGCTCTGCGATGGTAGTGGCCCCAGTGGGGTTGATTGAGGATTCGCGGTGGTCGTTGATTTTTAAGTTCCACAGGGTCTTCTCGTCTTATGTTCACATCCCCGCTTTTGCACGGGGAGATCAATTTCACTGATTATCTGTGAGAGACAGTTAAGACCTCGTTTAGCCATTCATACAAGTCTCGATTTATGGGACAATTGATTGCGCTATCTTTGCACGGTTAGGATACCGCGGCCGTTAAACCTAAGTCACCGGGCAGGCATCACCTTCAATACTTGTTTAATTTGCTGAAGGCTATGTTTTTGGTAAACAGTCGGGCCTTATTAATTTGCCGAGTTCCTTTCACAGATTTTAATCGCTCTTATAGGCGCTCCTGAGTCGGGTTAACAGGGTTAGTTAATACGTGGTCTTGTAGGGGTTTTTGTATCTGTCTAGGTCTGTTAATAATGTTTCTATGTAAGCTTGCGCCGTTAGAGGGGTGTGGCCCTGTACATGAGGGGCCTAGGATGATTCCTAGGATTGTTATGAGGATGGCAGCGGTTTTGGTGATAAGGGGTATGGTTATTGGGGGGGTTTTGGTTGGTGTGATGAAAGAGGTAATGATTATTCCTGCTGTAATGCTGCCTAGGGCGAGTCGGGTTAGGGGGGCGGTGATTAGTGGGTTGTTTTCGTTTATTGATACTATTGGGGGGATTCGGGTTTGTCCAGCTTGGACTAGGATGGTTATGCGGATGCTGTAGGTTGCGGTGAATGCTGTGGCTATAAGGGTTAGGAGTAGGGCTCAAGTATTTAGGTATGATGTGTTTAAGCTTTCGATGATGAGGTCTTTTGAGTAGAATCCGGCTAGGAATGGGGTTCCTATCAGCGCCAGGTTTCCGATGGTTAGGCAGGAAGTAGTGACTGGGAGTATTTTCTGTAGGCCTCCTATCTTTCGGATATCTTGTTCTCCGTTTAGGTTGTGGATGATAGACCCTGAGCATAGGAATAGTATGGCTTTAAAGAAGGCATGGGTTGAGATGTGTAGGAAGGCTAGTTGTGGGAGGTTTAGTCCGATAGTGACTATTATTAGTCCTAGTTGGCTGGATGTTGAGAAAGCAATGATTTTTTTGATGTCATTTTGGGTTAGGGCGCATGTGGCAGCGAATAGGGTTGATAGAGCACCTAGGCATAGGCAGGCAGTTAGGGCTGTCTGGTTGGTGGCTAGCAGGGGGTGCATGCGGATGAGCAGGAAGATTCCGGCTACTACTATGGTACTGGAGTGCAGTAGGGCTGATACTGGGGTGGGGCCTTCTATTGCTGCGGGCAGTCATGGGTGGAGTCCAAATTGGGCGGATTTTCCTGCGGCTGCGAGGATTAATCCTATGAGGGGGAGGATTGGGGTTTGGTGGGGGTGTACGGCTTGTTGGATCTCTCAGGTGTTGAATGTTGAAGCTAGTCATGCTATGCTCAGGATCAGTCCGATGTCTCCGATTCGGTTGTAGATTACGGCTCGTAGGGCGGCGGTGTTGGCATCTGCTCGGCCTTGTCATCAGCCGATGAGAAGGAAGGACATGATTCGTACTCCTTCCCAGCCTACGAATAGGAGGAATATGTTGTTTGCGGTTGTTAGGAGGAGTATGGCGACTAGGAATGTCAGTAGGTAGGTGAAAAATTTTGTTACGTATGGCTCTGAGGCCATGTATCATATGGCGAATTGTAGGATTGATCATGTTACAAATAGGGCGATTGGAAGAAATGTTATTGAGTATTGGTCTATTTTTAGGCTCAGGGGGATTTTAAAGTTTATAATGAATTTTCACTCCCAGTGGCAGGTGACAGATTCTACTCCCGAGTAGATGAATGCGGTTGTAGGGGCTAGGCTAATTAGGAATGCGGTTTTAACAGCGCGGGTGGTGGCTTGTGGGGTGTTTTTAAAGTTTTTAAATAGAAATGGCAGGATGATTGGGGTTAGGAGGATTGTCAGCGTGAGTAGTGTGAGGGAGTTGATTAGTAGTGTGGGGTTCACTACTTTTACTTGGATTTGCACCAAGATGGGTGGTTCCTAAGACCAGTGGATTGCTGTTATCCTTTAAAAGTAAGGGGGCTGAGGTTTTAGGCTCAGATGTAAGAGTTAGCAGCTCTTGTTGGTTAAACCCTCCCCTCGGCAGGTAAGAAGGTTTGAACTTCTATTCTTAGAATCACAGTCTAATGTTTGGTTTAAACTATACTTGCATGAGGGGATTCCGGAGATCAGTTCGGGTTTGCGGATTAGGAGGAATATTGGGATAATGTGGAGTGTTATGAGCAGGTGTTCTCGCGTGGTTGAGTTTTGCATAGATGTGATGTGGGAGGGGATTGAGCCTCGTTGGGTCATTAGTAGTATGAATAAGGTGTAGGAGGCGGTTAGTAGGGTTGCGATTCCTGTTAGGATGATCGTGAAGGCAGATCAGTTGAATAAGGTGATTATAATGGTTAGCTCTGCTATGAGGTTTGTTGTTGGGGGTAAGGCTATGTTTGTTAGATTGGCCAGCAATCATCAGGTAGCTATGAGTGGTAGGAGAGGTTGTAGGCCTCGTGTGAGTAGTAGAATTCGGCTGTGCGTACGTTCATAGTTTGTGTTGGCTAGGCAGAATAGTATGGAGGAAGTTAGTCCATGGGAAATTATTAGGATCATTGCCCCTGAGAATGATCAGTGGGTTTGGATTATTCCTGCGGCGATAACTAGGCCTATGTGGCTAACGGATGAATAAGCGATTAGTGATTTTAGGTCTGTCTGTCGTAGGCAGATTGAGCTAGTCATTAGGGCGCCTCATAGGGCCAGGGTTAGGAAGGGGTAGTGCAGGAGGTTGGACAGTGGGCCCATAAATAGAGTGACTCGTATAATTCCGTATCCTCCTAGCTTTAGTAGTAGGGCGGCGAGGAGTATTGAGCCTGCGATGGGTGCTTCTACGTGGGCTTTTGGCAGTCAGAGGTGTAGGCCGTATAGTGGGGCTTTTACTATGAATGCTATGAGCAGTGCTAGACCTGATAGTATTCCTGTCCATGAGGTGGATAGGGTTGGGTGGGTTAGTTGTAGGGTTGGCAGGTGCAGGGTGCCAATTTTCACGTATAGGTGTATGATTGTGATTAGCAGGGGTAGAGAGCTTACTGGCGTGTAGAATAGCAGGTAGATGCCAGCGCTTAGGCGTTCTGGTTGGTTCCCCCATCGGGTGATTAAGATTAGGGTGGGAATGAGGGTTGCTTCAAATGAGATGTAAAATAGTGCTAGTTCTGTGGTGGAAAAGGCTAGTAGGATGAATGGCTGGACTGCGACTAAGGTTGAGATAAAGATTCGTTTGCGTTGTAGGGGTTCTTGTTGCAGGTGGTTTTGGCTTGCTATGATTATGAGTGGGAGTAGTCAGCAGGATAGTACTAGGAGGGGGGATGAGATTTGGTCAATTCCTGTTCAGTTGGATAAAAATTTGTAGGGGTAGTAGGTTGGGATTAATCACTGTAGGCTTAGGGCAGCGATTAGGAGGCTGTATAAGGTGGTGTTAGTCCATAGAAATTTTGGTGGAGACAGCAGGGCTGTTGGAAGAAGTATGATTGTGGGTAGGATGATTTTTAGCATTGCAGGAGGTTTAGGTTGTGTAGATGGTCGGAGCCATGTGTGCGGGTGGAGGCTACTAGGATGGCCAGGCCTGTGCCCGCCTCACACGCTGAGAAGGTTAGCATGAGAATTGGTACCATGGTGAATGAGGAGACTTGGTTTTCGATGGATCATATTGATAGGCCTACGAATATCGATAATATTATGCTTTCAAGGCATAGTAGGGCGGATACTAGGTGGGTTCGGTGGAAGGCTAGTCCTAGTCCGCTGAAAATGAAGGCTGAGTAGAAGCTTAAATGTAGGGGCGACATAAGAAAGTTACAGGGTTGGCTGTAATCTGCTGGGTCGAAACCAGCTATCTTTTTGGTTAGACTAACTTTCTGTTATTCTGCTCATTCTAGGCCCCCTTGAATTCACTCGTAGGCCAGTCCGAGTGTTAGGAGAAGGAGGATCACTACAGTTCAGGTGAGGGTCATTAGGGGGGATTGGAGTTGGACGGCTCATGGCAGGGGGAGTAGGAGGGCGATTTCTAGGTCGAATAGGACGAACAGGATGGCTACTGAGGAAGAATCGGACTGAGAATGGTAATCGAGCAGATCCAAGTGGGTCGAATCCACATTCGTACGGTGAGAGTTTCTCTGAGTCGGGGTTTATTTGGGCGAGTCAGAAGTTTAATGCGGTTAGGGCGGCGCTTAGGATTGATGATAGGGCGAATATGAACATGAGTGCGTTCATTGCTCTCCTCTGGGTTTATACCAGATTCTAGAGATTGGAAGTCAATTGTAATTAATATACTAGAAGAGCAAGATCCTCATCAGTAGATGGTTATGTAGAGGAATAGTCAGATGACGTCTACGAAGTGTCAGTATCAGGCTGCTGCCTCGAATCCGAAGTGGTGGTCTGATGTAAAGTGGAACTTGATCAGTCGGAAGAGGCAGACGGTCAGGAAGGAGGATCCGATGATTACGTGGAGTCCGTGGAATCCAGTGGCAACGAAGAAGGTAGATCCGTAGACGCTATCGGCGATTGAGAATGGGGCTTCGTGGTATTCTATTGCTTGTAGGGCTGTGAAGTAGAATCCCAGGAGGATCGTTAGGGTTAGGGCGTGGATGGCGTGTTTTCGGTTTCCTTCTGTGATGCTGTGATGGGCTCACGTTACGGTAACGCCTGAGGCTAGTAGGATGGCTGTGTTTAGTAGGGGGACTTCTATCGGGTTGAGTGGTTTAATTCCTGTTGGGGGTCATTGGCCTCCTAGTTCTGGGGTTGGGGCCAGGCTCGAGTGGAAGAACGCTCAGAAGAACCCTAAGAAGAAGAATGCTTCGGATGTGATGAAAAGGATTATGCCGTATCGTAGGCCTTTTTGGACTGTGGGAGTGTGATGGCCTTGGAAGGTGCTTTCTCGTACAATGTCTCGTCATCATTGGAGTATTACTAGGAGTATTGAGATGAGGCCTAGGGTTAGTAGTATGGATGAGTTGTAGTGGAATCACATGATTAATCCTGAGGTTGTGAGTAGGGCGGCGGCTGCCCCGAAGATTGGTCAAGGGCTTGGGTCAACTATGTGGTATGAGTGTGCTTGGTGTGCCATTAGATGTTTTCTTGTAAGTATAGGCTTAGAAGGAGCATGAAGACGTAGGCCTGGATTATGGCTACTGCTACTTCTAGGATGGTTAGGAGTAGTAGGATGATTATTGTTAGGATGGATACTGCAGGAAGGGTGGGTATTAATGCAATGGAGGCTGTAGAGATGAGTTGGATGAGTAAGTGTCCTGCTGTAAGGTTGGCTGTAAGGCGGACTCCGAGGGCTAGGGGGCGGATTAGTAGGCTGGTTGTTTCGATCAGGATTAGTGCGGGGATTAGGGGTGTAGGGGTACCTTCGGGTAATAGGTGGGCTAAAGAGGCTGATGGTTGGTTTCGTAGGCCTGTTAGTAGTGTGGCGAGCCATAGTGGGAAGGCTAGGGCTATGTTCATAGATAGTTGGGTGGTTGGGGTGAATGTATATGGAAGGAGGCCTAGAAGGTTGATTGTAAGAAGTATGATTATTAGGGATGTAAATATTATGGCTCATTTGTGGCCATTTTTGTTGAGTGGGACTATTAGTTGTTTTGTGATTAGGTGAAGGAGTCATGTTTGGATAGTAGAAAGGCGGTTGTTGATTCATCGGTTGTTTGGGGACGGGAATAGTAGGGCTGGGAAGAGTAGGGATAGTAGGATTAAGGGGATGCCGAATAGATTGGGGCTGGAAAATTGGTCAAAGAAGCTTAGGTTCATGGTCAGGATCATGGTGTGGGTTTGGTAGTGAGGGAGGTCTTATTTGATGGGGGGTTGGTTGTGGTGAAGGCTAGTAGTTTTGGTTGGATGAGGAGTGCTAGGGTTAATCAGGTTATAATTATGATTGAAAATCATGGTGCGGGGTTAAGCTGTGGCATATCATTAAGGAGGGGGAAGTCCCTCTTTGGCTAGCTTAAAAGGCTAGTGCTGTTGCATAGCTTCTTAATGATTAGGATGATGATAGAAGGGACGATCAGGCCTCGAAATGTGGGAGTGGGGTTGATTCTACTACAATGGGTATGTAGCTGTGATTAGCCCCGCAAATTTCTGAGCATTGTCCGTAAAAAATCCCAGGCCGGGTGGTAATGAATGAAGTTTGGTTTAGTCGGCCTGGGATTGCGTCTGTTTTAACTCCGAGCGTTGGGACTGCTCAGGAGTGGAGTACGTCTCCTGCAGTAATGATCACGCGGATGGGGGATTCTATTGGGATAACTATGCGGTGGTCAACTTCTAGCAGTCGGAAGTGGCCGTTGGGTAAGTCTGGGGTGGGCACTATGTAGGAGTCGAATGATAGGTCTTTGAAGTCTGTGTATTCGTAGCTTCAGTATCATTGGTGGCCGATGGCTTTTAGGGTGAGGTCTGGTTCGTCGATTTCGTCCATTATGTAGAGGATTTGTAGGGATGGGAGGGCGAGGAGTACCAGGACGATAGCAGGTAGGATTGTCCAGATCAGCTCTACTTCTTGGGCGTCTACAGCATTGGACGAGAGTTTTTCTGTTAGTATGTGGGCTAAAAGGTAGAGAACTAGGCTGCAGATAGCTAGGGCAACGATTAGGGCGTGGTCGTGGAATTCAACGAGTTCTTCTATGATGGGTGATGAGGCGTCTTGGAATCCTAGTTGGGAGTGGTTGGCCACATGAGATGTACAGGATTTTTACCTGTGATTTAGTCTTGACAAGGCTATGTAATTGGTTTACTAACGTCTCATAAGAAAGAAGCATGAGCGGTTAACCTCCTGGGAGACCCAGAAAACTTCACCCCAGCAAACCCGCTAGTAACCCCACCACACATCAAGCCAGAATGATACTTCCTATTCGCCTACGCCATCCTACGTTCAATCCCAAATAAACTAGGAGGCGTATTAGCACTGGCCACCTCCGTACTGATCCTATTCCTAATCCCATTCCTGCACAAATCAAAACAACGAGCAATAACATTCCGACCACTCTCCCAGCTCCTATTCTGAGTACTAGTCGCCGACCTCCTCGTCCTAACATGAGTAGGAAGCCAACCCGTCGAACACCCATTCATCATCATCGGCCAACTCGCTTCAATCGCCTACTTCACTATCCTCCTATTTCTCCTCCCCGCCGCAAGCGCCCTAGAAAACAAAATACTCAACTGCTAAATACTCTAATAGTTTATAAAAACATTGGTCTTGTAAACCAAAGATTGAAGACTTACCACTTCTTAGAGTACCCCAAACTCAGAAAAAAAGGACTCAAACCTTTATCTCCAGCTCCCAAAGCTGGCATTTTCAATAAACTATTCTCTGACCCTAACCCCTAAACCGCCCGAATAGCACCCCGCGACAACCCCCGCACAAGCTCCAATACAACAAACAAAGTCAACAACAGCCCCCAACCCGCCACTAAAAACATCCCTGCCCCATGTGAATAAAACATGGAAACTCCACTAAAATCCGACCGAACAACAAACACCCCAACATTATTCACAGTAGAAACCCCGAACTTCCAAGCCCCCATAAACCCCCCAAACACCAACCCCCCAAAAACAATTGCCACAAACGCTACTGCACATCCAATCACCCGTCAATCCCCCCAAGCCCCAGGGAAAGGCTCCGCTGCTAAAGCTACTGAATAAACAAACACCACCAGCATACCCCCCAAATACACCATAAACAGCACTAAAGCCACGAACGAAACCCCAAGGCCCAGCAACCACCCGCACCCCGCCACAGACGCTAACACCAAACCAACAACCCCATAATACGGCGAAGGATTCGACGCCACACCCAAAACACCCACCGCAAAGCAAATCCCTAAAAAAAACATAAAATAAGTCATTATTCCTGCCCGGACACTACCCGAGGCCTGCGGCTCGAAAAGCCGCCATTGTTCTCAACTACAGGAACTAACCGCAAGCCCCCAATAATTCTACCCCATCTATGCCATTATGCTTAACCCCCCCCCCCCCCCCCCCGAGGCGGGGGTATTTGGTTATGCATATTCGTGCATAAATTTATATACCCCATATACATACATACTATAGTACCAGTAATATACATTATATACGGACTATCTTATAAGCAGGTGCTAAACCCATACATGTACACGGCCATTAAACCCTTAAACACACTCCTACCAAACCACCCGGCATGAATGTTCTAGGACCATACCGCACAACACCCAATACAACTCCACTCAAGCGCATAACAAGACCCCATTTTAATGAATGCTCACAGGACATGCTCCAACAACAACTCTCCACCACATATCTCATGCAGTTCGTATCAGACGGATTTATTAATCGTACTCCTCACGTGAAATCAGCAACCCGTTGCACATAATGTCCGGTATGACTAGCTTCAGGCCCATACGTTCCCCCTAAACCCCTCGCCCTCCTCACATTTTTGCGCCTCTGGTTCCTCGGTCAGGGCCATCCATTGGGTTCACTCACCCCTCCTTGCCCTTCAAAGTGGCATCTGTGAGTACTTTCACCTTCTCAATGCGTAATCGCGGCATGTTCCAGCTTTTTGGTGCCTCTGGTTCCTCTTATTTTTTCCGGGGTTACCTCACAGGTGGCTATTCCCAGTGATCTCGGGGGTCCCACAATCTAAGCCTGGACACACCTGCCTCACGGCCTATCCTATATTTCAAGGGTCCCTCGATGAGACGGTTGGCGTATATGGGGAATCATCCTGACACTGATGCACTTTGACCACATTCAGTTAATGTTACCTCCACCCTCCGGGTTAAATGGGGCTATTGGATGAATGCTTGTTGGACATAGCACAAAACAACAAATCATTAAGCGCAACCCCTGCGCTTCACAAACTAAACCAGTAAACTTTCGCTAACCACCATGTAGCATAAACCTTCATCGCCCAATCCCAGCAAACTACCTCTAAAACTCCATTAATCATCCCTTCCATGACATCATCGGAACGATGTACATATACACACAAACACATACAAAATAACTTAAACTTATTAGAGAAACTCCAGTACTAAAAATAGTAAACACAAGCAATAATTTCATATACTTCACTCTCACTCACCACTCAACTATCAGCTAACCACACCCCCGTCCACATAGCTTAACACAAAGCATGGCACTGAAGTTGCCAAGATGGCATAAAACATGCCTGCGGACAAAAGACTTAGTCCTAACCTTACGGTTGGTTTTTGCTAAATATATACATGCAAGTATCCGCGCCCCAGTGTAAACGCCCTCGACCACCTACCCCCATACAGGCCTTGAGGAGCGGGTATCAGGCACACCCAAGTAGTAGCCCAAGACGCCTCGCTAAGCCACGCCCCCACGGGTATTCAGCAGTAATTAACATTAAGCAATGAGTGCAAACTTGACTTAGTTATAGCAACAGCCTAACTTCAAGGGTTGGTAAATCTTGTGCCAGCCACCGCGGTCATACAAGAAACCCAAATCAACCGTCCTATTGACACGGCGTAAAGAGTGGTAAAATGCCTATCCTAGCTAACTAAGATCAAAATGCAACTGAGCTGTCATAAGCCCAAGATGCACCTAAACACACCATTAAGATGATCTTAGGAACTAACGACTGATTTAAACCCACGAAAGCCAGGGCCCAAACTGGGATTAGACACCCCACTATGCCTGGCCCTAAATCTTGATACTTACTTTACCGAAGTATCCGCCAGAGAACTACGAGCACAAACGCTTAAAACTCTAAGGACTTGGCGGTGCCCCAAACCCACCTAGAGGAGCCTGTTCTACAATCGATAATCCCCGAATAACCCAACCACCCCTTGCCAACACAGCCTACATACCGCCGTCGCCAGCCCACCTCGAATGAGAGCACAACAGTGGACACAATAGCACCCCGCTAATAAGACAGGTCAAGGTATAGCCTATGGAGTGGAAGAAATGGGCTACATTCCCCATTCATAGGGCACACGGAAAGAAGCGTGAAACCACTTCTGGAAGGCGGATTTAGCAGTAAAGTGGGACAATAGAGCCTACTTTAAGCCGGCCCTGGGGCACGTACATACCGCCCGTCACCCTCCTCAAAAGCCACATCCCACATAACTAATACCATAAATACGCTGAAGATGAGGTAAGTCGTAACAAGGTAAGTGTACCGGAAGGTGTACTTAGAATATCAAGACGTAGCTATAACACCAAAGCACTCAGCTTACACCTGAAAGATATCTACTAGACCGGATCGTCTTGAAGCCCCCCCTCTAGCTCAACCACACAAATAGTACACCAAAACTAAAGAATTTACTAAACTAATTAAACTAAAGCATTTTACAGTCTTAGTATAGGCGATAGAAAAGACACTTAGACGCGATAGAGACCCCAGTACCGTAAGGGAAAGATGAAATAGCAGTGAAACAATCAAAGCGACAGACAGCAAAGATCAACCCTTGTACCTTTTGCATCATGGTTTAGCGAGAACAACCAAGCAAAGTGAACTAAAGTTTGCCCCCCCGAAACCCAAGCGAGCTACTTTCAAGCAGTTAAAGAGAGCGAACCCGTCTCTGTTGCAAAAGAGTGGGATGACTTGTCAGTAGAGGTGAAAAGCCAACCGAGCTGGGTGATAGCTGGTTACCTGTGAAACGAATCTAAGTTCCCCCTTAATCCTCCCTACCGGACATCCTGAACCCTAATGAGATGATTAAGAGCTATTTAATGGAGGGACAGCTCCATTAAAAAAGGACACAACCTCGACTAGCGGATAATTCTTACTACTGATCCTACCGTGGGCCCTAAAGCAGCCATCAAAAAAGAGTGCGTCAAAGCTCCACCACCTAAAAATACCAAAATAAGATGATTCCCTTATCACAAACAGGTCAACCTATGAATATAGGAGAATTAATGCTAAAATAAGTAACTCAGGGCCACACCCCTCTAACGGCGCAAGCTTACATAGAAACATTATTAACAGACCTAGACAGATACAAAAACCCCTACAAGACCACGTATTAACTAACCCTGTTAACCCGACTCAGGAGCGCCTATAAGAGCGATTAAAATCTGTGAAAGGAACTCGGCAAATTAATAAGGCCCGACTGTTTACCAAAAACATAGCCTTCAGCAAATTAAACAAGTATTGAAGGTGATGCCTGCCCGGTGACTTAGGTTTAACGGCCGCGGTATCCTAACCGTGCAAAGGTAGCGCAATCAATTGTCCCATAAATCGAGACTTGTATGAATGGCTAAACGAGGTCTTAACTGTCTCTCACAGATAATCAGTGAAATTGATCTCCCCGTGCAAAAGCGGGGATGTGAACATAAGACGAGAAGACCCTGTGGAACTTAAAAATCAACGACCACCGCGAATCCTCAATCAACCCCACTGGGGCCACTACCATCGCAGAGCCTGGTCGATATTTTTCGGTTGGGGCGACCTTGGAGGAGAACAAATCCTCCAAAAACAAGACCATACCTCTTTACCTAGAGCTACCCCTCAAAGTGCTAACAGTGACCAGACCCAATATAATTGATTAATGGACCAAGCTACCCCAGGGATAACAGCGCAATCCCCCTCAAGAGCCCATATCGACAGGGGGGTTTACGACCTCGATGTTGGATCAGGACATCCTAATGGTGCAGCCGCTATTAAGGGTTCGTTTGTTCAACGATTAACAGTCCTACGTGATCTGAGTTCAGACCGGAGCAATCCAGGTCGGTTTCTATCTATGACACACTCTCCCCAGTACGAAAGGACCGGGAAAGTGGGGCCAATACCACAAGCACGCCCCCCCCCTCTAAGCAGTGAAACCAACTAAACCGTGAAGAGGGCCTTCCCCCACCACTTTCAATCCTAGAAAAGGACCAGCTAGAGTGGCAGAGCCCGGCAAGTGCAGAAGGCTTAAGCCCTTTCCCCAGAGGTTCAAATCCTCTCCCTAGCTTCACCCATAATTCAAATAACAACACTAAGCTGCCTCGTTATATCCCTCCTATACATCATCCCAATCCTGATTGCCGTAGCCTTCCTAACCCTAGTAGAACGGAAAATCCTAAGCTACATACAATCCCGCAAAGGCCCTAACGTTGTCGGGCCTTTTGGCCTACTTCAACCATTTGCGGACGGACTGAAACTATTTACCAAAGAGCCCATCCGACCCTCTACCTCTTCCCCACTTCTATTCATTCTGATACCAATACTAGCCCTTGTCCTAGCCCTCACCACTTGAGCACCACTACCACTCCCATTTCCCCTAGCAGATCTAAACCTCGGAGTTCTCTTCCTAATAGCCATGTCAAGCCTAGCCGTCTACTCAGTCCTATGATCAGGCTGAGCCTCGAACTCAAAATACGCACTAATCGGAGCCCTACGGGCAGTAGCACAGACCATTTCATACGAAGTGACACTGGCCATAATCCTGCTATCAATAATCATACTAAGCGGAAGCTACACACTCAGCTCCTTTGCCATCGCACAGGAGCCTCTATACTTCATTTTCTCCTCATGACCCCTAGCAATAATATGATACGTATCCACCCTAGCAGAGACAAACCGAGCTCCTTTTGACCTCACAGAGGGTGAATCTGAGCTAGTCTCAGGGTTTAACGTTGAATACGCCGCAGGACCCTTCGCCTTATTCTTTCTAGCTGAATATGCGAACATTATGCTAATAAATACACTTACAGCCATCATATTCCTAAACCCAAGCGCCCTAGGGCCACCCACAGAACTATTCCCCGTCATCCTAGCCACAAAAGTCCTCCTACTATCTTCTGGTTTCTTATGGGTCCGAGCTTCATACCCACGATTCCGATATGACCAACTAATGCACCTACTATGAAAAAACTTCCTACCCCTCACACTAGCTCTGTGCCTCTGACACATCAGCATACCTATCTGCTATGCAGGCCTACCTCCTTACATAAGGAAATGTGCCTGAACTACAAAGGGTCACTATGATAAAGTGAACATAGAGGTATAACAGCCCTCTCATTTCCTGTTGACCTTAGAAAAGTAGGAATTGAACCCACACAAGAGAAATCAAAATTCTCCATACTTCCCTTATATTATTTTCTAGTAGAGTCAGCTAATCAAGCTATCGGGCCCATACCCCAAAAATGATGGTTTAACCCCCTCCTCTACTAATGAACCCTTACGCGACCCCAATCATAACCTTCAGCCTCATCTTGGGCACCACAATCACAATTTCCAGCAACCACTGAGTTCTGGCCTGGACAGGACTGGAGATCAACACACTAGCCATCATTCCCCTAATTGCCAAATCCCACCACCCACGAGCAGTAGAAGCCGCAACGAAATACTTCCTAACCCAAGCAGCTGCTTCCGCCCTGGTCCTATTCTCTAGCATAACCAATGCCTGAGTCACCGGCCAATGAGACATCACACAAATAAACCACCCAACCTCCTGTCTACTACTGACAGCAGCAATCGCTATTAAACTGGGCCTAGTGCCATTTCACTTCTGATTCCCAGAAGTACTACAAGGATCGCCACTAATAACAGCCCTGCTACTCTCGACCCTCATAAAATTCCCCCCACTAACCCTGCTCCTACTAACATCCAAATCCCTCGACCCAGCTCTACTCACCGCCATGGCCCTAGCCTCAACAGCACTAGGAGGCTGAATAGGACTGAACCAAACACAAACACGCAAAATCCTAGCCTTCTCGTCCATCTCCCACTTAGGCTGAATCACCATCATCCTAGTTTACAGCCCCAAATTGGCCTTACTTACCTTCTACCTATACACAATCATAACATCAGCCGTATTCCTAGCCCTTAACAAAATCAAAGCCCTTAACCTATCCATGATCACAACCTCATGAACAAAAACCCCAGTGCTAAACGCCACCCTAATACTAGTACTTTTATCCCTAGCAGGCCTCCCCCCATTAACAGGCTTTATACCAAAGTGACTTATCATCCAAGAACTAACTAAACAGGAAATAACACCAGCAGCCATGGCAATTGCCATGCTATCACTGCTCAGCCTCTTCTTCTACCTACGCCTCGCATACCACTCAACAATTACCCTTCCCCCCAACTCCTCTAACCACATAAAACAATGATACACTAGCAAAGCCCCAAGCACACCTACTGCGGTCCTTGCCTCACTATCAATCCTCTTACTTCCCCTGTCCCCAATAATACATGCCATTGTCTAGAAACTTAGGATAACACCCCAAACCGAAGGCCTTCAAAGCCTTAAATAAGAGTTAAACCCTCTTAGTTTCTGCACATTAAGACTTACAGAATATTAACCTGTATCTTCTGAATGCAAGTCAGACGCTTTAATTAAGCTAAAGCCTCCCTAGACAGATGGGCTTCGATCCCACAAAACTCTAGTTAACAGCTAAATGCCTAAACCAATTGGCTTCTGCCTACAAAGACCCTGACGCACCCTAGTGCGCATCGATGAGCTTGCAACTCAACATGAATTTCACTACAGAGCCGATAAGAAGAGGAATTAAACCTCTGTAAAAAGGACTACAGCCTAACGCTTCAACACTCAGCCATCTTACCCGTCACCTTCATCAACCGATGACTATTTTCCACTAACCATAAGGATATTGGCACCCTGTACCTCATCTTCGGGGCATGAGCAGGAATAGTCGGCACCGCACTCAGCCTATTAATCCGCGCAGAACTAGGACAACCAGGAACTCTCCTAGGCGACGACCAAATTTACAATGTAATCGTTACCGCTCACGCCTTTGTAATAAGCTTCTTTATAGTCATACCCATCATGATCGGAGGATTCGGCAACTGATTAGTCCCCCTCATAATCGGTGCCCCCGACATAGCATTCCCGCGAATAAACAACATAAGCTTTTGACTCCTCCCCCCATCATTCCTCCTCCTACTAGCCTCATCCACTGTAGAAGCTGGCGCCGGCACAGGCTGAACTGTCTACCCTCCCCTAGCAGGTAACCTTGCCCACGCCGGAGCTTCAGTAGACCTGGCTATCTTCTCACTCCACTTAGCCGGTATCTCCTCCATCCTTGGGGCCATCAACTTTATCACCACAGCCATCAACATAAAACCCCCCGCACTCTCACAATACCAAACCCCACTATTTGTCTGATCCGTACTAATTACCGCCATCCTACTCCTTCTATCACTCCCCGTACTCGCCGCCGGTATTACAATATTACTAACTGATCGAAACCTAAACACCACATTCTTCGACCCCGCTGGAGGAGGAGACCCAATCCTGTACCAACACCTATTCTGATTCTTCGGACACCCAGAAGTCTATATTCTGATCCTACCGGGGTTTGGAATCATCTCACACGTAGTCACGTACTACTCAGGCAAAAAGGAGCCCTTCGGCTACATGGGAATAGTCTGAGCCATACTATCCATCGGCTTCCTAGGATTCATCGTCTGAGCTCACCACATGTTTACAGTAGGAATAGACGTTGATACCCGAGCCTACTTTACATCAGCCACTATAATCATTGCCATCCCTACCGGAATCAAAGTATTTAGCTGACTAGCCACCCTGCACGGAGGAACAATCAAATGAGACCCCCCCAATACTATGAGCTCTAGGATTTATCTTCCTATTTACCATCGGAGGATTAACAGGAATCGTTCTTGCAAACTCTTCCCTAGACATCGCCCTGCACGACACGTACTACGTAGTTGCCCACTTCCACTACGTCCTATCCATAGGCGCCGTCTTTGCCATTCTAGCAGGATTTACTCACTGATTCCCACTACTCACTGGGTTTACCCTACACCAAACATGAGCAAACGCCCACTTCGGGGTAATATTTACAGGAGTAAACCTAACGTTCTTCCCCCAGCACTTCCTAGGCCTAGCAGGAATACCCCGACGATACTCGGACTATCCCGACGCCTACACACTATGAAACACCATTTCCTCCATCGGCTCCCTAATCTCAATAGTAGCCGTAATCATACTAATATTCATCATCTGAGAAGCCTTTCCGGCCAAACGAAAAGTCCTACAACCAGAACTAACTACCACAAACGTTGAATGAATCCACGGCTGCCCTCCCCCATACCATACTTTCGAGGAACCGGCCTTCGTCCAAGTACAAGAAAGGAAGGAATCGAACCCTCACATGCTGGTTTCAAGCCAACTGCATTAACCGCTCATGCTTCTTTCTTATGAGACGTTAGTAAACCAATTACATAGCCTTGTCAAGACTAAATCACAGGTAAAAATCCTGTACATCTCATGTGGCCAACCACTCCCAACTAGGATTCCAAGACGCCTCATCACCCATCATAGAAGAACTCGTTGAATTCCACGACCACGCCCTAATCGTTGCCCTAGCTATCTGCAGCCTAGTTCTCTACCTTTTAGCCCACATACTAACAGAAAAACTCTCGTCCAATGCTGTAGACGCCCAAGAAGTAGAGCTGATCTGGACAATCCTACCTGCTATCGTCCTGGTACTCCTCGCCCTCCCATCCCTACAAATCCTCTACATAATGGACAAAATCGATGAACCAGACCTCACCCTAAAAGCCATCGGCCACCAATGATACTGAAGCTACGAATACACAGACTTCAAAGACCTATCCTTCGACTCCTACATAGTGCCCACCCCAGACTTACCCAACGGCCACTTCCGACTGCTAGAAGTTGACCACCGCGTAGTTATCCCAATAGAATCCCCCATCCGCGTGATCATTACTGCAGGAGACGTACTCCACTCCTGAGCAGTCCCAACGCTCGGAGTTAAAACAGACGCAATCCCAGGCCGACTAAACCAAACTTCATTCATTACCACCCGGCCTGGGATTTTTTACGGACAATGCTCAGAAATTTGCGGGGCTAATCACAGCTACATACCCATTGTAGTAGAATCAACCCCACTCCCACATTTCGAGGCCTGATCGTCCCTTCTATCATCATCCTAATCATTAAGAAGCTATGCAACAGCACTTGCCTTTTAAGCTAGCCAAAGAGGGACTTCCCCCTCCTTAATGATATGCCACAGCTTAACCCCGCACCATGATTTTCAATCATAATTATAACCTGATTAACCCTAGCACTCCTCATCCAACCAAAACTACTAGCCTTCACCACAACCAACCCCCCATCAAATAAGACCTCCCTCACTACCAAACCCACACCATGATCCTGACCATGAACCTAAGCTTCTTTGACCAATTTTCCAGCCCCAATCTATTCGGCATCCCCTTAATCCTACTATCCCTACTCTTCCCAGCCCTACTATTCCCGTCCCCAAACAACCGATGAATCAACAACCGCCTTTCTACTATCCAAACATGACTCCTTCACCTAATCACAAAACAACTAATAGTCCCACTCAACAAAAATGGCCACAAATGAGCCATAATATTTACATCCCTAATAATCATACTTCTTACAATCAACCTTCTAGGCCTCCTTCCATATACATTCACCCCAACCACCCAACTATCTATGAACATAGCCCTAGCCTTCCCACTATGGCTCGCCACACTACTAACAGGCCTACGAAACCAACCATCAGCCTCTTTAGCCCACCTATTACCCGAAGGTACCCCTACACCCCTAATCCCCGCACTAATCCTGATCGAAACAACCAGCCTACTAATCCGCCCCCTAGCCCTCGGAGTCCGCCTTACAGCCAACCTTACAGCAGGACACTTACTCATCCAACTCATCTCTACAGCCTCCATTGCATTAATACCCACCCTTCCTGCAGTATCCATCCTAACAATAATCATCCTACTACTCCTAACCATCCTAGAAGTAGCAGTAGCCATAATCCAGGCCTACGTCTTCGTGCTCCTTCTAAGCCTATACTTACAAGAAAACATCTAATGGCACACCAAGCACACTCATACCACATAGTTGACCCAAGCCCTTGACCAATCTTCGGGGCAGCCGCCGCCCTACTCACAACCTCAGGATTAATCATGTGATTCCACTACAACTCATCCATACTACTAACCCTAGGCCTCATCTCAATACTCCTAGTAATACTCCAATGATGACGAGACATTGTACGAGAAAGCACCTTCCAAGGCCATCACACTCCCACAGTCCAAAAAGGCCTACGATACGGCATAATCCTTTTCATCACATCCGAAGCATTCTTCTTCTTAGGGTTCTTCTGAGCGTTCTTCCACTCGAGCCTGGCCCCAACCCCAGAACTAGGAGGCCAATGACCCCCAACAGGAATTAAACCACTCAACCCGATAGAAGTCCCCCTACTAAACACAGCCATCCTACTAGCCTCAGGCGTTACCGTAACGTGAGCCCATCACAGCATCACAGAAGGAAACCGAAAACACGCCATCCACGCCCTAACCCTAACGATCCTCCTGGGATTCTACTTCACAGCCCTACAAGCAATAGAATACCACGAAGCCCCATTCTCAATCGCCGATAGCGTCTACGGATCTACCTTCTTCGTTGCCACTGGATTCCACGGACTCCACGTAATCATCGGATCCTCCTTCCTGACCGTCTGCCTCTTCCGACTGATCAAGTTCCACTTTACATCAGACCACCACTTCGGATTCGAGGCAGCAGCCTGATACTGACACTTCGTAGACGTCATCTGACTATTCCTCTACATAACCATCTACTGATGAGGATCTTGCTCTTCTAGTATATTAATTACAATTGACTTCCAATCTCTAGAATCTGGTATAAACCCAGAGGAGAGCAATGAACGCACTCATGTTCATATTCGCCCTATCATCAATCCTAAGCGCCGCCCTAACCGCATTAAACTTCTGACTCGCCCAAATAAACCCCGACTCAGAGAAACTCTCACCGTACGAATGTGGATTCGACCCACTTGGATCTGCTCGATTACCATTCTCAGTCCGATTCTTCCTCAGTAGCCATCCTGTTCGTCCTATTCGACCTAGAAATCGCCCTCCTACTCCCCCTGCCATGAGCCGTCCAACTCCAATCCCCCCTAATGACCCTCACCTGAACTGTAGTGATCCTCCTTCTCCTAACACTCGGACTGGCCTACGAGTGAATTCAAGGGGGCCTAGAATGAGCAGAATAACAGAAAGTTAGTCTAACCAAAAAGATAGCTGGTTTCGACCCAGCAGATTACAGCCAACCCTGTAACTTTCTTATGTCGCCCCTACATTTAAGCTTCTACTCAGCCTTCATTTTCAGCGGACTAGGACTAGCCTTCCACCGAACCCACCTAGTATCCGCCCTACTATGCCTTGAAAGCATAATATTATCGATATTCGTAGGCCTATCAATATGATCCATCGAAAACCAAGTCTCCTCATTCACCATGGTACCAATTCTCATGCTAACCTTCTCAGCGTGTGAGGCGGGCACAGGCCTGGCCATCCTAGTAGCCTCCACCCGCACACATGGCTCCGACCATCTACACAACCTAAACCTCCTGCAATGCTAAAAATCATCCTACCCACAATCATACTTCTTCCAACAGCCCTGCTGTCTCCACCAAAATTTCTATGGACTAACACCACCTTATACAGCCTCCTAATCGCTGCCCTAAGCCTACAGTGATTAATCCCAACCTACTACCCCTACAAATTTTTATCCAACTGAACAGGAATTGACCAAATCTCATCCCCCCTCCTAGTACTATCCTGCTGACTACTCCCACTCATAATCATAGCAAGCCAAAACCACCTGCAACAAGAACCCCTACAACGCAAACGAATCTTTATCTCAACCTTAGTCGCAGTCCAGCCATTCATCCTACTAGCCTTTTCCACCACAGAACTAGCACTATTTTACATCTCATTTGAAGCAACCCTCATTCCCACCCTAATCTTAATCACCCGATGGGGGAACCAACCAGAACGCCTAAGCGCTGGCATCTACCTGCTATTCTACACGCCAGTAAGCTCTCTACCCCTGCTAATCACAATCATACACCTATACGTGAAAATTGGCACCCTGCACCTGCCAACCCTACAACTAACCCACCCAACCCTATCCACCTCATGGACAGGAATACTATCAGGTCTAGCACTGCTCATAGCATTCATAGTAAAAGCCCCACTATACGGCCTACACCTCTGACTGCCAAAAGCCCACGTAGAAGCACCCATCGCAGGCTCAATACTCCTCGCCGCCCTACTACTAAAGCTAGGAGGATACGGAATTATACGAGTCACTCTATTTATGGGCCCACTGTCCAACCTCCTGCACTACCCCTTCCTAACCCTGGCCCTATGAGGCGCCCTAATGACTAGCTCAATCTGCCTACGACAGACAGACCTAAAATCACTAATCGCTTATTCATCCGTTAGCCACATAGGCCTAGTTATCGCCGCAGGAATAATCCAAACCCACTGATCATTCTCAGGGGCAATGATCCTAATAATTTCCCATGGACTAACTTCCTCCATACTATTCTGCCTAGCCAACACAAACTATGAACGTACGCACAGCCGAATTCTACTACTCACACGAGGCCTACAACCTCTCCTACCACTCATAGCTACCTGATGATTGCTGGCCAATCTAACAAACATAGCCTTACCCCCAACAACAAACCTCATAGCAGAGCTAACCATTATAATCACCTTATTCAACTGATCTGCCTTCACGATCATCCTAACAGGAATCGCAACCCTACTAACCGCCTCCTACACCTTATTCATACTACTAATGACCCAACGAGGCTCAATCCCCTCCCACATCACATCTATGCAAAACTCAACCACGCGAGAACACCTGCTCATAACACTCCACATTATCCCAATATTCCTCCTAATCCGCAAACCCGAACTGATCTCCGGAATCCCCTCATGCAAGTATAGTTTAAACCAAACATTAGACTGTGATTCTAAGAATAGAAGTTCAAACCTTCTTACCTGCCGAGGGGAGGGTTTAACCAACAAGAGCTGCTAACTCTTACATCTGAGCCTAAAACCTCAGCCCCCTTACTTTTAAAGGATAACAGCAATCCACTGGTCTTAGGAACCACCCATCTTGGTGCAAATCCAAGTAAAAATAGTGAACCCCACACTACTAATCAACTCCCTCACACTACTCACGCTGACAATCCTCCTAACCCCAATCATCCTGCCATTTCTATTTAAAAACTTTAAAAACACCCCACAAGCCACCACCCGCGCTGTTAAAACCGCATTCCTAATTAGCCTAGCCCCTACAACCGCATTCATCTACTCGGGAGTAGAATCTGTCACCTGCCACTGGGAGTGAAAATTCATTATAAACTTTAAAATCCCCCTGAGCCTAAAAATAGACCAATACTCAATAACATTTCTTCCAATCGCCCTATTTGTAACATGATCAATCCTACAATTCGCCATATGATACATGGCCTCAGAGCCATACGTAACAAAATTTTTCACCTACCTACTGACATTCCTAGTCGCCATACTCCTCCTAACAACCGCAAACAACATATTCCTCCTATTCGTAGGCTGGGAAGGAGTACGAATCATGTCCTTCCTTCTCATCGGCTGATGACAAGGCCGAGCAGATGCCAACACCGCCGCCCTACGAGCCGTAATCTACAACCGAATCGGAGACATCGGACTGATCCTGAGCATAGCATGACTAGCTTCAACATTCAACACCTGAGAGATCCAACAAGCCGTACACCCCCACCAAACCCCAATCCTCCCCCTCATAGGATTAATCCTCGCAGCCGCAGGAAAATCCGCCCAATTTGGACTCCACCCATGACTGCCCGCAGCAATAGAAGGCCCCACCCCAGTATCAGCCCTACTGCACTCCAGTACCATAGTAGTAGCCGGAATCTTCCTGCTCATCCGCATGCACCCCCTGCTAGCCACCAACCAGACAGCCCTAACTGCCTGCCTATGCCTAGGTGCTCTATCAACCCTATTCGCTGCCACATGCGCCCTAACCCAAAATGACATCAAAAAAATCATTGCTTTCTCAACATCCAGCCAACTAGGACTAATAATAGTCACTATCGGACTAAACCTCCCACAACTAGCCTTCCTACACATCTCAACCCATGCCTTCTTTAAAGCCATACTATTCCTATGCTCAGGGTCTATCATCCACAACCTAAACGGAGAACAAGATATCCGAAAGATAGGAGGCCTACAGAAAATACTCCCAGTCACTACTTCCTGCCTAACCATCGGAAACCTGGCGCTGATAGGAACCCCATTCCTAGCCGGATTCTACTCAAAAGACCTCATCATCGAAAGCTTAAACACATCATACCTAAATACTTGAGCCCTACTCCTAACCCTTATAGCCACAGCATTCACCGCAACCTACAGCATCCGCATAACCATCCTAGTCCAAGCTGGACAAACCCGAATCCCCCCAATAGTATCAATAAACGAAAACAACCCACTAATCACCACCCCCCTAACCCGACTCGCCCTAGGCAGCATTACAGCAGGAATAATCATTACCTCTTTCATCACACCAACCAAAACCCCCCCAATAACCATACCCCTTATCACCAAAACCGCTGCCATCCTCATAACAATCCTAGGAATCATCCTAGGCCCCTCATGTACAGGGCCACACCCCTCTAACGGCGCAAGCTTACATAGAAACATTATTAACAGACCTAGACAGATACAAAAACCCCTACAAGACCACGTATTAACTAACCCTGTTAACCCGACTCAGGAGCGCCTATAAGAGCGATTAAAATCTGTGAAAGGAACTCGGCAAATTAATAAGGCCCGACTGTTTACCAAAAACATAGCCTTCAGCAAATTAAACAAGTATTGAAGGTGATGCCTGCCCGGTGACTTAGGTTTAACGGCCGCGGTATCCTAACCGTGCAAAGATAGCGCAATCAATTGTCCCATAAATCGAGACTTGTATGAATGGCTAAACGAGGTCTTAACTGTCTCTCACAGATAATCAGTGAAATTGATCTCCCCGTGCAAAAGCGGGGATGTGAACATAAGACGAGAAGACCCTGTGGAACTTAAAAATCAACGACCACCGCGAATCCTCAATCAACCCCACTGGGGCCACTACCATCGCAGAGCCTGGTCGATATTTTTCGGTTGGGGCGACCTTGGAGGAGAACAAATCCTCC
The DNA here is from genome assembly GCF_964034855.1 of Anser brachyrhynchus. Classification (NCBI taxonomy): domain Eukaryota; kingdom Metazoa; phylum Chordata; class Aves; order Anseriformes; family Anatidae; genus Anser; species Anser brachyrhynchus. Next base: position 334,833 of record NW_027664112.1, read on the forward strand.
AAAAACAAGACCATACCTCTTTACCTAGAGCTACCCCTCAAAGTGCTAACAGTGACCAGACCCAATATAATTGATTAATGGACCAAGCTACCCCAGGGATAACAGCGCAATCCCCCTCAAGAGCCCATATCGACAGGGGGGTTTACGACCTCGATGTTGGATCAGGACATCCTAATGGTGCAGCCGCTATTAAGGGTTCGTTTGTTCAACGATTAACAGTCCTACGTGATCTGAGTTCAGACCGGAGCAATCCAGGTCGGTTTCTATCTATGACACACTCTCCCCAGTACGAAAGGACCGGGAAAGTGGGGCCAATACCACAAGCACGCCCCCCCCCCTCTAAGCAGTGAAACCAACTAAACCGTGAAGAGGGCCTTCCCCCACCACTTTCAATCCTAGAAAAGGACCAGCTAGAGTGGCAGAGCCCGGCAAGTGCAGAAGGCTTAAGCCCTTTCCCCAGAGGTTCAAATCCTCTCCCTAGCTTCACCCATGATTCAAATAACAACACTAAGCTGCCTCGTTATATCCCTCCTATACATCATCCCAATCCTGATTGCCGTAGCCTTCCTAACCCTAGTAGAACGGAAAATCCTAAGCTACATACAATCCCGCAAAGGCCCTAACGTTGTCGGGCCTTTTGGCCTACTTCAACCATTTGCGGACGGACTGAAACTATTTACCAAAGAGCCCATCCGACCCTCTACCTCTTCCCCACTTCTATTCATTCTGATACCAATACTAGCCCTTGTCCTAGCCCTCACCACTTGAGCACCACTACCACTCCCATTTCCCCTAGCAGATCTAAACCTCGGAGTTCTCTTCCTAATAGCCATGTCAAGCCTAGCCGTCTACTCAGTCCTATGATCAGGCTGAGCCTCGAACTCAAAATACGCACTAATCGGAGCCCTACGGGCAGTAGCACAGACCATTTCATACGAAGTGACACTGGCCATAATCCTGCTATCAATAATCATACTAAGCGGAAGCTACACACTCAGCTCCTTTGCCGTCGCACAGGAGCCTCTATACTTCATTTTCTCCTCATGACCCCTAGCATTAATATGATACGTATCCACCCTAGCAGAGACAAACCGAGCTCCTTTTGACCTCACAGAGGGTGAATCTGAGCTAGTCTCAGGGTTTAACGTTGAATACGCCGCAGGACCCTTCGCCTTATTCTTCCTAGCTGAATATGCGAACATTATGCTAATAAATACACTTACAGCCATCATATTCCTAAACCCAAGCGCCCTAGGGCCACCCACAGAACTATTCCCCGTCATCCTAGCCACAAAAGTCCTCCTACTATCTTCTGGTTTCTTATGGGTCCGAGCTTCATACCCACGATTCCGATATGACCAACTAATGCACCTACTATGAAAAAACTTCCTACCCCTCACACTAGCTCTGTGCCTCTGACACATCAGCATACCTATCTGCTATGCAGGCCTACCTCCTTACATAAGGAAATGTGCCTGAACTACAAAGGGTCACTATGATAAAGTGAACATAGAGGTATAACAGCCCTCTCATTTCCTGTTGACCTTAGAAAAGTAGGAATTGAACCCACACAAGAGAAATCAAAATTCTCCATACTTCCCTTATATTATTTTCTAGTAGAGTCAGCTAATCAAGCTATCGGGCCCATACCCCGAAAATGATGGTTTAACCCCCTCCTCTACTAATGAACCCTTACGCGACCCCAATCATAACCTTCAGCCTCATCTTGGGCACCACAATCACAATTTCCAGCAACCACTGAGTTCTGGCCTGGACAGGACTGGAGATCAACACACTAGCCATCATTCCCCTAATTGCCAAATCCCACCACCCACGAGCAGTAGAAGCCGCAACGAAATACTTCCTAACCCAAGCAGCTGCTTCCGCCCTGGTCCTATTCTCTAGCATAACCAATGCCTGAGTCACCGGCCAATGAGACATCACACAAATAAACCACCCAACCTCCTGTCTACTACTGACAGCAGCAATCGCTATTAAACTGGGCCTAGTGCCATTTCACTTCTGATTCCCAGAAGTACTACAAGGATCGCCACTAATAACAGCCCTGCTACTCTCGACCCTCATAAAATTCCCCCCACTAACCCTGCTCCTACTAACATCCAAATCCCTCGACCCAGCTCTACTCACCGCCATGGCCCTAGCCTCAACAGCACTAGGAGGCTGAATAGGACTGAACCAAACACAAACACGCAAAATCCTAGCCTTCTCGTCCATCTCCCACTTAGGCTGAATCACCATCATCCTAGTTTACAGCCCCAAATTGGCCTTACTTACCTTCTACCTATACACAATCATAACATCAGCCGTATTCCTAGCCCTTAACAAAATCAAAGCCCTTAACCTATCCATGATCACAACCTCATGAACAAAAACCCCAGTGCTAAACGCCACCCTAATACTAGTACTTTTATCCCTAGCAGGCCTCCCCCCATTAACAGGCTTTATACCAAAGTGACTTATCATCCAAGAACTAACTAAACAGGAAATAACACCAGCAGCCATGGCAATTGCCATGCTATCACTGCTCAGCCTCTTCTTCTACCTACGCCTCGCATACCACTCAACAATTACCCTTCCCCCCAACTCCTCTAACCACATAAAACAATGATACACTAGCAAAGCCCCAAGCACACCTACTGCGGTCCTTGCCTCACTATCAATCCTCTTACTTCCCCTGTCCCCAATAATACATGCCATTGTCTAGAAACTTAGGATAACACCCCAAACCGAAGGCCTTCAAAGCCTTAAATAAGAGTTAAACCCTCTTAGTTTCTGCACATTAAGACTTACAGAATATTAACCTGTATCTTCTGAATGCAAGTCAGACGCTTTAATTAAGCTAAAGCCTCCCTAGACAGATGGGCTTCGATCCCACAAAACTCTAGTTAACAGCTAAATGCCTAAACCAATTGGCTTCTGCCTACAAAGACCCTGACGCACCCTAGTGCGCATCGATGAGCTTGCAACTCAACATGAATTTCACTACAGAGCCGATAAGAAGAGGAATTAAACCTCTGTAAAAAGGACTACAGCCTAACGCTTCAACACTCAGCCATCTTACCCGTCACCTTCATCAACCGATGACTATTTTCCACTAACCATAAGGATATTGGCACCCTGTACCTCATCTTCGGGGCATGAGCAGGAATAGTCGGCACCGCACTCAGCCTATTAATCCGTGCAGAACTAGGACAACCAGGAACTCTCCTAGGCGACGACCAAATTTACAATGTAATCGTTACCGCTCACGCCTTTGTAATAAGCTTCTTTATAGTCATACCCATCATGATCGGAGGATTCGGCAACTGATTAGTCCCCCTCATAATCGGTGCCCCCGACATAGCATTCCCGCGAATAAACAACATAAGCTTTTGACTCCTCCCCCCATCATTCCTCCTCCTACTAGCCTCATCCACTGTAGAAGCTGGCGCCGGCACAGGCTGAACTGTCTACCCTCCCCTAGCAGGTGACCTTGCCCACGCCGGAGCTTCAGTAGACCTGGCTATCTTCTCACTCCACTTAGCCGGTATCTCCTCCATCCTTGGGGCCATCAACTTTATCACCACAGCCATCAACATAAAACCCCCCGCACTCTCACAATACCAAACCCCACTATTTGTCTGATCCGTACTAATTACCGCCATCCTACTCCTTCTATCACTCCCCGTACTCGCCGCCGGTATTACAATATTACTAACTGATCGAAACCTAAACACCACATTCTTCAACCCCGCTGGAGGAGGAGACCCAATCCTGTACCAACACCTATTCTGATTCTTCGGACACCCAGAAGTCTATATTCTGATCCTACCGGGGTTCGGAATCATCTCACACGTAGTCACGTACTACTCAGGCAAAAAGGAGCCCTTCGGCTACATGGGAATAGTCTGAGCCATACTATCCATCGGCTTCCTAGGATTCATCGTCTGAGCTCACCACATGTTTACAGTAGGAATAGACGTTGATACCCGAGCCTACTTTACATCAGCCACTATAATCATTGCCATCCCTACCGGAATCAAAGTATTTAGCTGACTAGCCACCCTGCACGGAGGAACAATCAAATGAGACCCCCCCAAATACTATGAGCTCTAGGATTTATCTTCCTATTTACCATCGGAGGATTAACAGGAATCGTTCTTGCAAACTCTTCCCTAGACATCGCCCTGCACGACACGTACTACGTAGTTGCCCACTTCCACTACGTCCTATCCATAGGCACCGTCTTTGCCATTCTAGCAGGATTTACTCACTGATTCCCACTACTCACTGGGTTTACCCTACACCAAACATGAGCAAACGCCCACTTCGGGGTAATATTTACAGGAGTAAACCTAACGTTCTTCCCCCAGCACTTCCTAGGCCTAGCAGGAATACCCCGACGATACTCGGACTATCCCGACGCCTACACACTATGAAACACCATTTCCTCCATCGGCTCCCTAATCTCAATAGTAGCCGTAATCATACTAATATTCATCATCTGAGAAGCCTTTCCGGCCAAACGAAAAGTCCTACAACCAGAACTAACTACCACAAACGTTGAATGAATCCACGGCTGCCCTCCCCCATACCATACTTTCGAGGAACCGGCCTTCGTCCAAGTACAAGAAAGGAAGGAATCGAACCCTCACATGCTGGTTTCAAGCCAACTGCATTAACCGCTCATGCTTCTTTCTTATGAGATGTTAGTAAACCAATTACATAGCCTTGTCAAGACTAAATCACAGGTAAAAATCCTGTACATCTCATGTGGCCAACCACTCCCAACTAGGATTCCAAGACGCCTCATCACCCATCATAGAAGAACTCGTTGAATTCCACGACCACGCCCTAATCGTTGCCCTAGCTATCTGCAGCCTAGTTCTCTACCTTTTAGCCCACATACTAACAGAAAAACTCTCGTCCAATGCTGTAGACGCCCAAGAAGTAGAGCTGATCTGGACAATCCTACCTGCTATCGTCCTGGTACTCCTCGCCCTCCCATCCCTACAAATCCTCTACATAATGGACAAAATCGATGAACCAGACCTCACCCTAAAAGCCATCGGCCACCAATGATACTGAAGCTACGAATACACAGACTTCAAAGACCTATCCTTCGACTCCTACATAGTGCCCACCCCAGACTTACCCAACGGCCACTTCCGACTGCTAGAAGTTGACCACCGCGTAGTTATCCCAATAGAATCCCCCATCCGCGTAATCATTACTGCAGGAGACGTACTCCACTCCTGAGCAGTCCCAACGCTCGGAGTTAAAACAGACGCAATCCCAGGCCGACTAAACCAAACTTCATTCATTACCACCCGGCCTGGGATTTTTTACGGACAATGCTCAGAAATTTGCGGGGCTAATCACAGCTACATACCCATTGTAGTAGAATCAACCCCACTCCCACATTTCGAGGCCTGATCGTCCCTTCTATCATCATCCTAATCATTAAGAAGCTATGCAACAGCACTAGCCTTTTAAGCTAGCCAAAGAGGGACTTCCCCCTCCTTAATGATATGCCACAGCTTAACCCCACACCATGATTTTCAATCATAATTATAACCTGATTAACCCTAGCACTCCTCATCCAACCAAAACTACTAGCCTTCACCACAACCAACCCCCCATCAAATAAGACCTCCCTCACTACCAAACCCACACCATGATCCTGACCATGAACCTAAGCTTCTTTGACCAATTTTCCAGCCCCAATCTATTTGGCATCCCCTTAATCCTACTATCCCTACTCTTCCCAGCCCTACTATTCCCGTCCCCAAACAACCGATGAATCAACAACCGCCTTTCTACTATCCAAACATGACTCCTTCACCTAATCACAAAACAACTAATAGTCCCACTCAACAAAAATGGCCACAAATGAGCCATAATATTTACATCCCTAATAATCATACTTCTTACAATCAACCTTCTAGGCCTCCTTCCATATACATTCACCCCAACCACCCAACTATCTATGAACATAGCCCTAGCCTTCCCACTATGGCTCGCCACACTACTAACAGGCATGTTTAACCATGTACGTGCCCCAGGGCCGGCTTAAAGTAGGCTCTATTGTCCCACTTTACTGCTAAATCCGCCTTCCAGAAGTGGTTTCACGCTTCTTTCCGTGTGCCCTATGAATAGGGAATGTAGCCCATTTCTTCCACTCCATAGGCTATACCTTGACCTGTCTTATTAGCGGGGTGCTATTGTGTCCACTGTTGTGCTCTCATTCGAGGTGGGCTGGCGACGGCGGTATGTAGGCTGTGTTGGCAAGGGGTGGTTGGGTTAATCGGGGATTATCGATTGTAGAACAGGCTCCTCTAGGTGGGTTTGGGGCACCGCCAAGTCCTTAGAGTTTTAAGCGTTTGTGCTCGTAGTTCTCTGGCGGATACTTCGGTAAAGTAAGTATCAAGATTTAGGGCCAGGCATAGTGGGGTATCTAATCCCAGTTTGGGCCCTGGCTTTCGTGGGTTTAAATCAGTCGTTAGTTCCTAAGATCATCTTAATGGTGTGTTTAGGTGCATCTTGGGCTTATGACAGCTTAGTTGCATTTTGATCTTAGTTAGCTAGGATAGGCATTTTACCACTCTTTACGCTGTGTCAATAGGACGGTTGATTTGGGTTTCTTGTATGACCGCGGTGGCTGGCACAAGATTTACCAACCCTTGAAGTTAGGCTGTTGTTATAACTAAGTCAAGTTTGCACTCATTGCTTAATGTTAATTACTGCTGAATACCCGTGGGGGCGTGGCTTAGCGAGGCGTCTTGGGCTACTACTTGGGTGTGCCTGATACCCGCTCCTCAAGGCCTGTATGGGGGTAGGTGGTCGAGGGCGTTTACACTGGGGCGCGGATACTTGCATGTATATATTTAGCAAAAACCAACCGTAAGGTTAGGACTAAGTCTTTTGTCCGCAGGCATGTTTTATGCCATCTTGGCAACTTCAGTGCCATGCTTTGTGTTAAGCTATGTGGACGGGGGTGTGGTTAGCTGATAGTTGAGTGGTGAGTGAGAGTGAAGTATATGAAATTATTGCTTGTGTTTACTATTTTTAGTACTGGAGTTTCTCTAAGTCCTAGGACTAGGAGGAAATGGTGTTTCATAGTGTGTAGGCGTCGGGATAGTCCGAGTATCGTCGGGGTATTCCTGCTAGGCCTAGGAAGTGCTGGGGGAAGAACGTTAGGTTTACTCCTGTAAATATTACCCCGAAGTGGGCTTTTGCTCATGTTTGGTGTAGGGTAAACCCAGTGAGTAGTGGGAATCAGTGAGTAAATCCTGCTAGAATGGCAAAGACGGCGCCTATGGATAGGACGTAGTGGAAGTGGGCAACTACGTAGTACGTGTCGTGCAGGGCGATGTCTAGGGAAGAGTTTGCAAGAACGATTCCTGTTAATCCTCCGATGGTAAATAGGAAGATAAATCCTAGAGCTCATAGTATTGGGGGGGGTCTCATTTGATTGTTCCTCCGTGCAGGGTGGCTAGTCAGCTAAATACTTTGATTCCGGTAGGGATGGCAATGATTATAGTGGCTGATGTAAAGTAGGCTCAGGTATCAACGTCTATTCCTACTGTAAACATGTGGTGAGCTCAGACGATGAATCCTAGGAAGCCGATGGATAGTATGGCTCAGACTATTCCCATGTAGCCGAAGGGCTCCTTTTTGCCTGAGTAGTACGTGACTACGTGTGAGATGATTCCGAACCCCGGTAGGATCAGAATATAGACTTCTGGGTGTCCGAAGAATCAGAATAGGTGTTGGTACAGGATTGGGTCTCCTCCTCCAGCGGGGTCGAAGAATGTGGTGTTTAGGTTTCGATCAGTTAGTAATATTGTAATACCGGCGGCGAGTACGGGGAGTGATAGAAGGAGTAGGATGGCGGTAATTAGTACGGATCAGACAAATAGTGGGGTTTGGTATTGTGAGAGTGCGGGGGGTTTTATGTTGATGGCTGTGGTGATAAAGTTGATGGCCCCAAGGATGGAGGAGATACCGGCTAAGTGGAGTGAGAAGATAGCCAGGTCTACTGAAGCTCCGGCGTGGGCAAGGTCACCTGCTAGGGGAGGGTAGACAGTTCAGCCTGTGCCGGCGCCAGCTTCTACAGTGGATGAGGCTAGTAGGAGGAGGAATGATGGGGGGAGGAGTCAAAAGCTTATGTTGTTTATTCGCGGGAATGCTATGTCGGGGGCACCGATTATGAGGGGGACTAATCAGTTGCCGAATCCTCCGATCATGATGGGTATGACTATAAAGAAGCTTATTACAAAGGCGTGAGCGGTAACGATTACATTGTAAATTTGGTCGTCGCCTAGGAGAGTTCCTGGTTGTCCTAGTTCTGCGCGGATTAATAGGCTGAGTGCGGTGCCGACTATTCCTGCTCATGCCCCGAAGATGAGGTACAGGGTGCCAATATCCTTATGGTTAGTGGAAAATAGTCATCGGTTGATGAAGGTGACGGGTAAGATGGCTGAGTGTTGAAGCGTTAGGCTGTAGTCCTTTTTACAGAGGTTTAATTCCTCTTCTTATCGGCTCTGTAGTGAAATTCATGTTGAGTTGCAAGCTCATCGATGCGCACTAGGGTGCGTCAGGGTCTTTGTAGGCAGAAGCCAATTGGTTTAGGCATTTAGCTGTTAACTAGAGTTTTGTGGGATCGAAGCCCATCTGTCTAGGGAGGCTTTAGCTTAATTAAAGCGTCTGACTTGCATTCAGAAGATACAGGTTAATATTCTGTAAGTCTTAATGTGCAGAAACTAAGAGGGTTTAACTCTTATTTAAGGCTTTGAAGGCCTTCGGTTTGGGGTGTTATCCTAAGTTTCTAGACAATGGCATGTATTATTGGGGACAGGGGAAGTAAGAGGATTGATAGTGAGGCAAGGACCGCAGTAGGTGTGCTTGGGGCTTTGCTAGTGTATCATTGTTTTATGTGGTTAGAGGAGTTGGGGGGAAGGGTAATTGTTGAGTGGTATGCGAGGCGTAGGTAGAAGAAGAGGCTGAGCAGTGATAGCATGGCAATTGCCATGGCTGCTGGTGTTATTTCCTGTTTAGTTAGTTCTTGGATGATAAGTCACTTTGGTATAAAGCCTGTTAATGGGGGGAGGCCTGCTAGGGATAAAAGTACTAGTATTAGGGTGGCGTTTAGCACTGGGGTTTTTGTTCATGAGGTTGTGATCATGGATAGGTTAAGGGCTTTGATTTTGTTAAGGGCTAGGAATACGGCTGATGTTATGATTGTGTATAGGTAGAAGGTAAGTAAGGCCAATTTGGGGCTGTAAACTAGGATGATGGTGATTCAGCCTAAGTGGGAGATGGACGAGAAGGCTAGGATTTTGCGTGTTTGTGTTTGGTTCAGTCCTATTCAGCCTCCTAGTGCTGTTGAGGCTAGGGCCATGGCGGTGAGTAGAGCTGGGTCGAGGGATTTGGATGTTAGTAGGAGCAGGGTTAGTGGGGGGAATTTTATGAGGGTCGAGAGTAGCAGGGCTGTTATTAGTGGCGATCCTTGTAGTACTTCTGGGAATCAGAAGTGAAATGGCACTAGGCCCAGTTTAATAGCGATTGCTGCTGTCAGTAGTAGACAGGAGGTTGGGTGGTTTATTTGTGTGATGTCTCATTGGCCGGTGACTCAGGCATTGGTTATGCTAGAGAATAGGACCAGGGCGGAAGCAGCTGCTTGGGTTAGGAAGTATTTCGTTGCGGCTTCTACTGCTCGTGGGTGGTGGGATTTGGCAATTAGGGGAATGATGGCTAGTGTGTTGATCTCCAGTCCTGTCCAGGCCAGAACTCAGTGGTTGCTGGAAATTGTGATTGTGGTGCCCAAGATGAGGCTGAAGGTTATGATTGGGGTCGCGTAAGGGTTCATTAGTAGAGGAGGGGGTTAAACCATCATTTTTGGGGTATGGGCCCGATAGCTTGATTAGCTGACTCTACTAGAAAATAATATAAGGGAAGTATGGAGAATTTTGATTTCTCTTGTGTGGGTTCAATTCCTACTTTTCTAAGGTCAACAGGAAATGAGAGGGCTGTTATACCTCTATGTTCACTTTATCATAGTGACCCTTTGTAGTTCAGGCACATTTCCTTATGTAAGGAGGTAGGCCTGCATAGCAGATAGGTATGCTGATGTGTCAGAGGCACAGAGCTAGTGTGAGGGGTAGGAAGTTTTTTCATAGTAGGTGCATTAGTTGGTCATATCGGAATCGTGGGTATGAAGCTCGGACCCATAAGAAACCAGAAGATAGTAGGAGGACTTTTGTGGCTAGGATGACGGGGAATAGTTCTGTGGGTGGCCCTAGGGCGCTTGGGTTTAGGAATATGATGGCTGTAAGTGTATTTATTAGCATAATGTTCGCATATTCAGCTAGGAAGAATAAGGCGAAGGGTCCTGCGGCGTATTCAACGTTAAACCCTGAGACTAGCTCAGATTCACCCTCTGTGAGGTCAAAAGGAGCTCGGATTGTCTCTGCTAGGGTGGATACGTATCATATTAATGCTAGGGGTCATGAGGAGAAAATGAAGTATAGAGGCTCCTGTGCGACGGCAAAGGAGCTGAGTGTGTAGCTTCCGCTTAGTATGATTATTGATAGCAGGATTATGGCCAGTGTCACTTCGTATGAAATGGTCTGTGCTACTGCCCGTAGGGCTCCGATTAGTGCGTATTTTGAGTTCGAGGCTCAGCCTGATCATAGGACTGAGTAGACGGCTAGGCTTGACATGGCTATTAGGAAGAGAACTCCGAGGTTTAGATCTGCTAGGGGAAATGGGAGTGGTAGTGGTGCTCAAGTGGTGAGGGCTAGGACAAGGGCTAGTATTGGTATCAGAATGAATAGAAGTGGGGAAGAGGTAGAGGGTCGGATGGGCTCTTTGGTAAATAGTTTCAGTCCGTCCGCAAATGGTTGAAGTAGGCCAAAAGGCCCGACAACGTTAGGGCCTTTGCGGGATTGTATGTAGCTTAGGATTTTCCGTTCTACTAGGGTTAGGAAGGCTACGGCAATCAGGATTGGGATGATGTATAGGAGGGATATAATGAGGCAGCTTAGTGTTGTTATTTGAATCATGGGTGAAGCTAGGGAGAGGATTTGAACCTCTGGGGAAAGGGCTTAAGCCTTCTGCACTTGCCGGGCTCTGCCACTCTAGCTGGTCCTTTTCTAGGATTGAAAGTGGTGGGGGAAGGCCCTCTTCACGGTTTAGTTGGTTTCACTGCTTAGAGGGGGGGGGGCGTGCTTGTGGTATTGGCCCCACTTTCCCGGTCCTTTCGTACTGGGGAGAGTGTGTCATAGATAGAAACCGACCTGGATTGTTCCGGTCTGAACTCAGATCACGTAGGACTGTTAATCGTTGAACAAACGAACCCTTAATAGCGGCTGCACCATTAGGATGTCCTGATCCAACATCGAGGTCGTAAACCCCCCTGTCGATATGGGCTCTTGAGGGGGATTGCGCTGTTATCCCTGGGGTAGCTTGGTCCATTAATCAATTATATTGGGTCTGGTCACTGTTAGCACTTTGAGGGGTAGCTCTAGGTAAAGAGGTATGGTCTTGTTTTTGGAGGATTTGTTCTCCTCCAAGGTCGCCCCAACCGAAAAATATCGACCAGGCTCTGCGATGGTAGTGGCCCCAGTGGGGTTGATTGAGGATTCGCGGTGGTCGTTGATTTTTAAGTTCCACAGGGTCTTCTCGTCTTATGTTCACATCCCCGCTTTTGCCCTGGGGATGCACTGCAGTGAGTCCAGAGAGTGCACTGGCACCACTGGGGATGAACTGCAGTGAGTCCAGAGATTGCACTGGCACCACTGGGGATGCAGTGCAGTGAGTCCAGAGACCTCACTGGCACCACTGGGAATGCAGTGCAGTGAGTGCAGAGAGTGCACTGGCACCACTGGGGATGCAGTGCAGTGAGTCCAGAGAGTGCACTGGCACCACTGGCGATGCACTGCAGTGAGTCCAGAGAGTGCACTGGCACCACTGGGGATGCAGTGCAGTGAGTCCAGAGAGTGCACTGGCACCACTGGGGATGCAGTGCAGTGAGTCAAGAGAGTGCACTGGCAACACCGGGGATGCACTGCAGTGAGTCCAGAGAGTGCACTGACATCACTGGGGATGCACTACAGTGAGTCCAGAGATTGTACCATCACCACTGGGGATGCAGTGCAGTGAGTCCAGAGAGTGCACTGGCACCACTGGGGATGCAGTGCAGTGAGTCCAGAGAGTGCACTGGCACCACTGGGGATGCACTTCAGTGAGTCCAGAGAGTGCACTGACACCACTGGGGATGCAGTGCAGTGAGTCCAGAGAGTGCACTGGCACCACTGGGGATGCAGTTCAGTGAGTCCAGAGAGTGCACTGGCACCACTGGGGATGCAGTCCAGTGAGTCCAGTGAGTGCACTGGCACCACTGGGGATGCTGTGCAGTGAGTGCAGAGAGTGCACTGGCACCACCGGGGATTCACTGTAGTGAGTCCAGAGAGTGCACTGGCACCACCTGTGATGCAGTACAGTGAGTCCAGCGAGTGCACTGGCACCACTGGGGATGCAGTGCTGTGACTCCGGAGAGCGCACTGGCACCACTGGGGATGCAGTGCAGTCAGTCCAGTGAGTGCACTGACACCACTGGGGATGCACTTCAGTGAGTCCAGAGAGTGCACTGGCACCACTGGCGATGCACTGCAGTGAGTCCAGAGACTGCACTGGCACCACTGGGGATGCAGTGCAGTGAGTCCAGAGAGTGCACTGGCACCACTGGGGATGCAGTGCAGTGAGTCCAGAGACTGCACTGGCACCACTGGGGATGCAGTGCAGTGAGTCCAGAGACTGCACTGGCACCACTGGGGCTGCACTGCAGTGAGTCCAGAGAGTGCACTGGCACCACTGGGGATGCACTGCAGTGAGTCCAGAGAGTGCACTGGCACCACTGGGGATGCAGTCCAGTGAGTCCAGAGAGTGCACTGGCACCACTGGGGATGCACTTCAGTGAGTTCAGAGAGTGCACTTGCACCACTGGGGATGGGTTTCAAGCCAACTGCATTAACCGCTCATGCTTCTTTCTTATGAGACGTTAGTAAACCAATTACATAGCCTTGTCAAGACTAAATCACAGGTAAAAATCCTGTACATCTCATGTGGCCAACCACTCCCAACTAGGATTCCAAGAACCAGGAGGTTCGGTGAAAATAGGGCTAGTTCTATTAGAGGGGTGATTATTAGGGTAAGCCCTAAGCTGTCTTTAATGGAGAAGTATGGGTGGAATGGGATTTTGTCGCAGTCTGATACGATTCCTAGTGGGTTATTTGAGCCTGATTCGTGTAGGAAGGTTAGGTGGACTAGGGTGATTCCTGCAATTAGGAAGGGCAGTAGGAAGTGGATGGCGAAGAATCGGGTTAAGGTTGGATTGTCTACTGAGAATCCTCCTCAGGCTCATTCTACTAGAGTTTGCCCAATGTACGGGATGGCTGAGAATAGGTTGGTGATTACGGTGGCCCCTCAGAATGACATTTGTCCTCATGGTAGGACATACCCTACGAAGGCAGTTGCTATTAGGGTGAGTAGGAGGATTACTCCTGTGTTTCAGGTTTCTTTGTATAGGTAGGAGCCGTAGTAGAGGCCTCGTCCGATGTGTAAGTAGATGCAGATAAAGAAGAGCGAAGCACCGTTGGCGTGGAGGTTGCGGATGAGCCATCCGTACTGGACGTCTCGGCATGTGTGAGCTACTGAGGAGAAGGCGAGTGAAGTGTCTGCGGTGTAGTGTATGGCTAGTAGCAGGCCTGTTAGGATTTGTGTGGCTAAGCAGATGGCTAGAAGGGAGCCGAAGTTTCATCAGGCAGAGATGTTGGAGGGGGCGGGTAGGTCGATTAGGGAGTTGTTGATTATTTTTAGTAGGGGATGGGATTTGCGGATGTTAGGGGCCATTAGTGAGTCTGTGTGTTATTAGGATTATTACCAGGATGGAGAGGGCGAAGGATCCTAGGTAGGCCTTAATTAGCCCTGTGTGTATTGAGGTTGCGGCTTTGCTTGCGGCTACTTGTAGTTCAGCAAGGCCCTCTGGCCCTATTTTTTTGAGTCAGGAGAGGTCGATCAAGTGTAGGGCAATGTTTTGTCCCTTTTCTAGTAGGTTTTTGGAGAAGAATCGGTGTACTAGGGGGTTGAAGTACCCTAATGCAGAGGAGAAGTTTATGAGGGGGTTTGGTTTGGGGTGAGTGAGGGTGTGTGTTATGTTCGATAGTTCTAGGGCTAGGATGATTCCTAGGATTGTTATGAGGATGGCAGCAGTTTTGGTGATAAGGGGTATGGTTATTGGGGGGGTTTTGGTTGGTGTGATGAAAGAGGTAATGATTATTCCTGCTGTAATGCTGCCTAGGGCGAGTCGGGTTAGGGGGGCGGTGATTAGTGGGTTGTTTTCGTTTATTGATACTATTGGGGGGATTCGGGTTTGTCCAGCTTGGACTAGGATGGTTATGCGGATGCTGTAGGTTGCGGTGAATGCTGTGGCTATAAGGGTTAGGAGTAGGGCTCAAGTATTTAGGTATGATGTGTTTAAGCTTTCGATGATGAGGTCTTTTGAGTAGAATCCGGCTAGGAATGGGGTTCCTATCAGCGCCAGGTTTCCGATGGTTAGGCAGGAAGTAGTGACTGGGAGTATTTTCTGTAGGCCTCCTATCTTTCGGATATCTTGTTCTCCGTTTAGGTTGTGGATGATAGACCCTGAGCATAGGAATAGTATGGCTTTAAAGAAGGCATGGGTTGAGATGTGTAGGAAGGCTAGTTGTGGGAGGTTTAGTCCGATAGTGACTATTATTAGTCCTAGTTGGCTGGATGTTGAGAAAGCAATGATTTTTTTGATGTCATTTTGGGTTAGGGCGCATGTGGCAGCGAATAGGGTTGATAGAGCACCTAGGCATAGGCAGGCAGTTAGGGCTGTCTGGTTGGTGGCTAGCAGGGGGTGCATGCGGATGAGCAGGAAGATTCCGGCTACTACTATGGTACTGGAGTGCAGTAGGGCTGATACTGGGGTGGGGCCTTCTATTGCTGCGGGCAGTCATGGGTGGAGTCCAAATTGGGCGGATTTTCCTGCGGCTGCGAGGATTAATCCTATGAGGGGGAGGATTGGGGTTTGGTGGGGGTGTACGGCTTGTTGGATCTCTCAGGTGTTGAATGTTGAAGCTAGTCATGCTATGCTCAGGATCAGTCCGACGTCTCCGATTCGGTTGTAGATTACGGCTCGTAGGGCGGCGGTGTTGGCATCTGCTCGGCCTTGTCATCAGCCGATGAGAAGGAAGGACATGATTCGTACTCCTTCCCAGCCTACGAATAGGAGGAATATGTTGTTTGCGGTTGTTAGGAGGAGTATGGCGACTAGGAATGTCAGTAGGTAGGTGAAAAATTTTGTTACGTATGGCTCTGAGGCCATGTATCATATGGCGAATTGTAGGATTGATCATGTTACAAATAGGGCGATTGGAAGAAATGTTATTGAGTATTGGTCTATTTTTAGGCTCAGGGGGATTTTAAAGTTTATAATGAATTTTCACTCCCAGTGGCAGGTGACAGATTCTACTCCCGAGTAGATGAATGCGGTTGTAGGGGCTAGGCTAATTAGGAATGCGGTTTTAACAGCGCGGGTGGTGGCTTGTGGGGTGTTTTTAAAGTTTTTAAATAGAAATGGCAGGATGATTGGGGTTAGGAGGATTGTCAGCGTGAGTAGTGTGAGGGAGTTGATTAGTAGTGTGGGGTTCACTATTTTTACTTGGATTTGCACCAAGATGGGTGGTTCCTAAGACCAGTGGATTGCTGTTATCCTTTAAAAGTAAGGGGGCTGAGGTTTTAGGCTCAGATGTAAGAGTTAGCAGCTCTTGTTGGTTAAACCCTCCCCTCGGCAGGTAAGAAGGTTTGAACTTCTATTCTTAGAATCACAGTCTAATGTTTGGTTTAAACTATACTTGCATGAGGGGATTCCGGAGATCAGTTCGGGTTTGAGGATTAGGAGGAATATTGGGATAATGTGGAGTGTTATGAGCAGGTGTTCTCGCGTGGTTGAGTTTTGCATAGATGTGATGTGGGAGGGGATTGAGCCTCGTTGGGTCATTAGTAGTATGAATAAGGTGTAGGAGGCGGTTAGTAGGGTTGCGATTCCTGTTAGGATGATCGTGAAGGCAGATCAGTTGAATAAGGTGATTATAATGGTTAGCTCTGCTATGAGGTTTGTTGTTGGGGGTAAGGCTATGTTTGTTAGATTGGCCAGCAATCATCAGGTAGCTATGAGTGGTAGGAGAGGTTGTAGGCCTCGTGTGAGTAGTAGAATTCGGCTGTGCGTACGTTCATAGTTTGTGTTGGCTAGGCAGAATAGTATGGAGGAAGTTAGTCCATGGGAAATTATTAGGATCATTGCCCCTGAGAATGATCAGTGGGTTTGGATTATTCCTGCGGCGATAACTAGGCCTATGTGGCTAACGGATGAATAAGCGATTAGTGATTTTAGGTCTGTCTGTCGTAGGCAGATTGAGCTAGTCATTAGGGCGCCTCATAGGGCCAGGGTTAGGAAGGGGTAGTGCAGGAGGTTGGACAGTGGGCCCATAAATAGAGTGACTCGTATAATTCCGTATCCTCCTAGCTTTAGTAGTAGGGCGGCGAGGAGTATTGAGCCTGCGATGGGTGCTTCTACGTGGGCTTTTGGCAGTCAGAGGTGTAGGCCGTATAGTGGGGCTTTTACTATGAATGCTATGAGCAGTGCTAGACCTGATAGTATTCCTGTCCATGAGGTGGATAGGGTTGGGTGGGTTAGTTGTAGGGTTGCCAGGTGCAGGGTGCCAATTTTCACGTATAGGTGTATGATTGTGATTAGCAGGGGTAGAGAGCTTACTGGCGTGTAGAATAGCAGGTAGATGCCAGCGCTTAGGCGTTCTGGTTGGTTCCCCCATCGGGTGATTAAGATTAGGGTGGGAATGAGGGTTGCTTCAAATGAGATGTAAAATAGTGCTAGTTCTGTGGTGGAAAAGGCTAGTAGGATGAATGGCTGGACTGCGACTAAGGTTGAGATAAAGATTCGTTTGCGTTGTAGGGGTTCTTGTTGCAGGTGGTTTTGGCTTGCTATGATTATGAGTGGGAGTAGTCAGCAGGATAGTACTAGGAGGGGGGATGAGATTTGGTCAATTCCTGTTCAGTTGGATAAAAATTTGTAGGGGTAGTAGGTTGGGATTAATCACTGTAGGCTTAGGGCAGCGATTAGGAGGCTGTATAAGGTGGTGTTAGTCCATAGAAATTTTGGTGGAGACAGCAGGGCTGTTGGAAGAAGTATGATTGTGGGTAGGATGATTTTTAGCATTGCAGGAGGTTTAGGTTGTGTAGATGGTCGGAGCCATGTGTGCGGGTGGAGGCTACTAGGATGGCCAGGCCTGTGCCCGCCTCACACGCTGAGAAGGTTAGCATGAGAATTGGTACCATGGTGAATGAGGAGACTTGGTTTTCGATGGATCATATTGATAGGCCTACGAATATCGATAATATTATGCTTTCAAGGCATAGTAGGGCGGATACTAGGTGGGTTCGGTGGAAGGCTAGTCCTAGTCCGCTGAAAATGAAGGCTGAGTAGAAGCTTAAATGTAGGGGCGACATAAGAAAGTTACAGGGTTGGCTGTAATCTGCTGGGTCGAAACCAGCTATCTTTTTGGTTAGACTAACTTTCTGTTATTCTGCTCATTCTAGGCCCCCTTGAATTCACTCGTAGGCCAGTCCGAGTGTTAGGAGAAGGAGGATCACTACAGTTCAGGTGAGGGTCATTAGGGGGGATTGGAGTTGGACGGCTCATGGCAGGGGGAGTAGGAGGGCGATTTCTAGGTCGAATAGGACGAACAGGATGGCTACTGAGGAAGAATCGGACTGAGAATGGTAATCGAGCAGATCCAAGTGGGTCGAATCCACATTCGTACGGTGAGAGTTTCTCTGAGTCGGGGTTTATTTGGGCGAGTCAGAAGTTTAATGCGGTTAGGGCGGCGCTTAGGATTGATGATAGGGCGAATATGAACATGAGTGCGTTCATTGCTCTCCTCTGGGTTTATACCAGATTCTAGAGATTGGAAGTCAATTGTAATTAATATACTAGAAGAGCAAGATCCTCATCAGTAGATGGTTATGTAGAGGAATAGTCAGATGACGTCTACGAAGTGTCAGTATCAGGCTGCTGCCTCGAATCCGAAGTGGTGGTCTGATGTAAAGTGGAACTTGATCAGTCGGAAGAGGCAGACGGTCAGGAAGGAGGATCCGATGATTACGTGGAGTCCGTGGAATCCAGTGGCAACGAAGAAGGTAGATCCGTAGACGCTATCGGCGATTGAGAATGGGGCTTCGTGGTATTCTATTGCTTGTAGGGCTGTGAAGTAGAATCCCAGGAGGATCGTTAGGGTTAGGGCGTGGATGGCGTGTTTTCGGTTTCCTTCTGTGATGCTGTGATGGGCTCACGTTACGGTAACGCCTGAGGCTAGTAGGATGGCTGTGTTTAGTAGGGGGACTTCTATCGGGTTGAGTGGTTTAATTCCTGTTGGGGGTCATTGGCCTCCTAGTTCTGGGGTTGGGGCCAGGCTCGAGTGGAAGAACGCTCAGAAGAACCCTAAGAAGAAGAATGCTTCGGATGTGATGAAAAGGATTATGCCGTATCGTAGGCCTTTTTGGACTGTGGGAGTGTGATGGCCTTGGAAGGTGCTTTCTCGTACAATGTCTCGTCATCATTGGAGTATTACTAGGAGTATTGAGATGAGGCCTAGGGTTAGTAGTATGGATGAGTTGTAGTGGAATCACATGATTAATCCTGAGGTTGTGAGTAGGGCGGCGGCTGCCCCGAAGATTGGTCAAGGGCTTGGGTCAACTATGTGGTATGAGTGTGCTTGGTGTGCCATTAGATGTTTTCTTGTAAGTATAGGCTTAGAAGGAGCACGAAGACGTAGGCCTGGATTATGGCTACTGCTACTTCTAGGATGGTTAGGAGTAGTAGGATGATTATTGTTAGGATGGATACTGCAGGAAGGGTGGGTATTAATGCAATGGAGGCTGTAGAGATGAGTTGGATGAGTAAGTGTCCTGCTGTAAGGTTGGCTGTAAGACGGACTCCGAGGGCTAGGGGGCGGATTAGTAGGCTGGTTGTTTCGATCAGGATTAGTGCGGGGATTAGGGGTGTAGGGGTACCTTCGGGTAATAGGTGGTCTAAAGAGGCTGATGGTTGGTTTCGTAGGCCTGTTAGTAGTGTGGCGAGCCATAGTGGGAAGGCTAGGGCTATGTTCATAGATAGTTGGGTGGTTGGGGTGAATGTATATGGAAGGAGGCCTAGAAGGTTGATTGTAAGAAGTATGATTATTAGGGATGTAAATATTATGGCTCATTTGTGGCCATTTTTGTTGAGTGGGACTATTAGTTGTTTTGTGATTAGGTGAAGGAGTCATGTTTGGATAGTAGAAAGGCGGTTGTTGATTCATCGGTTGTTTGGGGACGGGAATAGTAGGGCTGGGAAGAGTAGGGATAGTAGGATTAAGGGGATGCCGAATAGATTGGGGCTGGAAAATTGGTCAAAGAAGCTTAGGTTCATGGTCAGGATCATGGTGTGGGTTTGGTAGTGAGGGAGGTCTTATTTGATGGGGGGTTGGTTGTGGTGAAGGCTAGTAGTTTTGGTTGGATGAGGAGTGCTAGGGTTAATCAGGTTATAATTATGATTGAAAATCATGGTGCGGGGTTAAGCTATGGCATATCATTAAGGAGGGGGAAGTCCCTCTTTGGCTAGCTTAAAAGGCAAGTGCTGTTGCATAGCTTCTTAATGATTAGGATGATGATAGAAGGGACGATCAGGCCTCGAAATGTGGGAGTGGGGTTGATTCTACTACAATGGGTATGTAGCTGTGATTAGCCCCGCAAATTTCTGAGCATTGTCCGTAAAAAATCCCAGGCCGGGTGGTAATGAATGAAGTTTGGTTTAGTCGGCCTGGGATTGCGTCTGTTTTAACTCCGAGCGTTGGGACTGCTCAGGAGTGGAGTACGTCTCCTGCAGTAATGATCACGCGGATGGGGGATTCTATTGGGATAACTACGCGGTGGTCAACTTCTAGCAGTCGGAAGTGGCCGTTGGGTAAGTCTGGGGTGGGCACTATGTAGGAGTCGAATGATAGGTCTTTGAAGTCTGTGTATTCGTAGCTTCAGTATCATTGGTGGCCGATGGCTTTTAGGGTGAGGTCTGGTTCATCGATTTTGTCCATTATGTAGAGGATTTGTAGGGATGGGAGGGCGAGGAGTACCAGGACGATAGCAGGTAGGATTGTCCAGATCAGCTCTAATTCTTGGGCGTCTACAGCATTGGACGAGAGTTTTTCTGTTAGTATGTGGGCTAAAAGGTAGAGAACTAGGCTGCAGATAGCTAGGGCAACGATTAGGGCGTGGTCGTGGAATTCAACGAGTTCTTCTATGATGGGTGATGAGGCGTCTTGGAATCCTAGTTGGGAGTGGTTGGCCACATGAGATGTACAGGATTTTTACCTGTGATTTAGTCTTGACAAGGCTATGTAATTGGTTTACTAACGTCTCATAAGAAAGAAGCATGAGCGGTTAATGCAGTTGGCTTGAAACCAGCATGTGAGGGTTCGATTCCTTCCTTTCTTGTACTTGGACGAAGGCCGGTTCCTCGAAAGTATGGTATGGGGGAGGGCAGCCGTGGATTCATTCAACGTTTGTGGTAGTTAGTTCTGGTTGTAGGACTTTTCGTTTGGCCGGAAAGGCTTCTCAGATGATGAATATTAGTATGATTACGGCTACTATTGAGATTAGGGAGCCGATGGAGGAAATGGTGTTTCATAGTGTGTAGGCGTCGGGATAGTCCGAGTATCGTCGGGGTATTCCTGCTAGGCCTAGGAAGTGCTGGGGGAAGAACGTTAGGTTTACTCCTGTAAATATTACCCCGAAGTGGGCTTTTGCTCATGTTTGGTGTAGGGTAAACCCAGTGAGTAGTGGGAATCAGTGAGTAAATCCTGCTAGAATGGCAAAGACGGCGCCTATGGATAGGACGTAGTGGAAGTGGGCAACTACGTAGTACGTGTCGTGCAGGGCTATGTCTAGGGAAGAGTTTGCAAGAACGATTCCTGTTAATCCTCCGATGGTAAATAGGAAGATAAATCCTAGAGCTCATAGTATTGGGGGGGTCTCATTTGATTGTTCCTCCGTGCAGGGTGGCTAGTCAGCTAAATACTTTGATTCCGGTAGGGATGGCAATGATTATAGTGGCTGATGTAAAGTAGGCTCGGGTATCAACGTCTATTCCTACTGTAAACATGTGGTGAGCTCAGACGATGAATCCTAGGAAGCCGATGGATAGTATGGCTCAGACTATTCCCATGTAGCCGAAGGGCTCCTTTTTGCCTGAGTAGTACGTGACTACGTGTGAGATGATTCCAAACCCCGGTAGGATCAGAATATAGACTTCTGGGTGTCCGAAGAATCAGAATAGGTGTTGGTACAGGATTGGGTCTCCTCCTCCAGCGGGGTCGAAGAATGTGGTGTTTAGGTTTCGATCAGTTAGTAATATTGTAATACCGGCGGCGAGTACGGGGAGTGATAGAAGGAGTAGGATGGCGGTAATTAGTACGGATCAGACAAATAGTGGGGTTTGGTATTGTGAGAGTGCGGGGGGTTTTATGTTGATGGCTGTGGTGATAAAGTTGATGGCCCCAAGGATGGAGGAGATACCGGCTAAGTGGAGTGAGAAGATAGCCAGGTCTACTGAAGCTCCGGCGTGGGCAAGGTTACCTGCTAGGGGAGGGTAGACAGTTCAGCCTGTGCCGGCGCCAGCTTCTACAGTGGATGAGGCTAGTAGGAGGAGGAATGATGGGGGGAGGAGTCAAAAGCTTATGTTGTTTATTCGCGGGAATGCTATGTCGGGGGCACCGATTATGAGGGGGACTAATCAGTTGCCGAATCCTCCGATCATGATGGGTATGACTATAAAGAAGCTTATTACAAAGGCGTGAGCGGTAACGATTACATTGTAAATTTGGTCGTCGCCTAGGAGAGTTCCTGGTTGTCCTAGTTCTGCGCGGATTAATAGGCTGAGTGCGGTGCCGACTATTCCTGCTCATGCCCCGAAGATGAGGTACAGGGTGCCAATATCCTTATGGTTAGTGGAAAATAGTCATCGGTTGATGAAGGTGACGGGTAAG
Source organism: Anser brachyrhynchus (assembly GCF_964034855.1). Classification (NCBI taxonomy): domain Eukaryota; kingdom Metazoa; phylum Chordata; class Aves; order Anseriformes; family Anatidae; genus Anser; species Anser brachyrhynchus. Next base: position 357,017 of record NW_027664112.1, read on the forward strand.
ATGGCTGAGTGTTGAAGCGTTAGGCTGTAGTCCTTTTTACAGAGGTTTAATTCCTCTTCTTATCGGCTCTGTAGTGAAATTCATGTTGAGTTGCAAGCTCATCGATGCGCACTAGGGTGCGTCAGGGTCTTTGTAGGCAGAAGCCAATTGGTTTAGGCATTTAGCTGTTAACTAGAGTTTTGTGGGATCGAAGCCCATCTGTCTAGGGAGGCTTTAGCTTAATTAAAGCGTCTGACTTGCATTCAGAAGATACAGGTTAATATTCTGTAAGTCTTAATGTGCAGAAACTAAGAGGGTTTAACTCTTATTTAAGGCTTTGAAGGCCTTCGGTTTGGGGTGTTATCCTAAGTTTCTAGACAATGGCATGTATTATTGGGGACAGGGGAAGTAAGAGGATTGATAGTGAGGCAAGGACCGCAGTAGGTGTGCTTGGGGCTTTGCTAGTGTATCATTGTTTTATGTGGTTAGAGGAGTTGGGGGGAAGGGTAATTGTTGAGTGGTATGCGAGGCGTAGGTAGAAGAAGAGGCTGAGCAGTGATAGCATGGCAATTGCCATGGCTGCTGGTGTTATTTCCTGTTTAGTTAGTTCTTGGATGATAAGTCACTTTGGTATAAAGCCTGTTAATGGGGGGAGGCCTGCTAGGGATAAAAGTACTAGTATTAGGGTGGCGTTTAGCACTGGGGTTTTTGTTCATGAGGTTGTGATCATGGATAGGTTAAGGGCTTTGATTTTGTTAAGGGCTAGGAATACGGCTGATGTTATGATTGTGTATAGGTAGAAGGTAAGTAAGGCCAATTTGGGGCTGTAAACTAGGATGATGGCGATTCAGCCTAAGTGGGAGATGGACGAGAAGGCTAGGATTTTGCGTGTTTGTGTTTGGTTCAGTCCTATTCAGCCTCCTAGTGCTGTTGAGGCTAGGGCCATGGCGGTGAGTAGAGCTGGGTCGAGGGATTTGGATGTTAGTAGGAGCAGGGTTAGTGGGGGGAATTTTATGAGGGTCGAGAGTAGCAGGGCTGTTATTAGTGGCGATCCTTGTAGTACTTCTGGGAATCAGAAGTGAAATGGCACTAGGCCCAGTTTAATAGCGATTGCTGCTGTCAGTAGTAGACAGGAGGTTGGGTGGTTTATTTGTGTGATGTCTCATTGGCCGGTGACTCAGGCATTGGTTATGCTAGAGAATAGGACCAGGGCGGAAGCAGCTGCTTGGGTTAGGAAGTATTTCGTTGCGGCTTCTACTGCTCGTGGGTGGTGGGATTTGGCAATTAGGGGAATGATGGCTAGTGCGTTGATCTCCAGTCCTGTCCAGGCCAGAACTCAGTGGTTGCTGGAAATTGTGATTGTGGTGCCCAAGATGAGGCTGAAGGTTATGATTGGGGTCGCGTAAGGGTTCATTAGTAGAGGAGGGGGTTAAACCATCATTTTTGGGGTATGGGCCCGATAGCTTGATTAGCTGACTCTACTAGAAAATAATATAAGGGAAGTATGGAGAATTTTGATTTCTCTTGTGTGGGTTCAATTCCTACTTTTCTAAGGTCAACAGGAAATGAGAGGGCTGTTATACCTCTATGTTCACTTTATCATAGTGACCCTTTGTAGTTCAGGCACATTTCCTTATGTAAGGAGGTAGGCCTGCATAGCAGATAGGTATGCTGATGTGTCAGAGGCACAGAGCTAGTGTGAGGGGTAGGAAGTTTTTTCATAGTAGGTGCATTAGTTGGTCATATCGGAATCGTGGGTATGAAGCTCGGACCCATAAGAAACCAGAAGATAGTAGGAGGACTTTTGTGGCTAGGATGACGGGGAATAGTTCTGTGGGTGGCCCTAGGGCGCTTGGGTTTAGGAATATGATGGCTGTAAGTGTATTTATTAGCATAATGTTCGCATATTCAGCTAGGAAGAATAAGGCGAAGGGTCCTGCGGCGTATTCAACGTTAAACCCTGAGACTAGCTCAGATTCACCCTCTGTGAGGTCAAAAGGAGCTCGGTTTGTCTCTGCTAGGGTGGATACGTATCATATTATTGCTAGGGGTCATGAGGAGAAAATGAAGTATAGAGGCTCCTGTGCGATGGCAAAGGAGCTGAGTGTGTAGCTTCCGCTTAGTATGATTATTGATAGCAGGATTATGGCCAGTGTCACTTCGTATGAAATGGTCTGTGCTACTGCCCGTAGGGCTCCGATTAGTGCGTATTTTGAGTTCGAGGCTCAGCCTGATCATAGGACTGAGTAGACGGCTAGGCTTGACATGGCTATTAGGAAGAGAACTCCGAGGTTTAGATCTGCTAGGGGAAATGGGAGTGGTAGTGGTGCTCAAGTGGTGAGGGCTAGGACAAGGGCTAGTATTGGTATCAGAATGAATAGAAGTGGGGAAGAGGTAGAGGGTCGGATGGGCTCTTTGGTAAATAGTTTCAGTCCGTCCGCAAATGGTTGAAGTAGGCCAAAAGGTCCGACAACGTTAGGGCCTTTGCGGGATTGTATGTAGCTTAGGATTTTCCGTTCTACTAGGGTTAGGAAGGCTACGGCAATCAGGATTGGGATGATGTATAGGAGGGATATAACGAGGCAGCTTAGTGTTGTTATTTGAATCATGGGTGAAGCTAGGGAGAGGATTTGAACCTCTGGGGAAAGGGCTTAAGCCTTCTGCACTTGCCGGGCTCTGCCACTCTAGCTGGTCCTTTTCTAGGATTGAAAGTGGTGGGGGAAGGCCCTCTTCACGGTTTAGTTGGTTTCACTGCTTAGAGCGGGGGGGGGCGTGCTTGTGGTATTGGCCCCACTTTCCCGGTCCTTTCGTACTGGGGAGAGTGTGTCATAGATAGAAACCGACCTGGATTGCTCCGGTCTGAACTCAGATCACGTAGGACTGTTAATCGTTGAACAAACGAACCCTTAATAGCGGCTGCACCATTAGGATGTCCTGATCCAACATCGAGGTCGTAAACCCCCCTGTCGATATGGGCTCTTGAGGGGGATTGCGCTGTTATCCCTGGGGTAGCTTGGTCCATTAATCAATTATATTGGGTCTGGTCACTGTTAGCACTTTGAGGGGTAGCTCTAGGTAAAGAGGTATGGTCTTGTTTTTGGAGGATTTGTTCTCCTCCAAGGTCGCCCCAACCGAAAAATATCGACCAGGCTCTGCGATGGTAGTGGCCCCAGTGGGGTTGATTGAGGATTCGCGGTGGTCGTTGATTTTTAAGTTCCACAGGGTCTTCTCGTCTTATGTTCACATCCCCGCTTTTGCACGGGGAGATCAATTTCACTGATTATCTGTGAGAGACAGTTAAGACCTCGTTTAGCCATTCATACAAGTCTCGATTTATGGGACAATTGATTGCGCTATCTTTGCACGGTTAGGATACCGCGGCCGTTAAACCTAAGTCACCGGGCAGGCATCACCTTCAATACTTGTTTAATTTGCTGAAGGCTATGTTTTTGGTAAACAGTCGGGCCTTATTAATTTGCCGAGTTCCTTTCACAGATTTTAATCGCTCTTATAGGCGCTCCTGAGTCGGGTTAACAGGGTTAGTTAATACGTGGTCTTGTAGGGGTTTTTGTATCTGTCTAGGTCTGTTAATAATGTTTCTATGTAAGCTTGCGCCGTTAGAGGGGTGTGGCCCTGTACATGAGGGGCCTAGGATGATTCCTAGGATTGTTATGAGGATGGCAGCGGTTTTGGTGATAAGGGGTATGGTTATTGGGGGGGTTTTGGTTGGTGTGATGAAAGAGGTAATGATTATTCCTGCTGTAATGCTGCCTAGGGCGAGTCGGGTTAGGGGGGCGGTGATTAGTGGGTTGTTTTCGTTTATTGATACTATTGGGGGGATTCGGGTTTGTCCAGCTTGGACTAGGATGGTTATGCGGATGCTGTAGGTTGCGGTGAATGCTGTGGCTATAAGGGTTAGGAGTAGGGCTCAAGTATTTAGGTATGATGTGTTTAAGCTTTCGATGATGAGGTCTTTTGAGTAGAATCCGGCTAGGAATGGGGTTCCTATCAGCGCCAGGTTTCCGATGGTTAGGCAGGAAGTAGTGACTGGGAGTATTTTCTGTAGGCCTCCTATCTTTCGGATATCTTGTTCTCCGTTTAGGTTGTGGATGATAGACCCTGAGCATAGGAATAGTATGGCTTTAAAGAAGGCATGGGTTGAGATGTGTAGGAAGGCTAGTTGTGGGAGGTTTAGTCCGATAGTGACTATTATTAGTCCTAGTTGGCTGGATGTTGAGAAAGCAATGATTTTTTTGATGTCATTTTGGGTTAGGGCGCATGTGGCAGCGAATAGGGTTGATAGAGCACCTAGGCATAGGCAGGCAGTTAGGGCTGTCTGGTTGGTGGCTAGCAGGGGGTGCATGCGGATGAGCAGGAAGATTCCGGCTACTACTATGGTACTGGAGTGCAGTAGGGCTGATACTGGGGTGGGGCCTTCTATTGCTGCGGGCAGTCATGGGTGGAGTCCAAATTGGGCGGATTTTCCTGCGGCTGCGAGGATTAATCCTATGAGGGGGAGGATTGGGGTTTGGTGGGGGTGTACGGCTTGTTGGATCTCTCAGGTGTTGAATGTTGAAGCTAGTCATGCTATGCTCAGGATCAGTCCGATGTCTCCGATTCGGTTGTAGATTACGGCTCGTAGGGCGGCGGTGTTGGCATCTGCTCGGCCTTGTCATCAGCCGATGAGAAGGAAGGACATGATTCGTACTCCTTCCCAGCCTACGAATAGGAGGAATATGTTGTTTGCGGTTGTTAGGAGGAGTATGGCGACTAGGAATGTCAGTAGGTAGGTGAAAAATTTTGTTACATATGGCTCTGAGGCCATGTATCATATGGCGAATTGTAGGATTGATCATGTTACAAATAGGGCGATTGGAAGAAATGTTATTGAGTATTGGTCTATTTTTAGGCTCAGGGGGATTTTAAAGTTTATAATGAATTTTCACTCCCAGTGGCAGGTGACAGATTCTACTCCCGAGTAGATGAATGCGGTTGTAGGGGCTAGGCTAATTAGGAATGCGGTTTTAACAGCGCGGGTGGTGGCTTGTGGGGTGTTTTTAAAGTTTTTAAATAGAAATGGCAGGATGATTGGGGTTAGGAGGATTGTCAGCGTGAGTAGTGTGAGGGAGTTGATTAGTAGTGTGGGGTTCACTATTTTTACTTGGATTTGCACCAAGATGGGTGGTTCCTAAGACCAGTGGATTGCTGTTATCCTTTAAAAGTAAGGGGGCTGAGGTTTTAGGCTCAGATGTAAGAGTTAGCAGCTCTTGTTGGTTAAACCCTCCCCTCGGCAGGTAAGAAGGTTTGAACTTCTATTCTTAGAATCACAGTCTAATGTTTGGTTTAAACTATACTTGCATGAGGGGATTCCGGAGATCAGTTCGGGTTTGAGGATTAGGAGGAATATTGGGATAATGTGGAGTGTTATGAGCAGGTGTTCTCGCGTGGTTGAGTTTTGCATAGATGTGATGTGGGAGGGGATTGAGCCTCGTGGGGTCATTAGTAGTATGAATAAGGTGTAGGAGGCGGTTAGTAGGGTTGCGATTCCTGTTAGGATGATCGTGAAGGCAGATCAGTTGAATAAGGTGATTATAATGGTTAGCTCTGCTATGAGGTTTGTTGTTGGGGGTAAGGCTATGTTTGTTAGATTGGCCAGCAATCATCAGGTAGCTATGAGTGGTAGGAGAGGTTGTAGGCCTCGTGTGAGTAGTAGAATTCGGCTGTGCGTACGTTCATAGTTTGTGTTGGCTAGGCAGAATAGTATGGAGGAAGTTAGTCCATGGGAAATTATTAGGATCATTGCCCCTGAGAATGATCAGTGGGTTTGGATTATTCCTGCGGCGATAACTAGGCCTATGTGGCTAACGGATGAATAAGCGATTAGTGATTTTAGGTCTGTCTGTCGTAGGCAGATTGAGCTAGTCATTAGGGCGCCTCATAGGGCCAGGGTTAGGAAGGGGTAGTGCAGGAGGTTGGACAGTGGGCCCATAAATAGAGTGACTCGTATAATTCCGTATCCTCCTAGCTTTAGTAGTAGGGCGGCGAGGAGTATTGAGCCTGCGATGGGTGCTTCTACGTGGGCTTTTGGCAGTCAGAGGTGTAGGCCGTATAGTGGGGCTTTTACTATGAATGCTATGAGCAGTGCTAGACCTGATAGTATTCCTGTCCATGAGGTGGATAGGGTTGGGTGGGTTAGTTGTAGGGTTGGCAGGTGCAGGGTGCCAATTTTCACGTATAGGTGTATGATTGTGATTAGCAGGGGTAGAGAGCTTACTGGCGTGTAGAATAGCAGGTAGATGCCAGCGCTTAGGCGTTCTGGTTGGTTCCCCCATCGGGTGATTAAGATTAGGGTGGGAATGAGGGTTGCTTCAAATGAGATGTAAAATAGTGCTAGTTCTGTGGTGGAAAAGGCTAGTAGGATGAATGGCTGGACTGCGACTAAGGTTGAGATAAAGATTCGTTTGCGTTGTAGGGGTTCTTGTTGCAGGTGGTTTTGGCTTGCTATGATTATGAGTGGGAGTAGTCAGCAGGATAGTACTAGGAGGGGGGATGAGATTTGGTCAATTCCTGTTCAGTTGGATAAAAATTTGTAGGGGTAGTAGGTTGGGATTAATCACTGTAGGCTTAGGGCAGCGATTAGGAGGCTGTATAAGGTGGTGTTAGTCCATAGAAATTTTGGTGGAGACAGCAGGGCTGTTGGAAGAAGTATGATTGTGGGTAGGATGATTTTTAGCATTGCAGGAGGTTTAGGTTGTGTAGATGGTCGGAGCCATGTGTGCGGGTGGAGGCTACTAGGATGGCCAGGCCTGTGCCCGCCTCACACGCTGAGAAGGTTAGCATGAGAATTGGTACCATGGTGAATGAGGAGACTTGGTTTTCGATGGATCATATTGATAGGCCTACGAATATCGATAATATTATGCTTTCAAGGCATAGTAGGGCGGATACTAGGTGGGTTCGGTGGAAGGCTAGTCCTAGTCCGCTGAAAATGAAGGCTGAGTAGAAGCTTAAATGTAGGGGCGACATAAGAAAGTTACAGGGTTGGCTGTAATCTGCTGGGTCGAAACCAGCTATCTTTTTGGTTAGACTAACTTTCTGTTATTCTGCTCATTCTAGGCCCCCTTGAATTCACTCGTAGGCCAGTCCGAGTGTTAGGAGAAGGAGGATCACTACAGTTCAGGTGAGGGTCATTAGGGGGGATTGGAGTTGGACGGCTCATGGCAGGGGGAGTAGGAGGGCGATTTCTAGGTCGAATAGGACGAACAGGATGGCTACTGAGGAAGAATCGGACTGAGAATGGTAATCGAGCAGATCCAAGTGGGTCGAATCCACATTCGTACGGTGAGAGTTTCTCTGAGTCGGGGTTTATTTGGGCGAGTCAGAAGTTTAATGCGGTTAGGGCGGCGCTTAGGATTGATGATAGGGCGAATATGAACATGAGTGCGTTCATTGCTCTCCTCTGGGTTTATACCAGATTCTAGAGATTGGAAGTCAATTGTAATTAATATACTAGAAGAGCAAGATCCTCATCAGTAGATGGTTATGTAGAGGAATAGTCAGATGACGTCTACGAAGTGTCAGTATCAGGCTGCTGCCTCGAATCCGAAGTGGTGGTCTGATGTAAAGTGGAACTTGATCAGTCGGAAGAGGCAGACGGTCAGGAAGGAGGATCCGATGATTACGTGGAGTCCGTGGAATCCAGTGGCAACGAAGAAGGTAGATCCGTAGACGCTATCGGCGATTGAGAATGGGGCTTCGTGGTATTCTATTGCTTGTAGGGCTGTGAAGTAGAATCCCAGGAGGATCGTTAGGGTTAGGGCGTGGATGGCGTGTTTTCGGTTTCCTTCTGTGATGCTGTGATGGGCTCACGTTACGGTAACGCCTGAGGCTAGTAGGATGGCTGTGTTTAGTAGGGGGACTTCTATCGGGTTGAGTGGTTTAATTCCTGTTGGGGGTCGTTGGCCTCCTAGTTCTGGGGTTGGGGCCAGGCTCGAGTGGAAGAACGCTCAGAAGAACCCTAAGAAGAAGAATGCTTCGGATGTGATGAAAAGGATTATGCCGTATCGTAGGCCTTTTTGGACTGTGGGAGTGTGATGGCCTTGGAAGGTGCTTTCTCGTACAATGTCTCGTCATCATTGGAGTATTACTAGGAGTATTGAGATGAGGCCTAGGGTTAGTAGTATGGATGAGTTGTAGTGGAATCACATGATTAATCCTGAGGTTGTGAGTAGGGCGGCGGCTGCCCCGAAGATTGGTCAAGGGCTTGGGTCAACTATGTGGTATGAGTGTGCTTGGTGTGCCATTAGATGTTTTCTTGTAAGTATAGGCTTAGAAGGAGCACGAAGACGTAGGCCTGGATTATGGCTACTGCTACTTCTAGGATGGTTAGGAGTAGTAGGATGATTATTGTTAGGATGGATACTGCAGGAAGGGTGGGTATTAATGCAATGGAGGCTGTAGAGATGAGTTGGATGAGTAAGTGTCCTGCTGTAAGGTTGGCTGTAAGGCGGACTCCGAGGGCTAGGGGGCGGATTAGTAGGCTGGTTGTTTCGATCAGGATTAGTGCGGGGATTAGGGGTGTAGGGGTACCTTCGGGTAATAGGTGGGCTAAAGAGGCTGATGGTTGGTTTCGTAGGCCTGTTAGTAGTGTGGCGAGCCATAGTGGGAAGGCTAGGGCTATGTTCATAGATAGTTGGGTGGTTGGGGTGAATGTATATGGAAGGAGGCCTAGAAGGTTGATTGTAAGAAGTATGATTATTAGGGATGTAAATATTATGGCTCATTTGTGGCCATTTTTGTTGAGTGGGACTATTAGTTGTTTTGTGATTAGGTGAAGGAGTCATGTTTGGATAGTAGAAAGGCGGTTGTTGATTCATCGGTTGTTTGGGGACGGGAATAGTAGGGCTGGGAAGAGTAGGGATAGTAGGATTAAGGGGATGCCGAATAGATTGGGGCTGGAAAATTGGTCAAAGAAGCTTAGGTTCATGGTCAGGATCATGGTGTGGGTTTGGTAGTGAGGGAGGTCTTATTTGATGGGGGGTTGGTTGTGGTGAAGGCTAGTAGTTTTGGTTGGATGAGGAGTGCTAGGGTTAATCAGGTTATAATTATGATTGAAAATCATGGTGCGGGGTTAAGCTGTGGCATATCATTAAGGAGGGGGAAGTCCCTCTTTGGCTAGCTTAAAAGGCTAGTGCTGTTGCATAGCTTCTTAATGATTAGGATGATGATAGAAGGGACGATCAGGCCTCGAAATGTGGGAGTGGGGTTGATTCTACTACAATGGGTATGTAGCTGTGATTAGCCCCGCAAATTTCTGAGCATTGTCCGTAAAAAATCCCAGGCCGGGTGGTAATGAATGAAGTTTGGTTTAGTCGGCCTGGGATTGCGTCTGTTTTAACTCCGAGCGTTGGGACTGCTCAGGAGTGGAGTACGTCTCCTGCAGTAATGATCACGCGGATGGGGGATTCTATTGGGATAACTACGCGGTGGTCAACTTCTAGCAGTCGGAAGTGGCTGTTGGGTAAGTCTGGGGTGGGCACTATGTAGGAGTCGAATGATAGGTCTTTGAAGTCTGTGTATTCGTAGCTTCAGTATCATTGGTGGCCGATGGCTTTTAGGGTGAGGTCTGGTTCATCGATTTTGTCCATTATGTAGAGGATTTGTAGGGATGGGAGGGCGAGGAGTACCAGGACGATAGCAGGTAGGATTGTCCAGATCAGCTCTACTTCTTGGGCGTCTACAGCATTGGACGAGAGTTTTTCTGTTAGTATGTGGGCTAAAAGGTAGAGAACTAGGCTGCAGATAGCTAGGGCAACGATTAGGGCGTGGTCGTGGAATTCAACGAGTTCTTCTATGATGGGTGATGAGGCGTCTTGGAATCCTAGTTGGGAGTGGTTGGCCACATGAGATGTACAGGATTTTTACCTGTGATTTAGTCTTGACAAGGCTATGTAATTGGTTTACTAACGTCTCATAAGAAAGAAGCATGAGCGGTTAATGCAGTTGGCTTGAAACCAGCATGTGAGGGTTCGATTCCTTCCTTTCTTGTACTTGGACGAAGGCCGGTTCCTCGAAAGTATGGTATGGGGGAGGGCAGCCGTGGATTCATTCAACGTTTGTGGTAGTTAGTTCTGGTTGTAGGACTTTTCGTTTGGCCGAAAAGGCTTCTCAGATGATGAATATTAGTATGATTACGGCTACTATTGAGATTAGGGAGCCGATGGAGGAAATGGTGTTTCATAGTGTGTAGGCGTCGGGATAGTCCGAGTATCGTCGGGGTATTCCTGCTAGGCCTAGGAAGTGCTGGGGGAAGAACGTTAGGTTTACTCCTGTAAATATTACCCCGAAGTGGGCTTTTGCTCATGTTTGGTGTAGGGTAAACCCAGTGAGTAGTGGGAATCAGTGAGTAAATCCTGCTAGAATGGCAAAGACGGCGCCTATGGATAGGACGTAGTGGAAGTGGGCAACTACGTAGTACGTGTCGTGCAGGGCGATGTCTAGGGAAGAGTTTGCAAGAACGATTCCTGTTAATCCTCCGATGGTAAATAGGAAGATAAATCCTAGAGCTCATAGTATTGGGGGGGTCTCATTTGATTGTTCCTCCGTGCAGGGTGGCTAGTCAGCTAAATACTTTGATTCCGGTAGGGATGGCAATGATTATAGTGGCTGATGTAAAGTAGGCTCGGGTATCAACGTCTATTCCTACTGTAAACATGTGGTGAGCTCAGACGATGAATCCTAGGAAGCCGATGGATAGTATGGCTCAGACTATTCCCATGTAGCCGAAGGGCTCCTTTTTGCCTGAGTAGTACGTGACTACGTGTGAGATGATTCCGAACCCCGGTAGGATCAGAATATAGACTTCTGGGTGTCCGAAGAATCAGAATAGGTGTTGGTACAGGATTGGGTCTCCTCCTCCAGCGGGGTCGAAGAATGTGGTGTTTAGGTTTCGATCAGTTAGTAATATTGTAATACCGGCGGCGAGTACGGGGAGTGATAGAAGGAGTAGGATGGCGGTAATTAGTACGGATCAGACAAATAGTGGGGTTTGGTATTGTGAGAGTGCGGGGGGTTTTATGTTGATGGCTGTGGTGATAAAGTTGATGGCCCCAAGGATGGAGGAGATACCGGCTAAGTGGAGTGAGAAGATAGCCAGGTCTACTGAAGCTCCGGCGTGGGCAAGGTCACCTGCTAGGGGAGGGTAGACAGTTCAGCCTGTGCCGGCGCCAGCTTCTACAGTGGATGAGGCTAGTAGGAGGAGGAATGATGGGGGGAGGAGTCAAAAGCTTATGTTGTTTATTCGCGGGAATGCTATGTCGGGGGCACCGATTATGAGGGGGACTAATCAGTTGCCGAATCCTCCGATCATGATGGGTATGACTATAAAGAAGCTTATTACAAAGGCGTGAGCGGTAACGATTACATTGTAAATTTGGTCGTCGCCTAGGAGAGTTCCTGGTTGTCCTAGTTCTGCGCGGATTAATAGGCTGAGTGCGGTGCCGACTATTCCTGCTCATGCCCCGAAGATGAGGTACAGGGTGCCAATATCCTTATGGTTAGTGGAAAATAGTCATCGGTTGATGAAGGTGACGGGTAAGATGGCTGAGTGTTGAAGCGTTAGGCTGTAGTCCTTTTTACAGAGGTTTAATTCCTCTTCTTATCGGCTCTGTAGTGAAATTCATGTTGAGTTGCAAGCTCATCGATGCGCACTAGGGTGCGTCAGGGTCTTTGTAGGCAGAAGCCAATTGGTTTAGGCATTTAGCTGTTAACTAGAGTTTTGTGGGATCGAAGCCCATCTGTCTAGGGAGGCTTTAGCTTAATTAAAGCGTCTGACTTGCATTCAGAAGATACAGGTTAATATTCTGTAAGTCTTAATGTGCAGAAACTAAGAGGGTTTAACTCTTATTTAAGGCTTTGAAGGCCTTCGGTTTGGGGTGTTATCCTAAGTTTCTAGACAATGGCATGTATTATTGGGGACAGGGGAAGTAAGAGGATTGATAGTGAGGCAAGGACCGCAGTAGGTGTGCTTGGGGCTTTGCTAGTGTATCATTGTTTTATGTGGTTAGAGGAGTTGGGGGGAAGGGTAATTGTTGAGTGGTATGCGAGGCGTAGGTAGAAGAAGAGGCTGAGCAGTGATAGCATGGCAATTGCCATGGCTGCTGGTGTTATTTCCTGTTTAGTTAGTTCTTGGATGATAAGTCACTTTGGTATAAAGCCTGTTAATGGGGGGAGGCCTGCTAGGGATAAAAGTACTAGTATTAGGGTGGCGTTTAGCACTGGGGTTTTTGTTCATGAGGTTGTGATCATGGATAGGTTAAGGGCTTTGATTTTGTTAAGGGCTAGGAATACGGCTGATGTTATGATTGTGTATAGGTAGAAGGTAAGTAAGGCCAATTTGGGGCTGTAAACTAGGATGATGGCGATTCAGCCTAAGTGGGAGATGGACGAGAAGGCTAGGATTTTGCGTGTTTGTGTTTGGTTCAGTCCTATTCAGCCTCCTAGTGCTGTTGAGGCTAGGGCCATGGCGGTGAGTAGAGCTGGGTCGAGGGATTTGGATGTTAGTAGGAGCAGGGTTAGTGGGGGGAATTTTATGAGGGTCGAGAGTAGCAGGGCTGTTATTAGTGGCGATCCTTGTAGAACTTCTGGGAATCAGAAGTGAAATGGCACTAGGCCCAGTTTAATAGCGATTGCTGCTGTCAGTAGTAGACAGGAGGTTGGGTGGTTTATTTGTGTGATGTCTCATTGGCCGGTGACTCAGGCATTGGTTATGCTAGAGAATAGGACCAGGGCGGAAGCAGCTGCTTGGGTTAGGAAGTATTTCGTTGCGGCTTCTACTGCTCGTGGGTGGTGGGATTTGGCAATTAGGGGAATGATGGCTAGTGCGTTGATCTCCAGTCCTGTCCAGGCCAGAACTCAGTGGTTGCTGGAAATTGTGATTGTGGTGCCCAAGATGAGGCTGAAGGTTATGATTGGGGTCGCGTAAGGGTTCATTAGTAGAGGAGGGGGTTAAGCCATCATTTTCGGGGTATGGGCCCGATAGCTTGATTAGCTGACTCTACTAGAAAATAATATAAGGGAAGTATGGAGAATTTTGATTTCTCTTGTGTGGGTTCAATTCCTACTTTTCTAAGGTCAACAGGAAATGAGAGGGCTGTTATACCTCTATGTTCACTTTATCATAGTGACCCTTTGTAGTTCAGGCACATTTCCTTATGTAAGGAGGTAGGCCTGCATAGCAGATAGGTATGCTGATGTGTCAGAGGCACAGAGCTAGTGTGAGGGGTAGGAAGTTTTTTCATAGTAGGTGCATTAGTTGGTCATATCGGAATCGTGGGTATGAAGCTCGGACCCATAAGAAACCAGAAGATAGTAGGAGGACTTTTGTGGCTAGGATGACGGGGAATAGTTCTGTGGGTGGCCCTAGGGCGCTTGGGTTTAGGAATATGATGGCTGTAAGTGTATTTATTAGCATAATGTTCGCATATTCAGCTAGGAAGAATAAGGCGAAGGGTCCTGCGGCGTATTCAACGTTAAACCCTGAGACTAGCTCAGATTCGCCCTCTGTGAGGTCAAAAGGAGCTCGGTTTGTCTCTGCTAGGGTGGATACGTATCATATTATTGCTAGGGGTCATGAGGAGAAAATGAAGTATAGAGGCTCCTGTGCGACGGCAAAGGAGCTGAGTGTGTAGCTTCCGCTTAGTATGATTATTGATAGCAGGATTATGGCCAGTGTCACTTCGTATGAAATGGTCTGTGCTACTGCCCGTAGGGCTCCGATTAGTGCGTATTTTGAGTTCGAGGCTCAGCCTGATCATAGGACTGAGTAGACGGCTAGGCTTGACATGGCTATTAGGAAGAGAACTCCGAGGTTTAGATCTGCTAGGGGAAATGGGAGTGGTAGTGGTGCTCAAGTGGTGAGGGCTAGGACAAGGGCTAGTATTGGTATCAGAATGAATAGAAGTGGGGAAGAGGTAGAGGGTCGGATGGGCTCTTTGGTAAATAGTTTCAGTCCGTCCGCAAATGGTTGAAGTAGGCCAAAAGGCCCGACAACGTTAGGGCCTTTGCGGGATTGTATGTAGCTTAGGATTTTCCGTTCTACTAGGGTTAGGAAGGCTACGGCAATCAGGATTGGGATGATGTATAGGAGGGATATAATGAGGCAGCTTAGTGTTGTTATTTGAATCATGGGTGAAGCTAGGGAGAGGATTTGAACCTCTGGGGAAAGGGCTTAAGCCTTCTGCACTTGCCGGGCTCTGCCACTCTAGCTGGTCCTTTTCTAGGATTGAAAGTGGTGGGGGAAGGCCCTCTTCACGGTTTAGTTGGTTTCACTGCTTAGAGCGGGGGGGGGGCGTGCTTGTGGTATTGGCCCCACTTTCCCGGTCCTTTCGTACTGGGGAGAGTGTGTCATAGATAGAAACCGACCTGGATTGCTCCGGTCTGAACTCAGATCACGTAGGACTGTTAATCGTTGAACAAACGAACCCTTAATAGCGGCTGCACCATTAGGATGTCCTGATCCAACATCGAGGTCGTAAACCCCCCTGTCGATATGGGCTCTTGAGGGGGATTGCGCTGTTATCCCTGGGGTAGCTTGGTCCATTAATCAATTATATTGGGTCTGGTCACTGTTAGCACTTTGAGGGGTAGCTCTAGGTAAAGAGGTATGGTCTTGTTTTTGGAGGATTTGTTCTCCTCCAAGGTCGCCCCAACCGAAAAATATCGACCAGGCTCTGCGATGGTAGTGGCCCCAGTGGGGTTGATTGAGGATTCGCGGTGGTCGTTGATTTTTAAGTTCCACAGGGTCTTCTCGTCTTATGTTCACATCCCCGCTTTTGCACGGGGAGATCAATTTCACTGATTATCTGTGAGAGACAGTTAAGACCTCGTTTAGCCATTCATACAAGTCTCGATTTATGGGACAATTGATTGCGCTATCTTTGCACGGTTAGGATACCGCGGCCGTTAAACCTAAGTCACCGGGCAGGCATCACCTTCAATACTTGTTTAATTTGCTGAAGGCTATGTTTTTGGTAAACAGTCGGGCCTTATTAATTTGCCGAGTTCCTTTCACAGATTTTAATCGCTCTTATAGGCGCTCCTGAGTCGGGTTAACAGGGTTAGTTAATACGTGGTCTTGTAGGGGTTTTTGTATCTGTCTAGGTCTGTTAATAATGTTTCTATGTAAGCTTGCGCCGTTAGAGGGGTGTGGCCCTGTACATGAGGGGCCTAGGATGATTCCTAGGATTGTTATGAGGATGGCAGCGGTTTTGGTGATAAGGGGTATGGTTATTGGGGGGGTTTTGGTTGGTGTGATGAAAGAGGTAATGATTATTCCTGCTGTAATGCTGCCTAGGGCGAGTCGGGTTAGGGGGGCGGTGATTAGTGGGTTGTTTTCGTTTATTGATACTATTGGGGGGATTCGGGTTTGTCCAGCTTGGACTAGGATGGTTATGCGGATGCTGTAGGTTGCGGTGAATGCTGTGGCTATAAGGGTTAGGAGTAGGGCTCAAGTATTTAGGTATGATGTGTTTAAGCTTTCGATGATGAGGTCTTTTGAGTAGAATCCGGCTAGGAATGGGGTTCCTATCAGCGCCAGGTTTCCGATGGTTAGGCAGGAAGTAGTGACTGGGAGTATTTTCTGTAGGCCTCCTATCTTTCGGATATCTTGTTCTCCGTTTAGGTTGTGGATGATAGACCCTGAGCATAGGAATAGTATGGCTTTAAAGAAGGCATGGGTTGAGATGTGTAGGAAGGCTAGTTGTGGGAGGTTTAGTCCGATAGTGACTATTATTAGTCCTAGTTGGCTGGATGTTGAGAAAGCAATGATTTTTTTGATGTCATTTTGGGTTAGGGCGCATGTGGCAGCGAATAGGGTTGATAGAGCACCTAGGCATAGGCAGGCAGTTAGGGCTGTCTGGTTGGTGGCTAGCAGGGGGTGCATGCGGATGAGCAGGAAGATTCCGGCTACTACTATGGTACTGGAGTGCAGTAGGGCTGATACTGGGGTGGGGCCTTCTATTGCTGCGGGCAGTCATGGGTGGAGTCCAAATTGGGCGGATTTTCCTGCGGCTGCGAGGATTAATCCTATGAGGGGGAGGATTGGGGTTTGGTGGGGGTGTACGGCTTGTTGGATCTCTCAGGTGTTGAATGTTGAAGCTAGTCATGCTATGCTCAGGATCAGTCCGATGTCTCCGATTCGGTTGTAGATTACGGCTCGTAGGGCGGCGGTGTTGGCATCTGCTCGGCCTTGTCATCAGCCGATGAGAAGGAAGGACATGATTCGTACTCCTTCCCAGCCTACGAATAGGAGGAATATGTTGTTTGCGGTTGTTAGGAGGAGTATGGCGACTAGGAATGTCAGTAGGTAGGTGAAAAATTTTGTTACGTATGGCTCTGAGGCCATGTATCATATGGCGAATTGTAGGATTGATCATGTTACAAATAGGGCGATTGGAAGAAATGTTATTGAGTATTGGTCTATTTTTAGGCTCAGGGGGATTTTAAAGTTTATAATGAATTTTCACTCCCAGTGGCAGGTGACAGATTCTACTCCCGAGTAGATGAATGCGGTTGTAGGGGCTAGGCTAATTAGGAATGCGGTTTTAACAGCGCGGGTGGTGGCTTGTGGGGTGTTTTTAAAGTTTTTAAATAGAAATGGCAG
Source organism: Anser brachyrhynchus (assembly GCF_964034855.1). Classification (NCBI taxonomy): domain Eukaryota; kingdom Metazoa; phylum Chordata; class Aves; order Anseriformes; family Anatidae; genus Anser; species Anser brachyrhynchus. The sequence goes on from NW_027664112.1 coordinate 373,656, forward strand.
GATGATTGGGGTTAGGAGGATTGTCAGCGTGAGTAGTGTGAGGGAGTTGATTAGTAGTGTGGGGTTCACTATTTTTACTTGGATTTGCACCAAGATGGGTGGTTCCTAAGACCAGTGGATTGCTGTTATCCTTTAAAAGTAAGGGGGCTGAGGTTTTAGGCTCAGATGTAAGAGTTAGCAGCTCTTGTTGGTTAAACCCTCCCCTCGGCAGGTAAGAAGGTTTGAACTTCTATTCTTAGAATCACAGTCTAATGTTTGGTTTAAACTATACTTGCATGAGGGGATTCCGGAGATCAGTTCGGGTTTGAGGATTAGGAGGAATATTGGGATAATGTGGAGTGTTATGAGCAGGTGTTCTCGCGTGGTTGAGTTTTGCATAGATGTGATGTGGGAGGGGATTGAGCCTCGTTGGGTCATTAGTAGTATGAATAAGGTGTAGGAGGCGGTTAGTAGGGTTGCGATTCCTGTTAGGATGATCGTGAAGGCAGATCAGTTGAATAAGGTGATTATAATGGTTAGCTCTGCTATGAGGTTTGTTGTTGGGGGTAAGGCTATGTTTGTTAGATTGGCCAGCAATCATCAGGTAGCTATGAGTGGTAGGAGAGGTTGTAGGCCTCGTGTGAGTAGTAGAATTCGGCTGTGCGTACGTTCATAGTTTGTGTTGGCTAGGCAGAATAGTATGGAGGAAGTTAGTCCATGGGAAATTATTAGGATCATTGCCCCTGAGAATGATCAGTGGGTTTGGATTATTCCTGCGGCGATAACTAGGCCTATGTGGCTAACGGATGAATAAGCGATTAGTGATTTTAGGTCTGTCTGTCGTAGGCAGATTGAGCTAGTCATTAGGGCGCCTCATAGGGCCAGGGTTAGGAAGGGGTAGTGCAGGAGGTTGGACAGTGGGCCCATAAATAGAGTGACTCGTATAATTCCGTATCCTCCTAGCTTTAGTAGTAGGGCGGCGAGGAGTATTGAGCCTGCGATGGGTGCTTCTACGTGGGCTTTTGGCAGTCAGAGGTGTAGGCCGTATAGTGGGGCTTTTACTATGAATGCTATGAGCAGTGCTAGACCTGATAGTATTCCTGTCCATGAGGTGGATAGGGTTGGGTGGGTTAGTTGTAGGGTTGGCAGGTGCAGGGTGCCAATTTTCACGTATAGGTGTATGATTGTGATTAGCAGGGGTAGAGAGCTTACTGGCGTGTAGAATAGCAGGTAGATGCCAGCGCTTAGGCGTTCTGGTTGGTTCCCCCATCGGGTGATTAAGATTAGGGTGGGAATGAGGGTTGCTTCAAATGAGATGTAAAATAGTGCTAGTTCTGTGGTGGAAAAGGCTAGTAGGATGAATGGCTGGACTGCGACTAAGGTTGAGATAAAGATTCGTTTGCGTTGTAGGGGTTCTTGTTGCAGGTGGTTTTGGCTTGCTATGATTATGAGTGGGAGTAGTCAGCAGGATAGTACTAGGAGGGGGGATGAGATTTGGTCAATTCCTGTTCAGTTGGATAAAAATTTGTAGGGGTAGTAGGTTGGGATTAATCACTGTAGGCTTAGGGCAGCGATTAGGAGGCTGTATAAGGTGGTGTTAGTCCATAGAAATTTTGGTGGAGACAGCAGGGCTGTTGGAAGAAGTATGATTGTGGGTAGGATGATTTTTAGCATTGCAGGAGGTTTAGGTTGTGTAGATGGTCGGAGCCATGTGTGCGGGTGGAGGCTACTAGGATGGCCAGGCCTGTGCCCGCCTCACACGCTGAGAAGGTTAGCATGAGAATTGGTACCATGGTGAATGAGGAGACTTGGTTTTCGATGGATCATATTGATAGGCCTACGAATATCGATAATATTATGCTTTCAAGGCATAGTAGGGCGGATACTAGGTGGGTTCGGTGGAAGGCTAGTCCTAGTCCGCTGAAAATGAAGGCTGAGTAGAAGCTTAAATGTAGGGGCGACATAAGAAAGTTACAGGGTTGGCTGTAATCTGCTGGGTCGAAACCAGCTATCTTTTTGGTTAGACTAACTTTCTGTTATTCTGCTCATTCTAGGCCCCCTTGAATTCACTCGTAGGCCAGTCCGAGTGTTAGGAGAAGGAGGATCACTACAGTTCAGGTGAGGGTCATTAGGGGGGATTGGAGTTGGACGGCTCATGGCAGGGGGAGTAGGAGGGCGATTTCTAGGTCGAATAGGACGAACAGGATGGCTACTGAGGAAGAATCGGACTGAGAATGGTAATCGAGCAGATCCAAGTGGGTCGAATCCACATTCGTACGGTGAGAGTTTCTCTGAGTCGGGGTTTATTTGGGCGAGTCAGAAGTTTAATGCGGTTAGGGCGGCGCTTAGGATTGATGATAGGGCGAATATGAACATGAGTGCGTTCATTGCTCTCCTCTGGGTTTATACCAGATTCTAGAGATTGGAAGTCAATTGTAATTAATATACTAGAAGAGCAAGATCCTCATCAGTAGATGGTTATGTAGAGGAATAGTCAGATGACGTCTACGAAGTGTCAGTATCAGGCTGCTGCCTCGAATCCGAAGTGGTGGTCTGATGTAAAGTGGAACTTGATCAGTCGGAAGAGGCAGACGGTCAGGAAGGAGGATCCGATGATTACGTGGAGTCCGTGGAATCCAGTGGCAACGAAGAAGGTAGATCCGTAGACGCTATCGGCGATTGAGAATGGGGCTTCGTGGTATTCTATTGCTTGTAGGGCTGTGAAGTAGAATCCCAGGAGGATCGTTAGGGTTAGGGCGTGGATGGCGTGTTTTCGCCTTCTTTCGCCTTTCGCCTTTTGGCGTGTTTTTCCTTCTGTGATGCTGTGATGGGCTCACGTTACGGTAACGCCTGAGGCTAGTAGGATGGCTGTGTTTAGTAGGGGGACTTCTATCGGGTTGAGTGGTTTAATTCCTGTTGGGGGTCATTGGCCTCCTAGTTCTGGGGTTGGGGCCAGGCTCGAGTGGAAGAACGCTCAGAAGAACCCTAAGAAGAAGAATGCTTCGGATGTGATGAAAAGGATTATGCCGTATCGTAGGCCTTTTTGGACTGTGGGAGTGTGATGGCCTTGGAAGGTGCTTTCTCGTACAATGTCTCGTCATCATTGGAGTATTACTAGGAGTATTGAGATGAGGCCTAGGGTTAGTAGTATGGATGAGTTGTAGTGGAATCACATGATTAATCCTGAGGTTGTGAGTAGGGCGGCGGCTGCCCCGAAGATTGGTCAAGGGCTTGGGTCAACTATGTGGTATGAGTGTGCTTGGTGTGCCATTAGATGTTTTCTTGTAAGTATAGGCTTAGAAGGAGCACGAAGACGTAGGCCTGGATTATGGCTACTGCTACTTCTAGGATGGTTAGGAGTAGTAGGATGATTATTGTTAGGATGGATACTGCAGGAAGGGTGGGTATTAATGCAATGGAGGCTGTAGAGATGAGTTGGATGAGTAAGTGTCCTGCTGTAAGGTTGGCTGTAAGGCGGACTCCGAGGGCTAGGGGGCGGATTAGTAGGCTGGTTGTTTCGATCAGGATTAGTGCGGGGATTAGGGGTGTAGGGGTACCTTCGGGTAATAGGTGGTCTAAAGAGGCTGATGGTTGGTTTCGTAGGCCTGTTAGTAGTGTGGCGAGCCATAGTGGGAAGGCTAGGGCTATGTTCATAGATAGTTGGGTGGTTGGGGTGAATGTATATGGAAGGAGGCCTAGAAGGTTGATTGTAAGAAGTATGATTATTAGGGATGTAAATATTATGGCTCATTTGTGGCCATTTTTGTTGAGTGGGACTATTAGTTGTTTTGTGATTAGGTGAAGGAGTCATGTTTGGATAGTAGAAAGGCGGTTGTTGATTCATCGGTTGTTTGGGGACGGGAATAGTAGGGCTGGGAAGAGTAGGGATAGTAGGATTAAGGGGATGCCGAATAGATTGGGGCTGGAAAATTGGTCAAAGAAGCTTAGGTTCATGGTCAGGATCATGGTGTGGGTTTGGTAGTGAGGGAGGTCTTATTTGATGGGGGGTTGGTTGTGGTGAAGGCTAGTAGTTTTGGTTGGATGAGGAGTGCTAGGGTTAATCAGGTTATAATTATGATTGAAAATCATGGTGCGGGGTTAAGCTGTGGCATATCATCAAGGAGGGGGAAGTCCCTCTTTGGCTAGCTTAAAAGGCAAGTGCTGTTGCATAGCTTCTTAATGATTAGGATGATGATAGAAGGGACGATCAGGCCTCGAAATGTGGGAGTGGGGTTGATTCTACTACAATGGGTATGTAGCTGTGATTAGCCCCGCAAATTTCTGAGCATTGTCCGTAAAAAATCCCAGGCCGGGTGGTAATGAATGAAGTTTGGTTTAGTCGGCCTGGGATTGCGTCTGTTTTAACTCCGAGCATTGGGACTGCTCAGGAGTGGAGTACGTCTCCTGCAGTAATGATCACGCGGATGGGGGATTCTATTGGGATAACTACGCGGTGGTCAACTTCTAGCAGTCGGAAGTGGCCGTTGGGTAAGTCTGGGGTGGGCACTATGTAGGAGTCGAAGGATAGGTCTTTGAAGTCTGTGTATTCGTAGCTTCAGTATCATTGGTGGCCGATGGCTTTTAGGGTGAGGTCTGGTTCATCGATTTTGTCCATTATGTAGAGGATTTGTAGGGATGGGAGGGCGAGGAGTACCAGGACGATAGCAGGTAGGATTGTCCAGATCAGCTCTACTTCTTGGGCGTCTACAGCATTGGACGAGAGTTTTTCTGTTAGTATGTGGGCTAAAAGGTAGAGAACTAGGCTGCAGATAGCTAGGGCAACGATTAGGGCGTGGTCGTGGAATTCAACGAGTTCTTCTATGATGGGTGATGAGGCGTCTTGGAATCCTAGTTGGGAGTGGTTGGCCACATGAGATGTACAGGATTTTTACCTGTGATTTAGTCTTGACAAGGCTATGTAATTGGTTTACTAACGTCTCATAAGAAAGAAGCATGAGCGGTTAATGCAGTTGGCTTGAAACCAGCATGTGAGGGTTCGATTCCTTCCTTTCTTGTACTTGGACGAAGGCCGGTTCCTCGAAAGTATGGTATGGGGGAGGGCAGCCGTGGATTCATTCAACGTTTGTGGTAGTTAGTTCTGGTTGTAGGACTTTTCGTTTGGCCGGAAAGGCTTCTCAGATGATGAATATTAGTATGATTACGGCTACTATTGAGATTAGGGAGCCGATGGAGGAAATGGTGTTTCATAGTGTGTAGGCGTCGGGATAGTCCGAGTATCGTCGGGGTATTCCTGCTAGGCCTAGGAAGTGCTGGGGGAAGAACGTTAGGTTTACTCCTGTAAATATTACCCCGAAGTGGGCTTTTGCTCATGTTTGGTGTAGGGTAAACCCAGTGAGTAGTGGGAATCAGTGAGTAAATCCTGCTAGAATGGCAAAGACGGCGCCTATGGATAGGACGTAGTGGAAGTGGGCAACTACGTAGTACGTGTCGTGCAGGGCGATGTCTAGGGAAGAGTTTGCAAGAACGATTCCTGTTAATCCTCCGATGGTAAATAGGAAGATAAATCCTAGAGCTCATAGTATTGGGGGGGTCTCATTTGATTGTTCCTCCGTGCAGGGTGGCTAGTCAGCTAAATACTTTGATTCCGGTAGGGATGGCAATGATTATAGTGGCTGATGTAAAGTAGGCTCGGGTATCAACGTCTATTCCTACTGTAAACATGTGGTGAGCTCAGACGATGAATCCTAGGAAGCCGATGGATAGTATGGCTCAGACTATTCCCATGTAGCCGAAGGGCTCCTTTTTGCCTGAGTAGTACGTGACTACGTGTGAGATGATTCCAAACCCCGGTAGGATCAGAATATAGACTTCTGGGTGTCCGAAGAATCAGAATAGGTGTTGGTACAGGATTGGGTCTCCTCCTCCAGCGGGGTCGAAGAATGTGGTGTTTAGGTTTCGATCAGTTAGTAATATTGTAATACCGGCGGCGAGTACGGGGAGTGATAGAAGGAGTAGGATGGCGGTAATTAGTACGGATCAGACAAATAGTGGGGTTTGGTATTGTGAGAGTGCGGGGGGTTTTATGTTGATGGCTGTGGTGATAAAGTTGATGGCCCCAAGGATGGAGGAGATACCGGCTAAGTGGAGTGAGAAGATAGCCAGGTCTACTGAAGCTCCGGCGTGGGCAAGGTTACCTGCTAGGGGAGGGTAGACAGTTCAGCCTGTGCCGGCGCCAGCTTCTACAGTGGATGAGGCTAGTAGGAGGAGGAATGATGGGGGGAGGAGTCAAAAGCTTATGTTGTTTATTCGCGGGAATGCTATGTCGGGGGCACCGATTATGAGGGGGACTAATCAGTTGCCGAATCCTCCGATCATGATGGGTATGACTATAAAGAAGCTTATTACAAAGGCGTGAGCGGTAACGATTACATTGTAAATTTGGTCGTCGCCTAGGAGAGTTCCTGGTTGTCCTAGTTCTGCGCGGATTAATAGGCTGAGTGCGGTGCCGACTATTCCTGCTCATGCCCCGAAGATGAGGTACAGGGTGCCAATATCCTTATGGTTAGTGGAAAATAGTCATCGGTTGATGAAGGTGACGGGTAAGATGGCTGAGTGTTGAAGCGTTAGGCTGTAGTCCTTTTTACAGAGGTTTAATTCCTCTTCTTATCGGCTCTGTAGTGAAATTCATGTTGAGTTGCAAGCTCATCGATGCGCACTAGGGTGCGTCAGGGTCTTTGTAGGCAGAAGCCAATTGGTTTAGGCATTTAGCTGTTAACTAGAGTTTTGTGGGATCGAAGCCCATCTGTCTAGGGAGGCTTTAGCTTAATTAAAGCGTCTGACTTGCATTCAGAAGATACAGGTTAATATTCTGTAAGTCTTAATGTGCAGAAACTAAGAGGGTTTAACTCTTATTTAAGGCTTTGAAGGCCTTCGGTTTGGGGTGTTATCCTAAGTTTCTAGACAATGGCATGTATTATTGGGGACAGGGGAAGTAAGAGGATTGATAGTGAGGCAAGGACCGCAGTAGGTGTGCTTGGGGCTTTGCTAGTGTATCATTGTTTTATGTGGTTAGAGGAGTTGGGGGGAAGGGTAATTGTTGAGTGGTATGCGAGGCGTAGGTAGAAGAAGAGGCTGAGCAGTGATAGCATGGCAATTGCCATGGCTGCTGGTGTTATTTCCTGTTTAGTTAGTTCTTGGATGATAAGTCACTTTGGTATAAAGCCTGTTAATGGGGGGAGGCCTGCTAGGGATAAAAGTACTAGTATTAGGGTGGCGTTTAGCACTGGGGTTTTTGTTCATGAGGTTGTGATCATGGATAGGTTAAGGGCTTTGATTTTGTTAAGGGCTAGGAATACGGCTGATGTTATGATTGTGTATAGGTAGAAGGTAAGTAAGGCCAATTTGGGGCTGTAAACTAGGATGATGGTGATTCAGCCTAAGTGGGAGATGGACGAGAAGGCTAGGATTTTGCGTGTTTGTGTTTGGTTCAGTCCTATTCAGCCTCCTAGTGCTGTTGAGGCTAGGGCCATGGCGGTGAGTAGAGCTGGGTCGAGGGATTTGGATGTTAGTAGGAGCAGGGTTAGTGGGGGGAATTTTATGAGGGTCGAGAGTAGCAGGGCTGTTATTAGTGGCGATCCTTGTAGAACTTCTGGGAATCAGAAGTGAAATGGCACTAGGCCCAGTTTAATAGCGATTGCTGCTGTCAGTAGTAGACAGGAGGTTGGGTGGTTTATTTGTGTGATGTCTCATTGGCCGGTGACTCAGGCATTGGTTATGCTAGAGAATAGGACCAGGGCGGAAGCAGCTGCTTGGGTTAGGAAGTATTTCGTTGCGGCTTCTACTGCTCGTGGGTGGTGGGATTTGGCAATTAGGGGAATGATGGCTAGTGTGTTGATCTCCAGTCCTGTCCAGGCCAGAACTCAGTGGTTGCTGGAAATTGTGATTGTGGTGCCCAAGATGAGGCTGAAGGTTATGATTGGGGTCGCGTAAGGGTTCATTAGTAGAGGAGGGGGTTAAACCATCATTTTCGGGGTATGGGCCCGATAGCTTGATTAGCTGACTCTACTAGAAAATAATATAAGGGAAGTATGGAGAATTTTGATTTCTCTTGTGTGGGTTCAATTCCTACTTTTCTAAGGTCAACAGGAAATGAGAGGGCTGTTATACCTCTATGTTCACTTTATCATAGTGACCCTTTGTAGTTCAGGCACATTTCCTTATGTAAGGAGGTAGGCCTGCATAGCAGATAGGTATGCTGATGTGTCAGAGGCACAGAGCTAGTGTGAGGGGTAGGAAGTTTTTTCATAGTAGGTGCATTAGTTGGTCATATCGGAATCGTGGGTATGAAGCTCGGACCCATAAGAAACCAGAAGATAGTAGGAGGACTTTTGTGGCTAGGATGACGGGGAATAGTTCTGTGGGTGGCCCTAGGGCGCTTGGGTTTAGGAATATGATGGCTGTAAGTGTATTTATTAGCATAATGTTCGCATATTCAGCTAGGAAGAATAAGGCGAAGGGTCCTGCGGCGTATTCAACGTTAAACCCTGAGACTAGCTCAGATTCACCCTCTGTGAGGTCAAAAGGAGCTCGGTTTGTCTCTGCTAGGGTGGATACGTATCATATTATTGCTAGGGGTCATGAGGAGAAAATGAAGTATAGAGGCTCCTGTGCGATGGCAAAGGAGCTGAGTGTGTAGCTTCCGCTTAGTATGATTATTGATAGCAGGATTATGGCCAGTGTCACTTCGTATGAAATGGTCTGTGCTACTGCCCGTAGGGCTCCGATTAGTGCGTATTTTGAGTTCGAGGCTCAGCCTGATCATAGGACTGAGTAGACGGCTAGGCTTGACATGGCTATTAGGAAGAGAACTCCGAGGTTTAGATCTGCTAGGGGAAATGGGAGTGGTAGTGGTGCTCAAGTGGTGAGGGCTAGGACAAGGGCTAGTATTGGTATCAGAATGAATAGAAGTGGGGAAGAGGTAGAGGGTCGGATGGGCTCTTTGGTAAATAGTTTCAGTCCGTCCGCAAATGGTTGAAGTAGGCCAAAAGGCCCGACAACGTTAGGGCCTTTGCGGGATTGTATGTAGCTTAGGATTTTCCGTTCTAATAGGGTTAGGAAGGCTACGGCAATCAGGATTGGGATGATGTATAGGAGGGATATAACGAGGCAGCTTAGTGTTGTTATTTGAATTATGGGTGAAGCTAGGGAGAGGATTTGAACCTCTGGGGAAAGGGCTTAAGCCTTCTGCACTTGCCGGGCTCTGCCACTCTAGCTGGTCCTTTTCTAGGATTGAAAGTGGTGGGGGAAGGCCCTCTTCACGGTTTAGTTGGTTTCACTGCTTAGAGGGGGGGGGCGTGCTTGTGGTATTGGCCCCACTTTCCCGGTCCTTTCGTACTGGGGAGAGTGTGTCATAGATAGAAACCGACCTGGATTGCTCCGGTCTGAACTCAGATCACGTAGGACTGTTAATCGTTGAACAAACGAACCCTTAATAGCGGCTGCACCATTAGGATGTCCTGATCCAACATCGAGGTCGTAAACCCCCCTGTCGATATGGGCTCTTGAGGGGGATTGCGCTGTTATCCCTGGGGTAGCTTGGTCCATTAATCAATTATATTGGGTCTGGTCACTGTTAGCACTTTGAGGGGTAGCTCTAGGTAAAGAGGTATGGTCTTGTTTTTGGAGGATTTGTTCTCCTCCAAGGTCGCCCCAACCGAAAAATATCGACCAGGCTCTGCGATGGTAGTGGCCCCAGTGGGGTTGATTGAGGATTCGCGGTGGTCGTTGATTTTTAAGTTCCACAGGGTCTTCTCGTCTTATGTTCACATCCCCGCTTTTGCACGGGGAGATCAATTTCACTGATTATCTGTGAGAGACAGTTAAGACCTCGTTTAGCCATTCATACAAGTCTCGATTTATGGGACAATTGATTGCGCTACCTTTGCACGGTTAGGATACCGCGGCCGTTAAACCTAAGTCACCGGGCAGGCATCACCTTCAATACTTGTTTAATTTGCTGAAGGCTATGTTTTTGGTAAACAGTCGGGCCTTATTAATTTGCCGAGTTCCTTTCACAGATTTTAATCGCTCTTATAGGCGCTCCTGAGTCGGGTTAACAGGGTTAGTTAATACGTGGTCTTGTAGGGGTTTTTGTATCTGTCTAGGTCTGTTAATAATGTTTCTATGTAAGCTTGCGCCGTTAGAGGGGTGTGGCCCTGAGTTACTTATTTTAGCATTAATTCTCCTATATTCATAGGTTGACCTGTTTGTGATAAGGGAATCATCTTATTTTGGTATTTTTAGGTGGTGGAGCTTTGACGCACTCTTTTTTGATGGCTGCTTTAGGGCCCACGGTAGGATCAGTAGTAAGAATTATCCGCTAGTCGAGGTTGTGTCCTTTTTTAATGGAGCTGTCCCTCCATTAAATAGCTCTTAATCATCTCATTAGGGTTCAGGATGTCCGGTAGGGAGGATTAAGGGGGAACTTAGATTCGTTTCACAGGTAACCAGCTATCACCCAGCTCGGTTGGCTTTTCACCTCTACTGACAAGTCATCCCACTCTTTTGCAACAGAGACGGGTTCGCTCTCTTTAACTGCTTGAAAGTAGCTCGCTTGGGTTTCGGGGGGGCAAACTTTAGTTCACTTTGCTTGGTTGTTCTCGCTAAACCATGATGCAAAAGGTACAAGGGTTGATCTTTGCTGTCTGTCGCTTTGATTGTTTCACTGCTATTTCATCTTTCCCTTACGGTACTGGGGTCTCTATCGCGTCTAAGTGTCTTTTCTATCGCCTATACTAAGACTGTAAAATGCTTTAGTTTAATTAGTTTAGTAAATTCTTTAGTTTTGGTGTACTATTTGTGTGGTTGAGCTAGAGGGGGGGCTTCAAGACGATCCGGTCTAGTAGATATCTTTCAGGTGTAAGCTGAGTGCTTTGGTGTTATAGCTACGTCTTGATATTCTAAGTACACCTTCCGGTACACTTACCTTGTTACGACTTACCTCATCTTCAGCGTATTTATGGTATTAGTTATGTGGGATGTGGCTTTTGAGGAGGGTGACGGGCGGTATGTACGTGCCCCAGGGCCGGCTTAAAGTAGGCTCTATTGTCCCACTTTACTGCTAAATCCGCCTTCCAGAAGTGGTTTCACGCTTCTTTCCGTGTGCCCTATGAATGGGGAATGTAGCCCATTTCTTCCACTCCATAGGCTATACCTTGACCTGTCTTATTAGCGGGGTGCTATTGTGTCCACTGTTGTGCTCTCATTCGAGGTGGGCTGGCGACGGCGGTATGTAGGCTGTGTTGGCAAGGGGTGGTTGGGTTATTCGGGGATTATCGATTGTAGAACAGGCTCCTCTAGGTGGGTTTGGGGCACCGCCAAGTCCTTAGAGTTTTAAGCGTTTGTGCTCGTAGTTCTCTGGCGGATACTTCGGTAAAGTAAGTATCAAGATTTAGGGCCAGGCATAGTGGGGTGTCTAATCCCAGTTTGGGCCCTGGCTTTCGTGGGTTTAAATCAGTCGTTAGTTCCTAAGATCATCTTAATGGTGTGTTTAGGTGCATCTTGGGCTTATGACAGCTCAGTTGCATTTTGATCTTAGTTAGCTAGGATAGGCATTTTACCACTCTTTACGCCGTGTCAATAGGACGGTTGATTTGGGTTTCTTGTATGACCGCGGTGGCTGGCACAAGATTTACCAACCCTTGAAGTTAGGCTGTTGCTATAACTAAGTCAAGTTTGCACTCATTGCTTAATGTTAATTACTGCTGAATACCCGTGGGGGCGTGGCTTAGCGAGGCGTCTTGGGCTACTACTTGGGTGTGCCTGATACCCGCTCCTCAAGGCCTGTATGGGGGTAGGTGGTCGAGGGCGTTTACACTGGGGCGCGGATACTTGCATGTATATATTTAGCAAAAACCAACCGTAAGGTTAGGACTAAGTCTTTTGTCCGCAGGCATGTTTTATGCCATCTTGGCAACTTCAGTGCCATGCTTTGTGTTAAGCTATGTGGACGGGGGTGTGGTTAGCTGATAGTTGAGTGGTGAGTGAGAGTGAAGTATATGAAATTATTGCTTGTGTTTACTATTTTTAGTACTGGAGTTTCTCTAATAAGTTTAAGTTATTTTGTATGTGTTTGTGTGTATATGTACATCGTTCCGATGATGTCATGGAAGGGATGATTAATGGAGTTTTAGAGGTAGTTTGCTGGGATTGGGCGATGAAGGTTTATGCTACATGGTGGTTAGCGAAAGTTTACTGGTTTAGTTTGTGAAGCGCAGGGGTTGCGCTTAATGATTTGTTGTTTTGTGCTATGTCCAACAAGCATTCATCCAATAGCCCCATTTAACCCGGAGGGTGGAGGTAACATTAACTGAATGTGGTCAAAGTGCATCAGTGTCAGGATGATTCCCCATATACGCCAACCGTCTCATCGAGGGACCCTTGAAATATAGGATAGGCCGTGAGGCAGGTGTGTCCAGGCTTAGATTGTGGGACCCCCGAGATCACTGGGAATAGCCACCTGTGAGGTAACCCCGGAAAAAATAAGAGGAACCAGAGGCGCCAAAAAGCTGGAACATGCCGCGATTACGCATTGAGAAGGTGAAAGTACTCACAGATGCCACTTTGAAGGGCAAGGAGGGGTGAGTGAACCCAATGGATGGCCCTGACCGAGGAACCAGAGGCGCAAAAATGTGAGGAGGGCGAGGGGTTTAGGGGGAACGTATGGGCCTGAAGCTAGTCATACCGGACATTATGTGCAACGGGTTGCTGATTTCACGTGAGGAGTACGATTAATAAATCCGTCTGATACGAACTGCATGAGATATGTGGTGGAGAGTTGTTGTTGGAGCATGTCCTGTGAGCATTCATTAAAATGGGGTCTTGTTATGCGCTTGAGTGGAGTTGTATTGGGTGTTGTGGGGTATGGTCCTAGAACATTCATGCCGGGTGGTTTGGTAGGAGTGTGTTTAAGGGTTTAATGGCCGTGTACATGTATGGGTTTAGCACCTGCTTATAAGATAGTCCGTATATAATGTATATTACTGGTACTATAGTATGTATGTATATGGGGTATATAAATTTATGCACGAATATGCATAACCAAATACCCCCGCCTCGGGGGGGGAGGGGGGGGGGGTTAAGCATAATGGCATAGATGGGGTAGAATTATTGGGGGCTTGCGGTTAGTTCCTGTAGTTGAGAACAATGGCGGCTTTTCGAGCCGCAGGCCTCGGGTAGTGTCCGGGCAGGAATAATGACTTATTTTATGTTTTTTTTAGGGATTTGCTTTGCGGTGGGTGTTTTGGGTGTGGCGTCGAATCCTTCGCCGTATTATGGGGTTGTTGGTTTGGTGTTAGCGTCTGTGGCGGGGTGCGGGTGGTTGCTGGGCCTTGGGGTTTCGTTCGTGGCTTTAGTGCTGTTTATGGTGTATTTGGGGGGTATGCTGGTGGTGTTTGTTTATTCAGTAGCTTTAGCAGCGGAGCCTTTCCCTGGGGCTTGGGGGGATTGACGGGTGATTGGATGTGCAGTAGCGTTTGTGGCAATTGTTTTTGGGGGGTTGGTGTTTGGGGGGTTTATGGGGGCTTGGAAGTTCGGGGTTTCTACTGTGAATAATGTTGGGGTGTTTGTTGTTCGGTCGGATTTTAGTGGAGTTTCCATGTTTTATTCACATGGGGCAGGGATGTTTTTAGTGGCGGGTTGGGGGCTGTTGTTGACTTTGTTTGTTGTATTGGAGCTTGTGCGGGGGTTGTCGCGGGGTGCTATTCGGGCGGTTTAGGGGTTAGGGTCAGAGAATAGTTTATTGAAAATGCCAGCTTTGGGAGCTGGAGATAAAGGTTTGAGTCCTTTTTTTCTGAGTTTGGGGTACTCTAAGAAGTGGTAAGTCTTCAATCTTTGGTTTACAAGACCAATGTTTTTATAAACTATTAGAGTATTTAGCAGTTGAGTATTTTGTTTTCTAGGGCGCTTGCGGCGGGGAGGAGAAATAGGAGGATAGTGAAGTAGGCGATTGAAGCGAGTTGGCCGATGATGATGAATGGGTGTTCGACGGGTTGGCTTCCTACTCATGTTAGGACGAGGAGGTCGGCGACTAGTACTCAGAATAGGAGCTGGGAGAGTGGTCGGAATGTTATTGCTCGTTGTTTTGATTTGTGCAGGAATGGGATTAGGAATAGGATCAGTACGGAGGTGGCCAGTGCTAATACGCCTCCTAGTTTATTTGGGATTGAACGTAGGATGGCGTAGGCGAATAGGAAGTATCATTCTGGCTTGATGTGTGGTGGGGTTACTAGCGGGTTTGCTGGGGTGAAGTTTTCTGGGTCTCCCAGGAGGTTAACCGCTCATGCTTCTTTCTTATGAGACGTTAGTAAACCAATTACATAGCCTTGTCAAGACTAAATCACAGGTAAAAATCCTGTACATCTCATGTGGCCAACCACTCCCAACTAGGATTCCAAGACGCCTCATCACCCATCATAGAAGAACTCGTTGAATTCCACGACCACGCCCTAATCGTTGCCCTAGCTATCTGCAGCCTAGTTCTCTACCTTTTAGCCCACATACTAACAGAAAAACTCTCGTCCAATGCTGTAGACGCCCAAGAAGTAGAGCTGATCTGGACAATCCTACCTGCTATCGTCCTGGTACTCCTCGCCCTCCCATCCCTACAAATCCTCTACATAATGGACGAAATCGACGAACCAGACCTCACCCTAAAAGCCATCGGCCACCAATGATACTGAAGCTACGAATACACAGACTTCAAAGACCTATCATTCGACTCCTACATAGTGCCCACCCCAGACTTACCCAACGGCCACTTCCGACTGCTAGAAGTTGACCACCGCGTAGTTATCCCAATAGAATCCCCCATCCGCGTAATCATTACTGCAGGAGACGTACTCCACTCCTGAGCAGTCCCAACGCTCGGAGTTAAAACAGACGCAATCCCAGGCCGACTAAACCAAACTTCATTCATTACCACCCGGCCTGGGATTTTTTACGGACAATGCTCAGAAATTTGCGGGGCTAATCACAGCTACATACCCATTGTAGTAGAATCAACCCCACTCCCACATTTCGAGGCCTGATCGTCCCTTCTATCATCATCCTAATCATTAAGAAGCTATGCAACAGCACTAGCCTTTTAAGCTAGCCAAAGAGGGACTTCCCCCTCCTTAATGATATGCCACAGCTTAACCCCGCACCATGATTTTCAATCATAATTATAACCTGATTAACCCTAGCACTCCTCATCCAACCAAAACTACTAGCCTTCACCACAACCAACCCCCCATCAAATAAGACCTCCCTCACTACCAAACCCACACCATGATCCTGACCATGAACCTAAGCTTCTTTGACCAATTTTCCAGCCCCAATCTATTCGGCATCCCCTTAATCCTACTATCCCTACTCTTCCCAGCCCTACTATTCCCGTCCCCAAACAACCGATGAATCAACAACCGCCTTTCTACTATCCAAACATGACTCCTTCACCTAATCACAAAACAACTAATAGTCCCACTCAACAAAAATGGCCACAAATGAGCCATAATATTTACATCCCTAATAATCATACTTCTTACAATCAACCTTCTAGGCCTCCTTCCATATACATTCACCCCAACCACCCAACTATCTATGAACATAGCCCTAGCCTTCCCACTATGGCTCGCCACACTACTAACAGGCCTACGAAACCAACCATCAGCCTCTTTAGCCCACCTATTACCCGAAGGTACCCCTACACCCCTAATCCCCGCACTAATCCTGATCGAAACAACCAGCCTACTAATCCGCCCCCTAGCCCTCGGAGTCCGCCTTACAGCCAACCTTACAGCAGGACACTTACTCATCCAACTCATCTCTACAGCCTCCATTGCATTAATACCCACCCTTCCTGCAGTATCCATCCTAACAATAATCATCCTACTACTCCTAACCATCCTAGAAGTAGCAGTAGCCATAATCCAGGCCTACGTCTTCGTGCTCCTTCTAAGCCTATACTTACAAGAAAACATCTAATGGCACACCAAGCACACTCATACCACATAGTTGACCCAAGCCCTTGACCAATCTTCGGGGCAGCCGCCGCCCTACTCACAACCTCAGGATTAATCATGTGATTCCACTACAACTCATCCATACTACTAACCCTAGGCCTCATCTCAATACTCCTAGTAATACTCCAATGATGACGAGACATTGTACGAGAAAGCACCTTCCAAGGCCATCACACTCCCACAGTCCAAAAAGGCCTACGATACGGCATAATCCTTTTCATCACATCCGAAGCATTCTTCTTCTTAGGGTTCTTCTGAGCGTTCTTCCACTCGAGCCTGGCCCCAACCCCAGAACTAGGAGGCCAATGACCCCCAACAGGAATTAAACCACTCAACCCGATAGAAGTCCCCCTACTAAACACAGCCATCCTACTAGCCTCAGGCGTTACCGTAACGTGAGCCCATCACAGCATCACAGAAGGAAACCGAAAACACGCCATCCACGCCCTAACCCTAACGATCCTCCTGGGATTCTACTTCACAGCCCTACAAGCAATAGAATACCACGAAGCCCCATTCTCAATCGCCGATAGCGTCTACGGATCTACCTTCTTCGTTGCCACTGGATTCCACGGACTCCACGTAATCATCGGATCCTCCTTCCTGACCGTCTGCCTCTTCCGACTGATCAAGTTCCACTTTACATCAGACCACCACTTCGGATTCGAGGCAGCAGCCTGATACTGACACTTCGTAGACGTCATCTGACTATTCCTCTACATAACCATCTACTGATGAGGATCTTGCTCTTCTAGTATATTAATTACAATTGACTTCCAATCTCTAGAATCTGGTATAAACCCAGAGGAGAGCAATGAACGCACTCATGTTCATATTCGCCCTATCATCAATCCTAAGCGCCGCCCTAACCGCATTAAACTTCTGACTCGCCCAAATAAACCCCGACTCAGAGAAACTCTCACCGTACGAATGTGGATTCGACCCACTTGGATCTGCTCGATTACCATTCTCAGTCCGATTCTTCCTCAGTAGCCATCCTGTTCGTCCTATTCGACCTAGAAATCGCCCTCCTACTCCCCCTGCCATGAGCCGTCCAACTCCAATCCCCCCTAATGACCCTCACCCTGAACTGTAGTGATCCTCCTTCTCCTAACACTCGGACTGGCCTACGAGTGAATTCAAGGGGGCCTAGAATGAGCAGAATAACAGAAAGTTAGTCTAACCAAAAAGATAGCTGGTTTCGACCCAGCAGATTACAGCCAACCCTGTAACTTTCTTATGTCGCCCCTACATTTAAGCTTCTACTCAGCCTTCATTTTCAGCGGACTAGGACTAGCCTTCCACCGAACCCACCTAGTATCCGCCCTACTATGCCTTGAAAGCATAATATTATCGATATTCGTAGGCCTATCAATATGATCCATCGAAAACCAAGTCTCCTCATTCACCATGGTACCAATTCTCATGCTAACCTTCTCAGCGTGTGAGGCGGGCACAGGCCTGGCCATCCTAGTAGCCTCCACCCGCACACATGGCTCCGACCATCTACACAACCTAAACCTCCTGCAATGCTAAAAATCATCCTACCCACAATCATACTTCTTCCAACAGCCCTGCTGTCTCCACCAAAATTTCTATGGACTAACACCACCTTATACAGCCTCCTAATCGCTGCCCTAAGCCTACAGTGATTAATCCCAACCTACTACCCCTACAAATTTTTATCCAACTGAACAGGAATTGACCAAATCTCATCCCCCCTCCTAGTACTATCCTGCTGACTACTCCCACTCATAATCATAGCAAGCCAAAACCACCTGCAACAAGAACCCCTACAACGCAAACGAATCTTTATCTCAACCTTAGTCGCAGTCCAGCCATTCATCCTACTAGCCTTTTCCACCACAGAACTAGCACTATTTTACATCTCATTTGAAGCAACCCTCATTCCCACCCTAATCTTAATCACCCGATGGGGGAACCAACCAGAACGCCTAAGCGCTGGCATCTACCTGCTATTCTACACGCCAGTAAGCTCTCTACCCCTGCTAATCACAATCATACACCTATACGTTCAAATTGGCACCCTGCACCTGCCAACCCTACAACTAACCCACCCAACCCTATCCACCTCATGGACAGGAATACTATCAGGTCTAGCACTGCTCATAGCATTCATAGTAAAAGCCCCACTATACGGCCTACACCTCTGACTGCCAAAAGCCCACGTAGAAGCACCCATCGCAGGCTCAATACTCCTCGCCGCCCTACTACTAAAGCTAGGAGGATACGGAATTATACGAGTCACTCTATTTATGGGCCCACTGTCCAACCTCCTGCACTACCCCTTCCTAACCCTGGCCCTATGAGGCGCCCTAATGACTAGCTCAATCTGCCTACGACAGACAGACCTAAAATCACTAATCGCTTATTCATCCGTTAGCCACATAGGCCTAGTTATCGCCGCAGGAATAATCCAAACCCACTGATCATTCTCAGGGGCAATGATCCTAATAATTTCCCATGGACTAACTTCCTCCATACTATTCTGCCTAGCCAACACAAACTATGAACGTACGCACAGCCGAATTCTACTACTCACACGAGGCCTACAACCTCTCCTACCACTCATAGCTACTTGATGATTGCTGGCCAATCTAACAAACATAGCCTTACCCCCAACAACAAACCTCATAGCAGAGCTAACCATTATAATCACCTTATTCAACTGATCTGCCTTCACGATCATCCTAACAGGAATCGCAACCCTACTAACCGCCTCCTACACCTTATTCATACTACTAATGACCCAACGAGGCTCAATCCCCTCCCACATCACATCTATGCAAAACTCAACCACGCGAGAACACCTGCTCATAACACTCCACATTATCCCAATATTCCTCCTAATCCTCAAACCCGAACTGATCTCCGGAATCCCCTCATGCAAGTATAGTTTAAACCAAACATTAGACTGTGATTCTAAGAATAGAAGTTCAAACCTTCTTACCTGCCGAGGGGAGGGTTTAACCAACAAGAGCTGCTAACTCTTACATCTGAGCCTAAAACCTCAGCCCCCTTACTTTTAAAGGATAACAGCAATCCACTGGTCTTAGGAACCACCCATCTTGGTGCAAATCCAAGTAAAAGTAGTGAACCCCACACTACTAATCAACTCCCTCACACTACTCACGCTGACAATCCTCCTAACCCCAATCATCCTGCCATTTCTATTTAAAAACTTTAAAAACACCCCACAAGCCACCACCCGCGCTGTTAAAACCGCATTCCTAATTAGCCTAGCCCCTACAACCGCATTCATCTACTCGGGAGTAGAATCTGTCACCTGCCACTGGGAGTGAAAATTCATTATAAACTTTAAAATCCCCCTGAGCCTAAAAATAGACCAATACTCAATAACATTTCTTCCAATCGCCCTATTTGTAACATGATCAATCCTACAATTCGCCATATGATACATGGCCTCAGAGCCATACGTAACAAAATTTTTCACCTACCTACTGACATTCCTAGTCGCCATACTCCTCCTAACAACCGCAAACAACATATTCCTCCTATTCGTAGGCTGGGAAGGAGTACGAATCATGTCCTTCCTTCTCATCGGCTGATGACAAGGCCGAGCAGATGCCAACACCGCCGCCCTACGAGCCGTAATCTACAACCGAATCGGAGACATCGGACTGATCCTGAGCATAGCATGACTAGCTTCAACATTCAACACCTGAGAGATCCAACAAGCCGTACACCCCCACCAAACCCCAATCCTCCCCCTCATAGGATTAATCCTCGCAGCCGCAGGAAAATCCGCCCAATTTGGACTCCACCCATGACTGCCCGCAGCAATAGAAGGCCCCACCCCAGTATCAGCCCTACTGCACTCCAGTACCATAGTAGTAGCCGGAATCTTCCTGCTCATCCGCATGCACCCCCTGCTAGCCACCAACCAGACAGCCCTAACTGCCTGCCTATGCCTAGGTGCTCTATCAACCCTATTCGCTGCCACATGCGCCCTAACCCAAAATGACATCAAAAAAATCATTGCTTTCTCAACATCCAGCCAACTAGGACTAATAATAGTCACTATCGGACTAAACCTCCCACAACTAGCCTTCCTACACATCTCAACCCATGCCTTCTTTAAAGCCATACTATTCCTATGCTCAGGGTCTATCATCCACAACCTAAACGGAGAACAAGATATCCGAAAGATAGGAGGCCTACAGAAAATACTCCCAGTCACTACTTCCTGCCTAACCATCGGAAACCTGGCGCTGATAGGAACCCCATTCCTAGCCGGATTCTACTCAAAAGACCTCATCATCGAAAGCTTAAACACATCATACCTAAATACTTGAGCCCTACTCCTAACCCTTATAGCCACAGCATTCACCGCAACCTACAGCATCCGCATAACCATCCTAGTCCAAGCTGGACAAACCCGAATCCCCCCAGTAGTATCAATAAACGAAAACAACCCACTAATCACCGCCCCCCTAACCCGACTCGCCCTAGGCAGCATTACAGCAGGAATAATCATTACCTCTTTCATCACACCAACCAAAACCCCCCCAATAACCATACCCCTTATCACCAAAACCGCTGCCATCCTCATAACAATCCTAGGAATCATCCTAGGCCCCTCATGTACAGGGCCACACCCCTCTAACGGCGCAAGCTTACATAGAAACATTATTAACAGACCTAGACAGATACAAAAACCCCTACAAGACCACGTATTAACTAACCCTGTTAACCCGACTCAGGAGCGCCTATAAGAGCGATTAAAATCTGTGAAAGGAACTCGGCAAATTAATAAGGCCCGACTGTTTACCAAAAACATAGCCTTCAGCAAATTAAACAAGTATTGAAGGTGATGCCTGCCCGGTGACTTAGGTTTAACGGCCGCGGTATCCTAACCGTGCAAAGATAGCGCAATCAATTGTCCCATAAATCGAGACTTGTATGAATGGCTAAACGAGGTCTTAACTGTCTCTCACAGATAATCAGTGAAATTGATCTCCCCGTGCAAAAGCGGGGATGTGAACATAAGACGAGAAGACCCTGTGGAACTTAAAAATCAACGACCACCGCGAATCCTCAATCAACCCCACTGGGGCCACTACCATCGCAGAGCCTGGTCGATATTTTTCGGTTGGGGCGACCTTGGAGGAGAACAAATCCTCCAAAAACAAGACCATACCTCTTTACCTAGAGCTACCCCTCAAAGTGCTAACAGTGACCAGACCCAATATAATTGATTAATGGACCAAGCTACCCCAGGGATAACAGCGCAATCCCCCTCAAGAGCCCATATCGACAGGGGGGTTTACGACCTCGATGTTGGATCAGGACATCCTAATGGTGCAGCCGCTATTAAGGGTTCGTTTGTTCAACGATTAACAGTCCTACGTGATCTGAGTTCAGACCGGAGCAATCCAGGTCGGTTTCTATCTATGACACACTCTCCCCAGTACGAAAGGACCGGGAAAGTGGGGCCAATACCACAAGCACGCCCCCCCCCCGCTCTAAGCAGTGAAACCAACTAAACCGTGAAGAGGGCCTTCCCCCACCACTTTCAATCCTAGAAAAGGACCAGCTAGAGTGGCAGAGCCCGGCAAGTGCAGAAGGCTTAAGCCCTTTCCCCAGAGGTTCAAATCCTCTCCCTAGCTTCACCCATGATTCAAATAACAACACTAAGCTGCCTCATTATATCCCTCCTATACATCATCCCAATCCTGATTGCCGTAGCCTTCCTAACCCTAGTAGAACGGAAAATCCTAAGCTACATACAATCCCGCAAAGGCCCTAACGTTGTTGGGCCTTTTGGCCTACTTCAACCATTTGCGGACGGACTGAAACTATTTACCAAAGAGCCCATCCGACCCTCTACCTCTTCCCCACTTCTATTCATTCTGATACCAATACTAGCCCTTGTCCTAGCCCTCACCACTTGAGCACCACTACCACTCCCATTTCCCCTAGCAGATCTAAACCTCGGAGTTCTCTTCCTAATAGCCATGTCAAGCCTAGCCGTCTACTCAGTCCTATGATCAGGCTGAGCCTCGAACTCAAAATACGCACTAATCGGAGCCCTACGGGCAGTAGCACAGACCATTTCATACGAAGTGACACTGGCCATAATCCTGCTATCAATAATCATACTAAGCGGAAGCTACACACTCAGCTCCTTTGCCGTCGCACAGGAGCCTCTATACTTCATTTTCTCCTCATGACCCCTAGCAATAATATGATACGTATCCACCCTAGCAGAGACAAACCGAGCTCCTTTTGACCTCACAGAGGGCGAATCTGAGCTAGTCTCAGGGTTTAACGTTGAATACGCCGCAGGACCCTTCGCCTTATTCTTCCTAGCTGAATATGCGAACATTATGCTAATAAATACACTTACAGCCATCATATTCCTAAACCCAAGCGCCCTAGGGCCACCCACAGAACTATTCCCCGTCATCCTAGCCACAAAAGTCCTCCTACTATCTTCTGGTTTCTTATGGGTCCGAGCTTCATACCCACGATTCCGATATGACCAACTAATGCACCTACTATGAAAAAACTTCCTACCCCTCACACTAGCTCTGTGCCTCTGACACATCAGCATACCTATCTGCTATGCAGGCCTACCTCCTTACATAAGGAAATGTGCCTGAACTACAAAGGGTCACTATGATAAAGTGAACATAGAGGTATAACAGCCCTCTCATTTCCTGTTGACCTTAGAAAAGTAGGAATTGAACCCACACAAGAGAAATCAAAATTCTCCATACTTCCCTTATATTATTTTCTAGTAGAGTCAGCTAATCAAGCTATCGGGCCCATACCCCGAAAATGATGGCTTAACCCCCTCCTCTACTAATGAACCCTTACGCGACCCCAATCATAACCTTCAGCCTCATCTTGGGCACCACAATCACAATTTCCAGCAACCACTGAGTTCTGGCCTGGACAGGACTGGAGATCAACGCACTAGCCATCATTCCCCTAATTGCCAAATCCCACCACCCACGAGCAGTAGAAGCCGCAACGAAATACTTCCTAACCCAAGCAGCTGCTTCCGCCCTGGTCCTATTCTCTAGCATAACCAATGCCTGAGTCACCGGCCAATGAGACATCACACAAATAAACCACCCAACCTCCTGTCTACTACTGACAGCAGCAATCGCTATTAAACTGGGCCTAGTGCCATTTCACTTCTGATTCCCAGAAGTTCTACAAGGATCGCCACTAATAACAGCCCTGCTACTCTCGACCCTCATAAAATTCCCCCCACTAACCCTGCTCCTACTAACATCCAAATCCCTCGACCCAGCTCTACTCACCGCCATGGCCCTAGCCTCAACAGCACTAGGAGGCTGAATAGGACTGAACCAAACACAAACACGCAAAATCCTAGCCTTCTCGTCCATCTCCCACTTAGGCTGAATCGCCATCATCCTAGTTTACAGCCCCAAATTGGCCTTACTTACCTTCTACCTATACACAATCATAACATCAGCCGTATTCCTAGCCCTTAACAAAATCAAAGCCCTTAACCTATCCATGATCACAACCTCATGAACAAAAACCCCAGTGCTAAACGCCACCCTAATACTAGTACTTTTATCCCTAGCAGGCCTCCCCCCATTAACAGGCTTTATACCAAAGTGACTTATCATCCAAGAACTAACTAAACAGGAAATAACACCAGCAGCCATGGCAATTGCCATGCTATCACTGCTCAGCCTCTTCTTCTACCTACGCCTCGCATACCACTCAACAATTACCCTTCCCCCCAACTCCTCTAACCACATAAAACAATGATACACTAGCAAAGCCCCAAGCACACCTACTGCGGTCCTTGCCTCACTATCAATCCTCTTACTTCCCCTGTCCCCAATAATACATGCCATTGTCTAGAAACTTAGGATAACACCCCAAACCGAAGGCCTTCAAAGCCTTAAATAAGAGTTAAACCCTCTTAGTTTCTGCACATTAAGACTTACAGAATATTAACCTGTATCTTCTGAATGCAAGTCAGACGCTTTAATTAAGCTAAAGCCTCCCTAGACAGATGGGCTTCGATCCCACAAAACTCTAGTTAACAGCTAAATGCCTAAACCAATTGGCTTCTGCCTACAAAGACCCTGACGCACCCTAGTGCGCATCGATGAGCTTGCAACTCAACATGAATTTCACTACAGAGCCGATAAGAAGAGGAATTAAACCTCTGTAAAAAGGACTACAGCCTAACGCTTCAACACTCAGCCATCTTACCCGTCACCTTCATCAACCGATGACTATTTTCCACTAACCATAAGGATATTGGCACCCTGTACCTCATCTTCGGGGCATGAGCAGGAATAGTCGGCACCGCACTCAGCCTATTAATCCGCGCAGAACTAGGACAACCAGGAACTCTCCTAGGCGACGACCAAATTTACAATGTAATCGTTACCGCTCACGCCTTTGTAATAAGCTTCTTTATAGTCATACCCATCATGATCGGAGGATTCGGCAACTGATTAGTCCCCCTCATAATCGGTGCCCCCGACATAGCATTCCCGCGAATAAACAACATAAGCTTTTGACTCCTCCCCCCATCATTCCTCCTACTACTAGCCTCATCCACTGTAGAAGCTGGCGCCGGCACAGGCTGAACTGTCTACCCTCCCCTAGCAGGTGACCTTGCCCACGCCGGAGCTTCAGTAGACCTGGCTATCTTCTCACTCCACTTAGCCGGTATCTCCTCCATCCTTGGGGCCATCAACTTTATCACCACAGCCATCAACATAAAACCCCCCGCACTCTCACAATACCAAACCCCACTATTTGTCTGATCCGTACTAATTACCGCCATCCTACTCCTTCTATCACTCCCCGTACTCGCCGCCGGTATTACAATATTACTAACTGATCGAAACCTAAACACCACATTCTTCGACCCCGCTGGAGGAGGAGACCCAATCCTGTACCAACACCTATTCTGATTCTTCGGACACCCAGAAGTCTATATTCTGATCCTACCGGGGTTCGGAATCATCTCACACGTAGTCACGTACTACTCAGGCAAAAAGGAGCCCTTCGGCTACATGGGAATAGTCTGAGCCATACTATCCATCGGCTTCCTAGGATTCATCGTCTGAGCTCACCACATGTTTACAGTAGGAATAGACGTTGATACCCGAGCCTACTTTACATCAGCCACTATAATCATTGCCATCCCTACCGGAATCAAAGTATTTAGCTGACTAGCCACCCTGCACGGAGGAACAATCAAATGAGACCCCCCCCAATACTATGAGCTCTAGGATTTATCTTCCTATTTACCATCGGAGGATTAACAGGAATCGTTCTTGCAAACTCTTCCCTAGACATCGCCCTGCACGACACGTACTACGTAGTTGCCCACTTCCACTACGTCCTATCCATAGGCGCCGTCTTTGCCATTCTAGCAGGATTTACTCACTGATTCCCACTACTCACTGGGTTTACCCTACACCAAACATGAGCAAAAGCCCACTTCGGGGTAATATTTACAGGAGTAAACCTAACGTTCTTCCCCCAGCACTTCCTAGGCCTAGCAGGAATACCCCGACGATACTCGGACTATCCCGACGCCTACACACTATGAAACACCATTTCCTCCATCGGCTCCCTAATCTCAATAGTAGCCGTAATCATACTAATATTCATCATCTGAGAAACCTTTTCGGCCAAACGAAAAGTCCTACAACCAGAACTAACTACCACAAACGTTGAATGAATCCACGGCTGCCCTCCCCCATACCATACTTTCGAGGAACCGGCCTTCGTCCAAGTACAAGAAAGGAAGGAATCGAACCCTCACATGCTGGTTTCAAGCCAACTGCATTAACCGCTCATGCTTCTTTCTTATGAGATGTTAGTAAACCAATTACATAGCCTTGTCAAGACTAAATCACAGGTAAAAATCCTGTACATCTCATGTGGCCAACCACTCCCAACTAGGATTCCAAGACGCCTCATCACCCATCATAGAAGAACTCGTTGAATTCCACGACCACGCCCTAATCGTTGCCCTAGCTATCTGCAGCCTAGTTCTCTACCTTTTAGCCCACATACTAACAGAAAAACTCTCGTCCAATGCTGTAGACGCCCAAGAAGTAGAGCTGATCTGGACAATCCTACCTGCTATCGTCCTGGTACTCCTCGCCCTCCCATCCCTACAAATCCTCTACATAATGGACGAAATCGACGAACCAGACCTCACCCTAAAAGCCATCGGCCACCAATGATACTGAAGCTACGAATACACAGACTTCAAAGACCTATCATTCGACTCCTACATAGTGCCCACCCCAGACTTACCCAACGGCCACTTCCGACTGCTAGAAGTTGACCACCGCGTAGTTATCCCAATAGAATCCCCCATCCGCGTAATCATTACTGCAGGAGACGTACTCCACTCCTGAGCAGTCCCAACGCTCGGAGTTAAAACAGACGCAATCCCAGGCCGACTAAACCAAACTTCATTCATTACCACCCGGCCTGGGATTTTTTACGGACAATGCTCAGAAATTTGCGGGGCTAATCACAGCTACATACCTACTGTAGTAGAATCAACCCCACTCCCACATTTCGAGGCCTGATCGTCCCTTCTATCATCATCCTAATCATTAAGAAGCTATGCAACAGCACTAGCCTTTTAAGCTAGCCAAAGAGGGACTTCCCCCTCCTTAATGATATGCCACAGCTTAACCCCGCACCATGATTTTCAATCATAATTATAACCTGATTAACCCTAGCACTCCTCATCCAACCAAAACTACTAGCCTTCACCACAACCAACCCCCCATCAAATAAGACCTCCCTCACTACCAAACCCACACCATGATCCTGACCATGAACCTAAGCTTCTTTGACCAATTTTCCAGCCCCAATCTATTCGGCATCCCCTTAATCCTACTATCCCTACTCTTCCCAGCCCTACTATTCCCGTCCCCAAACAACCGATGAATCAACAACCGCCTTTCTACTATCCAAACATGACTCCTTCACCTAATCACAAAACAACTAATAGTCCCACTCAACAAAAATGGCCACAAATGAGCCATAATATTTACATCCCTAATAATCATACTTCTTACAATCAACCTTCTAGGCCTCCTTCCATATACATTCACCCCAACCACCCAACTATCTATGAACATAGCCCTAGCCTTCCCACTATGGCTCGCCACACTACTAACAGGCATGTTTAACCATGTACGTGCCCCAGGGCCGGCTTAAAGTAGGCTCTATTGTCCCACTTTACTGCTAAATCCGCCTTCCAGAAGTGGTTTCACGCTTCTTTCCGTGTGCCCTATGAATAGGGAATGTAGCCCATTTCTTCCACTCCATAGGCTATACCTTGACCTGTCTTATTAGCGGGGTGCTATTGTGTCCACTGTTGTGCTCTCATTCGAGGTGGGCTGGCGACGGCGGTATGTAGGCTGTGTTGGCAAGGGGTGGTTGGGTTAATCGGGGATTATCGATTGTAGAACAGGCTCCTCTAGGTGGGTTTGGGGCACCGCCAAGTCCTTAGAGTTTTAAGCGTTTGTGCTCGTAGTTCTCTGGCGGATACTTCGGTAAAGTAAGTATCAAGATTTAGGGCCAGGCATAGTGGGGTATCTAATCCCAGTTTGGGCCCTGGCTTTCGTGGGTTTAAATCAGTCTTTAGTTCCTAAGATCATCTTAATGGTGTGTTTAGGTGCATCTTGGGCTTATGACAGCTTAGTTGCATTTTGATCTTAGTTAGCTAGGACAGGCATTTTACCACTCTTTACGCCGTGTCAATAGGACGGTTGATTTGGGTTTCTTGTATGACCGCGGTGGCTGGCACAAGATTTACCAACCCTTGAAGTTAGGCTGTTGCTATAACTAAGTCAAGTTTGCACTCATTGCTTAATGTTAATTACTGCTGAATACCCGTGGGGGCGTGGCTTAGCGAGGCGTCTTGGGCTACTACTTGGGTGTGCCTGATACCCGCTCCTCAAGGCCTGTATGGGGGTAGGTGGTCGAGGGCGTTTACACTGGGGCGCGGATACTTGCATGTATATATTTAGCAAAAACCAACCGTAAGGTTAGGACTAAGTCTTTTGTCCGCAGGCATGTTTTATGCCATCTTGGCAACTTCAGTGCCATGCTTTGTGTTAAGCTATGTGGACGGGGGTGTGGTTAGCTGATAGTTGAGTGGTGAGTGAGAGTGAAGTATATGAAATTATTGCTTGTGTTTACTATTTTTAGTACTGGAGTTTCTCTAAGTCCTAGGACTAGGAGGAAATGGTGTTTCATAGTGTGTAGGCGTCGGGATAGTCCGAGTATCGTCGGGGTATTCCTGCTAGGCCTAGGAAGTGCTGGGGGAAGAACGTTAGGTTTACTCCTGTAAATATTACCCCGAAGTGGGCTTTTGCTCATGTTTGGTGTAGGGTAAACCCAGTGAGTAGTGGGAATCAGTGAGTAAATCCTGCTAGAATGGCAAAGACGGCGCCTATGGATAGGACGTAGTGGAAGTGGGCAACTACGTAGTACGTGTCGTGCAGGGCGATGTCTAGGGAAGAGTTTGCAAGAACGATTCCTGTTAATCCTCCGATGGTAAATAGGAAGATAAATCCTAGAGCTCATAGTATTGGGGGGGGGCCTCATTTGATTGTTCCTCCGTGCAGGGTGGCTAGTCAGCTAAATACTTTGATTCCGGTAGGGATGGCAATGATTATAGTGGCTGATGTAAAGTAGGCTCGGGTATCAACGTCTATTCCTACTGTAAACATGTGGTGAGCTCAGACGATGAATCCTAGGAAGCCGATGGATAGTATGGCTCAGACTATTCCCATGTAGCCGAAGGGCTCCTTTTTGCCTGAGTAGTACGTGACTACGTGTGAGATGATTCCGAACCCCGGTAGGATCAGAATATAGACTTCTGGGTGTCCGAAGAATCAGAATAGGTGTTGGTACAGGATTGGGTCTCCTCCTCCAGCGGGGTCGAAGAATGTGGTGTTTAGGTTTCGATCAGTTAGTAATATTGTAATACCGGCGGCGAGTACGGGGAGTGATAGAAGGAGTAGGATGGCGGTAATTAGTACGGATCAGACAAATAGTGGGGTTTGGTATTGTGAGAGTGCGGGGGGTTTTATGTTGATGGCTGTGGTGATAAAGTTGATGGCCCCAAGGATGGAGGAGATACCGGCTAAGTGGAGTGAGAAGATAGCCAGGTCTACTGAAGCTCCGGCGTGGGCAAGGTCACCTGCTAGGGGAGGGTAGACAGTTCAGCCTGTGCCGGCGCCAGCTTCTACAGTGGATGAGGCTAGTAGGAGGAGGAATGATGGGGGGAGGAGTCAAAAGCTTATGTTGTTTATTCGCGGGAATGCTATGTCGGGGGCACCGATTATGAGGGGGACTAATCAGTTGCCGAATCCTCCGATCATGATGGGTATGACTATAAAGAAGCTTATTACAAAGGCGTGAGCGGTAACGATTACATTGTAAATTTGGTCGTCGCCTAGGAGAGTTCCTGGTTGTCCTAGTTCTGCGCGGATTAATAGGCTGAGTGCGGTGCCGACTATTCCTGCTCATGCCCCGAAGATGAGGTACAGGGTGCCAATATCCTTATGGTTAGTGGAAAATAGTCATCGGTTGATGAAGGTGACGGGTAAGATGGCTGAGTGTTGAAGCGTTAGGCTGTAGTCCTTTTTACAGAGGTTTAATTCCTCTTCTTATCGGCTCTGTAGTGAAATTCATGTTGAGTTGCAAGCTCATCGATGCGCACTAGGGTGCGTCAGGGTCTTTGTAGGCAGAAGCCAATTGGTTTAGGCATTTAGCTGTTAACTAGAGTTTTGTGGGATCGAAGCCCATCTGTCTAGGGAGGCTTTAGCTTAATTAAAGCGTCTGACTTGCATTCAGAAGATACAGGTTAATATTCTGTAAGTCTTAATGTGCAGAAACTAAGAGGGTTTAACTCTTATTTAAGGCTTTGAAGGCCTTCGGTTTGGGGTGTTATCCTAAGTTTCTAGACAATGGCATGTATTATTGGGGACAGGGGAAGTAAGAGGATTGATAGTGAGGCAAGGACCGCAGTAGGTGTGCTTGGGGCTTTGCTAGTGTATCATTGTTTTATGTGGTTAGAGGAGTTGGGGGGAAGGGTAATTGTTGAGTGGTATGCGAGGCGTAGGTAGAAGAAGAGGCTGAGCAGTGATAGCATGGCAATTGCCATGGCTGCTGGTGTTATTTCCTGTTTAGTTAGTTCTTGGATGATAAGTCACTTTGGTATAAAGCCTGTTAATGGGGGGAGGCCTGCTAGGGATAAAAGTACTAGTATTAGGGTGGCGTTTAGCACTGGGGTTTTTGTTCATGAGGTTGTGATCATGGATAGGTTAAGGGCTTTGATTTTGTTAAGGGCTAGGAATACGGCTGATGTTATGATTGTGTATAGGTAGAAGGTAAGTAAGGCCAATTTGGGGCTGTAAACTAGGATGATGGCGATTCAGCCTAAGTGGGAGATGGACGAGAAGGCTAGGATTTTGCGTGTTTGTGTTTGGTTCAGTCCTATTCAGCCTCCTAGTGCTGTTGAGGCTAGGGCCATGGCGGTGAGTAGAGCTGGGTCGAGGGATTTGGATGTTAGTAGGAGCAGGGTTAGTGGGGGGAATTTTATGAGGGTTGAGAGTAGCAGGGCTGTTATTAGTGGCGATCCTTGTAGTACTTCTGGGAATCAGAAGTGAAATGGCACTAGGCCCAGTTTAATAGCGATTGCTGCTGTCAGTAGTAGACAGGAGGTTGGGTGGTTTATTTGTGTGATGTCTCATTGGCCAGTGACTCAGGCATTGGTTATGCTAGAGAATAGGACCAGGGCGGAAGCAGCTGCTTGGGTTAGGAAGTATTTCGTTGCGGCTTCTACTGCTCGTGGGTGGTGGGATTTGGCAATTAGGGGAATGATGGCTAGTGCGTTGATCTCCAGTCCTGTCCAGGCCAGAACTCAGTGGTTGCTGGAAATTGTGATTGTGGTGCCCAAGATGAGGCTGAAGGTTATGATTGGGGTCGCGTAAGGGTTCATTAGTAGAGGAGGGGGTTAAACCATCATTTTCGGGGTATGGGCCCGATAGCTTGATTAGCTGACTCTACTAGAAAATAATATAAGGGAAGTATGGAGAATTTTGATTTCTCTTGTGTGGGTTCAATTCCTACTTTTCTAAGGTCAACAGGAAATGAGAGGGCTGTTATACCTCTATGTTCACTTTATCATAGTGACCCTTTGTAGTTCAGGCACATTTCCTTATGTAAGGAGGTAGGCCTGCATAGCAGATAGGTATGCTGATGTGTCAGAGGCACAGAGCTAGTGTGAGGGGTAGGAAGTTTTTTCATAGTAGGTGCATTAGTTGGTCATATCGGAATCGTGGGTATGAAGCTCGGACCCATAAGAAACCAGAAGATAGTAGGAGGACTTTTGTGGCTAGGATGACGGGGAATAGTTCTGTGGGTGGCCCTAGGGCGCTTGGGTTTAGGAATATGATGGCTGTAAGTGTATTTATTAGCATAATGTTCGCATATTCAGCTAGGAAGAATAAGGCGAAGGGTCCTGCGGCGTATTCAACGTTAAACCCTGAGACTAGCTCAGATTCACCCTCTGTGAGGTCAAAAGGAGCTCGGTTTGTCTCTGCTAGGGTGGATACGTATCATATTATTGCTAGGGGTCATGAGGAGAAAATGAAGTATAGAGGCTCCTGTGCGATGGCAAAGGAGCTGAGTGTGTAGCTTCCGCTTAGTATGATTATTGATAGCAGGATTATGGCCAGTGTCACTTCGTATGAAATGGTCTGTGCTACTGCCCGTAGGGCTCCGATTAGTGCGTATTTTGAGTTCGAGGCTCAGCCTGATCATAGGACTGAGTAGACGGCTAGGCTTGACATGGCTATTAGGAAGAGAACTCCGAGGTTTAGATCTGCTAGGGGAAATGGGAGTGGTAGTGGTGCTCAAGTGGTGATGGCTAGGACAAGGGCTACTATTGGTATCAGAATGAATAGAAGTGGGGAAGAGGTAGAGGGTCGGATGGGCTCTTTGGTAAATAGTTTCAGTCCGTCCGCAAATGGTTGAAGTAGGCCAAAAGGCCCGACAACGTTAGGGCCTTTGCGGGATTGTATGTAGCTTAGGATTTTCCGTTCTACTAGGGTTAGGAAGGCTACGGCAATCAGGATTGGGATGATGTATAGGAGGGATATAACGAGGCAGCTTAGTGTTGTTATTTGAATCATGGGTGAAGCTAGGGAGAGGATTTGAACCTCTGGGAAAAGGGCTTAAGCCTTCTGCACTTGCCGGGCTCTGCCACTCTAGCTGGTCCTTTTCTAGGATTGAAAGTGGTGGGGGAAGGCCCTCTTCACGGTTTAGTTGGTTTCACTGCTTAGAGGGGGGGGGCGTGCTTGTGGTATTGGCCCCACTTTCCCGGTCCTTTCGTACTGGGGAGAGTGTGTCATAGATAGAAACCGACCTGGATTGCTCCGGTCTGAACTCAGATCACGTAGGACTGTTAATCGTTGAACAAACGAACCCTTAATAGCGGCTGCACCATTAGGATGTCCTGATCCAACATCGAGGTCGTAAACCCCCCTGTCGATATGGGCTCTTGAGGGGGATTGCGCTGTTATCCCTGGGGTAGCTTGGTCCATTAATCAATTATATTGGGTCTGGTCACTGTTAGCACTTTGAGGGGTAGCTCTAGGTAAAGAGGTATGGTCTTGTTTTTGGAGGATTTGTTCTCCTCCAAGGTCGCCCCAACCGAAAAATATCGACCAGGCTCTGCGATGGTAGTGGCCCCAGTGGGGTTGATTGAGGATTCGCGGTGGTCGTTGATTTTTAAGTTCCACAGGGTCTTCTCGTCTTATGTTCACATCCCCGCTTTTGCACGGGGAGATCAATTTCACTGATTATCTGTGAGAGACAGTTAAGACCTCGTTTAGCCATTCATACAAGTCTCGATTTATGGGACAATTGATTGCGCTATCTTTGCACGGTTAGGATACCGCGGCCGTTAAACCTAAGTCACCGGGCAGGCATCACCTTCAATACTTGTTTAATTTGCTGAAGGCTATGTTTTTGGTAAACAGTCGGGCCTTATTAATTTGCCGAGTTCCTTTCACAGATTTTAATCGCTCTTATAGGCGCTCCTGAGTCGGGTTAACAGGGTTAGTTAATACGTGGTCTTGTAGGGGTTTTTGTATCTGTCTAGGTCTGTTAATAATGTTTCTATGTAAGCTTGCGCCGTTAGAGGGGTGTGGCCCTGTACATGAGGGGCCTAGGATGATTCCTAGGATTGTTATGAGGATGGCAGCGGTTTTGGTGATAAGGGGTATGGTTATTGGGGGGGTTTTGGTTGGTGTGATGAAAGAGGTAATGATTATTCCTGCTGTAATGCTGCCTAGGGCGAGTCGGGTTAGGGGGGCGGTGATTAGTGGGTTGTTTTCGTTTATTGATACTACTGGGGGGATTCGGGTTTGTCCAGCTTGGACTAGGATGGTTATGCGGATGCTGTAGGTTGCGGTGAATGCTGTGGCTATAAGGGTTAGGAGTAGGGCTCAAGTATTTAGGTATGATGTGTTTAAGCTTTCGATGATGAGGTCTTTTGAGTAGAATCCGGCTAGGAATGGGGTTCCTATCAGCGCCAGGTTTCCGATGGTTAGGCAGGAAGTAGTGACTGGGAGTATTTTCTGTAGGCCTCCTATCTTTCGGATATCTTGTTCTCCGTTTAGGTTGTGGATGATAGACCCTGAGCATAGGAATAGTATGGCTTTAAAGAAGGCATGGGTTGAGATGTGTAGGAAGGCTAGTTGTGGGAGGTTTAGTCCGATAGTGACTATTATTAGTCCTAGTTGGCTGGATGTTGAGAAAGCAATGATTTTTTTGATGTCATTTTGGGTTAGGGCGCATGTGGCAGCGAATAGGGTTGATAGAGCACCTAGGCATAGGCAGGCAGTTAGGGCTGTCTGGTTGGTGGCTAGCAGGGGGTGCATGCGGATGAGCAGGAAGATTCCGGCTACTACTATGGTACTGGAGTGCAGTAGGGCTGATACTGGGGTGGGGCCTTCTATTGCTGCGGGCAGTCATGGGTGGAGTCCAAATTGGGCGGATTTTCCTGCGGCTGCGAGGATTAATCCTATGAGGGGGAGGATTGGGGTTTGGTGGGGGTGTACGGCTTGTTGGATCTCTCAGGTGTTGAATGTTGAAGCTAGTCATGCTATGCTCAGGATCAGTCCGACGTCTCCGATTCGGTTGTAGATTACGGCTCGTAGGGCGGCGGTGTTGGCATCTGCTCGGCCTTGTCATCAGCCGATGAGAAGGAAGGACATGATTCGTACTCCTTCCCAGCCTACGAATAGGAGGAATATGTTGTTTGCGGTTGTTAGGAGGAGTATGGCGACTAGGAATGTCAGTAGGTAGGTGAAAAATTTTGTTACGTATGGCTCTGAGGCCATGTATCATATGGCGAATTGTAGGATTGATCATGTTACAAATAGGGCGATTGGAAGAAATGTTATTGAGTATTGGTCTATTTTTAGGCTCAGGGGGATTTTAAAGTTTATAATGAATTTTCACTCCCAGTGGCAGGTGACAGATTCTACTCCCGAGTAGATGAATGCGGTTGTAGGGGCTAGGCTAATTAGGAATGCGGTTTTAACAGCGCGGGTGGTGGCTTGTGGGGTGTTTTTAAAGTTTTTAAATAGAAATGGCAGGATGATTGGGGTTAGGAGGATTGTCAGCGTGAGTAGTGTGAGGGAGTTGATTAGTAGTGTGGGGTTCACTATTTTTACTTGGATTTGCACCAAGATGGGTGGTTCCTAAGACCAGTGGATTGCTGTTATCCTTTAAAAGTAAGGGGGCTGAGGTTTTAGGCTCAGATGTAAGAGTTAGCAGCTCTTGTTGGTTAAACCCTCCCCTCGGCAGGTAAGAAGGTTTGAACTTCTATTCTTAGAATCACAGTCTAATGTTTGGTTTAAACTATACTTGCATGAGGGGATTCCGGAGATCAGTTCGGGTTTGAGGATTAGGAGGAATATTGGGATAATGTGGAGTGTTATGAGCAGGTGTTCTCGCGTGGTTGAGTTTTGCATAGATGTGATGTGGGAGGGGATTGAGCCTTGTTGGGTCATTAGTAGTATGAATAAGGTGTAGGAGGCGGTTAGTAGGGTTGCGATTCCTGTTAGGATGATCGTGAAGGCAGATCAGTTGAATAAGGTGATTATAATGGTTAGCTCTGCTATGAGGTTTGTTGTTGGGGGTAAGGCTATGTTTGTTAGATTGGCCAGCAATCATCAGGTAGCTATGAGTGGTAGGAGAGGTTGTAGGCCTCGTGTGAGTAGTAGAATTCGGCTGTGCGTACGTTCATAGTTTGTGTTGGCTAGGCAGAATAGTATGGAGGAAGTTAGTCCATGGGAAATTATTAGGATCATTGCCCCTGAGAATGATCAGTGGGTTTGGATTATTCCTGCGGCGATAACTAGGCCTATGTGGCTAACGGATGAATAAGCGATTAGTGATTTTAGGTCTGTCTGTCGTAGGCAGATTGAGCTAGTCATTAGGGCGCCTCATAGGGCCAGGGTTAGGAAGGGGTAGTGCAGGAGGTTGGACAGTGGGCCCATAAATAGAGTGACTCGTATAATTCCGTATCCTCCTAGCTTTAGTAGTAGGGCGGCGAGGAGTATTGAGCCTGCGATGGGTGCTTCTACGTGGGCTTTTGGCAGTCAGAGGTGTAGGCCGTATAGTGGGGCTTTTACTATGAATGCTATGAGCAGTGCTAGACCTGATAGTATTCCTGTCCATGAGGTGGATAGGGTTGGGTGGGTTAGTTGTAGGGTTGGCAGGTGCAGGGTGCCAATTTTCACGTATAGGTGTATGATTGTGATTAGCAGGGGTAGAGAGCTTACTGGCGTGTAGAATAGCAGGTAGATGCCAGCGCTTAGGCGTTCTGGTTGGTTCCCCCATCGGGTGATTAAGATTAGGGTGGGAATGAGGGTTGCTTCAAATGAGATGTAAAATAGTGCTAGTTCTGTGGTGGAAAAGGCTAGTAGGATGAATGGCTGGACTGCGACTAAGGTTGAGATAAAGATTCGTTTGCGTTGTAGGGGTTCTTGTTGCAGGTGGTTTTGGCTTGCTATGATTATGAGTGGGAGTAGTCAGCAGGATAGTACTAGGAGGGGGGATGAGATTTGGTCAATTCCTGCTCAGTTGGATAAAAATTTGTAGGGGTAGTAGGTTGGGATTAATCACTGTAGGCTTAGGGCAGCGATTAGGAGGCTGTATAAGGTGGTGTTAGTCCATAGAAATTTTGGTGGAGACAGCAGGGCTGTTGGAAGAAGTATGATTGTGGGTAGGATGATTTTTAGCATTGCAGGAGGTTTAGGTTGTGTAGATGGTCGGAGCCATGTGTGCGGGTGGAGGCTACTAGGATGGCCAGGCCTGTGCCCGCCTCACACGCTGAGAAGGTTAGCATGAGAATTGGTACCATGGTGAATGAGGAGACTTGGTTTTCGATGGATCATATTGATAGGCCTACGAATATCGATAATATTATGCTTTCAAGGCATAGTAGGGCGGATACTAGGTGGGTTCGGTGGAAGGCTAGTCCTAGTCCGCTGAAAATGAAGGCTGAGTAGAAGCTTAAATGTAGGGGCGACATAAGAAAGTTACAGGGTTGGCTGTAATCTGCTGGGTCGAAACCAGCTATCTTTTTGGTTAGACTAACTTTCTGTTATTCTGCTCATTCTAGGCCCCCTTGAATTCACTCGTAGGCCAGTCCGAGTGTTAGGAGAAGGAGGATCACTACAGTTCAGGTGAGGGTCATTAGGGGGGATTGGAGTTGGACGGCTCATGGCAGGGGGAGTAGGAGGGCGATTTCTAGGTCGAATAGGACGAACAGGATGGCTACTGAGAAAGAATCGGACTGAGAATGGTAATCGAGCAGATCCAAGTGGGTCGAATCCACATTCGTACGGTGAGAGTTTCTCTGAGTCGGGGTTTATTTGGGCGAGTCAGAAGTTTAATGCGGTTAGGGCGGCGCTTAGGATTGATGATAGGGCGAATATGAACATGAGTGCGTTCATTGCTCTCCTCTGGGTTTATACCAGATTCTAGAGATTGGAAGTCAATTGTAATTAATATACTAGAAGAGCAAGATCCTCATCAGTAGATGGTTATGTAGAGGAATAGTCAGATGACGTCTACGAAGTGTCAGTATCAGGCTGCTGCCTCGAATCCGAAGTGGTGGTCTGATGTAAAGTGGAACTTGATCAGTCGGAAGAGGCAGACGGTCAGGAAGGAGGATCCGATGATTACGTGGAGTCCGTGGAATCCAGTGGCAACGAAGAAGGTAGATCCGTAGACGCTATCGGCGATTGAGAATGGGGCTTCGTGGTATTCTATTGCTTGTAGGGCTGTGAAGTAGAATCCCAGGAGGATCGTTAGGGTTAGGGCGTGGATGGCGTGTTTTCGGTTTCCTTCTGTGATGCTGTGATGGGCTCACGTTACGGTAACGCCTGAGGCTAGTAGGATGGCTGTGTTTAGTAGGGGGACTTCTATCGGGTTGAGTGGTTTAATTCCTGTTGGGGGTCGTTGGCCTCCTAGTTCTGGGGTTGGGGCCAGGCTCGAGTGGAAGAACGCTCAGAAGAACCCTAAGAAGAAGAATGCTTCGGATGTGATGAAAAGGATTATGCCGTATCGTAGGCCTTTTTGGACTGTGGGAGTGTGATGGCCTTGGAAGGTGCTTTCTCGTACAATGTCTCGTCATCATTGGAGTATTACTAGGAGTATTGAGATGAGGCCTAGGGTTAGTAGTATGGATGAGTTGTAGTGGAATCACATGATTAATCCTGAGGTTGTGAGTAGGGCGGCGGCTGCCCCGAAGATTGGTCAAGGGCTTGGGTCAACTATGTGGTATGAGTGTGCTTGGTGTGCCATTAGATGTTTTC
Organism: Anser brachyrhynchus; assembly: GCF_964034855.1. Taxonomy (NCBI): domain Eukaryota; kingdom Metazoa; phylum Chordata; class Aves; order Anseriformes; family Anatidae; genus Anser; species Anser brachyrhynchus. Next base: position 411,595 of record NW_027664112.1, read on the forward strand.
TTGTAAGTATAGGCTTAGAAGGAGCACGAAGACGTAGGCCTGGATTATGGCTACTGCTACTTCTAGGATGGTTAGGAGTAGTAGGATGATTATTGTTAGGATGGATACTGCAGGAAGGGTGGGTATTAATGCAATGGAGGCTGTAGAGATGAGTTGGATGAGTAAGTGTCCTGCTGTAAGGTTGGCTGTAAGGCGGACTCCGAGGGCTAGGGGGCGGATTAGTAGGCTGGTTGTTTCGATCAGGATTAGTGCGGGGATTAGGGGTGTAGGGGTACCTTCGGGTAATAGGTGGGCTAAAGAGGCTGATGGTTGGTTTCGTAGGCCTGTTAGTAGTGTGGCGAGCCATAGTGGGAAGGCTAGGGCTATGTTCATAGATAGTTGGGTGGTTGGGGTGAATGTATATGGAAGGAGGCCTAGAAGGTTGATTGTAAGAAGTATGATTATTAGGGATGTAAATATTATGGCTCATTTGTGGCCATTTTTGTTGAGTGGGACTATTAGTTGTTTTGTGATTAGGTGAAGGAGTCATGTTTGGATAGTAGAAAGGCGGTTGTTGATTCATCGGTTGTTTGGGGACGGGAATAGTAGGGCTGGGAAGAGTAGGGATAGTAGGATTAAGGGGATGCCGAATAGATTGGGGCTGGAAAATTGGTCAAAGAAGCTTAGGTTCATGGTCAGGATCATGGTGTGGGTTTGGTAGTGAGGGAGGTCTTATTTGATGGGGGGTTGGTTGTGGTGAAGGCTAGTAGTTTTGGTTGGATGAGGAGTGCTAGGGTTAATCAGGTTATAATTATGATTGAAAATCATGGTGCGGGGTTAAGCTGTGGCATATCATTAAGGAGGGGGAAGTCCCTCTTTGGCTAGCTTAAAAGGCTAGTGCTGTTGCATAGCTTCTTAATGATTAGGATGATGATAGAAGGGACGATCAGGCCTCGAAATGTGGGAGTGGGGTTGATTCTACTACAATGGGTATGTAGCTGTGATTAGCCCCGCAAATTTCTGAGCATTGTCCGTAAAAAATCCCAGGCCGGGTGGTAATGAATGAAGTTTGGTTTAGTCGGCCTGGGATTGCGTCTGTTTTAACTCCGAGCGTTGGGACTGCTCAGGAGTGGAGTACGTCTCCTGCAGTAATGATCACGCGGATGGGGGATTCTATTGGGATAACTACGCGGTGGTCAACTTCTAGCAGTCGGAAGTGGCTGTTGGGTAAGTCTGGGGTGGGCACTATGTAGGAGTCGAATGATAGGTCTTTGAAGTCTGTGTATTCGTAGCTTCAGTATCATTGGTGGCCGATGGCTTTTAGGGTGAGGTCTGGTTCATCGATTTTGTCCATTATGTAGAGGATTTGTAGGGATGGGAGGGCGAGGAGTACCAGGACGATAGCAGGTAGGATTGTCCAGATCAGCTCTACTTCTTGGGCGTCTACAGCATTGGACGAGAGTTTTTCTGTTAGTATGTGGGCTAAAAGGTAGAGAACTAGGCTGCAGATAGCTAGGGCAACGATTAGGGCGTGGTCGTGGAATTCAACGAGTTCTTCTATGATGGGTGATGAGGCGTCTTGGAATCCTAGTTGGGAGTGGTTGGCCACATGAGATGTACAGGATTTTTACCTGTGATTTAGTCTTGACAAGGCTATGTAATTGGTTTACTAACATCTCATAAGAAAGAAGCATGAGCGGTTAATGCAGTTGGCTTGAAACCAGCATGTGAGGGTTCGATTCCTTCCTTTCTTGTACTTGGACGAAGGCCGGTTCCTCGAAAGTATGGTATGGGGGAGGGCAGCCGTGGATTCATTCAACGTTTGTGGTAGTTAGTTCTGGTTGTAGGACTTTTCGTTTGGCCGGAAAGGCTTCTCAGATGATGAATATTAGTATGATTACGGCTACTATTGAGATTAGGGAGCCGATGGAGGAAATGGTGTTTCATAGTGTGTAGGCGTCGGGATAGTCCGAGTATCGTCGGGGTATTCCTGCTAGGCCTAGGAAGTGCTGGGGGAAGAACGTTAGGTTTACTCCTGTAAATATTACCCCGAAGTGGGCTTTTGCTCATGTTTGGTGTAGGGTAAACCCAGTGAGTAGTGGGAATCAGTGAGTAAATCCTGCTAGAATGGCAAAGACGGCGCCTATGGATAGGACGTAGTGGAAGTGGGCAACTACGTAGTACGTGTCGTGCAGGGCGATGTCTAGGGAAGAGTTTGCAAGAACGATTCCTGTTAATCCTCCGATGGTAAATAGGAAGATAAATCCTAGAGCTCATAGTATTGGGGGGGGTCTCATTTGATTGTTCCTCCGTGCAGGGTGGCTAGTCAGCTAAATACTTTGATTCCGGTAGGGATGGCAATGATTATAGTGGCTGATGTAAAGTAGGCTCGGGTATCAACGTCTATTCCTACTGTAAACATGTGGTGAGCTCAGACGATGAATCCTAGGAAGCCGATGGATAGTATGGCTCAGACTATTCCCATGTAGCCGAAGGGCTCCTTTTTGCCTGAGTAGTACGTGACTACGTGTGAGATGATTCCGAACCCCGGTAGGATCAGAATATAGACTTCTGGGTGTCCGAAGAATCAGAATAGGTGTTGGTACAGGATTGGGTCTCCTCCTCCAGCGGGGTCGAAGAATGTGGTGTTTAGGTTTCGATCAGTTAGTAATATTGTAATACCGGCGGCGAGTACGGGGAGTGATAGAAGGAGTAGGATGGCGGTAATTAGTACGGATCAGACAAATAGTGGGGTTTGGTATTGTGAGAGTGCGGGGGGTTTTATGTTGATGGCTGTGGTGATAAAGTTGATGGCCCCAAGGATGGAGGAGATACCGGCTAAGTGGAGTGAGAAGATAGCCAGGTCTACTGAAGCTCCGGCGTGGGCAAGGTTACCTGCTAGGGGAGGGTAGACAGTTCAGCCTGTGCCGGCGCCAGCTTCTACAGTGGATGAGGCTAGTAGGAGGAGGAATGATGGGGGGAGGAGTCAAAAGCTTATGTTGTTTATTCGCGGGAATGCTATGTCGGGGGCACCGATTATGAGGGGGACTAATCAGTTGCCGAATCCTCCGATCATGATGGGTATGACTATAAAGAAGCTTATTACAAAGGCGTGAGCGATAACGATTACATTGTAAATTTGGTCGTCGCCTAGGAGAGTTCCTGGTTGTCCTAGTTCTGCGCGGATTAATAGGCTGAGTGCGGTGCCGACTATTCCTGCTCATGCCCCGAAGATGAGGTACAGGGTGCCAATATCCTTATGGTTAGTGGAAAATAGTCATCGGTTGATGAAGGTGACGGGTAAGATGGCTGAGTGTTGAAGCGTTAGGCTGTAGTCCTTTTTACAGAGGTTTAATTCCTCTTCTTATCGGCTCTGTAGTGAAATTCATGTTGAGTTGCAAGCTCATCGATGCGCACTAGGGTGCGTCAGGGTCTTTGTAGGCAGAAGCCAATTGGTTTAGGCATTTAGCTGTTAACTAGAGTTTTGTGGGATCGAAGCCCATCTGTCTAGGGAGGCTTTAGCTTAATTAAAGCGTCTGACTTGCATTCAGAAGATACAGGTTAATATTCTGTAAGTCTTAATGTGCAGAAACTAAGAGGGTTTAACTCTTATTTAAGGCTTTGAAGGCCTTCGGTTTGGGGTGTTATCCTAAGTTTCTAGACAATGGCATGTATTATTGGGGACAGGGGAAGTAAGAGGATTGATAGTGAGGCAAGGACCGCAGTAGGTGTGCTTGGGGCTTTGCTAGTGTATCATTGTTTTATGTGGTTAGAGGAGTTGGGGGGAAGGGTAATTGTTGAGTGGTATGCGAGGCGTAGGTAGAAGAAGAGGCTGAGCAGTGATAGCATGGCAATTGCCATGGCTGCTGGTGTTATTTCCTGTTTAGTTAGTTCTTGGATGATAAGTCACTTTGGTATAAAGCCTGTTAATGGGGGGAGGCCTGCTAGGGATAAAAGTACTAGTATTAGGGTGGCGTTTAGCACTGGGGTTTTTGTTCATGAGGTTGTGATCATGGATAGGTTAAGGGCTTTGATTTTGTTAAGGGCTAGGAATACGGCTGATGTTATGATTGTGTATAGGTAGAAGGTAAGTAAGGCCAATTTGGGGCTGTAAACTAGGATGATGGCGATTCAGCCTAAGTGGGAGATGGACGAGAAGGCTAGGATTTTGCGTGTTTGTGTTTGGTTCAGTCCTATTCAGCCTCCTAGTGCTGTTGAGGCTAGGGCCATGGCGGTGAGTAGAGCTGGGTCGAGGGATTTGGATGTTAGTAGGAGCAGGGTTAGTGGGGGGAATTTTATGAGGGTCGAGAGTAGCAGGGCTGTTATTAGTGGCGATCCTTGTAGTACTTCTGGGAATCAGAAGTGAAATGGCACTAGGCCCAGTTTAATAGCGATTGCTGCTGTCAGTAGTAGACAGGAGGTTGGGTGGTTTATTTGTGTGATGTCTCATTGGCCGGTGACTCAGGCATTGGTTATGCTAGAGAATAGGACCAGGGCGGAAGCAGCTGCTTGGGTTAGGAAGTATTTCGTTGCGGCTTCTACTGCTCGTGGGTGGTGGGATTTGGCAATTAGGGGAATGATGGCTAGTGCGTTGATCTCCAGTCCTGTCCAGGCCAGAACTCAGTGGTTGCTGGAAATTGTGATTGTGGTGCCCAAGATGAGGCTGAAGGTTATGATTGGGGTCGCGTAAGGGTTCATTAGTAGAGGAGGGGGTTAAACCATCATTTTCGGGGTATGGGCCCGATAGCTTGATTAGCTGACTCTACTAGAAAATAATATAAGGGAAGTATGGAGAATTTTGATTTCTCTTGTGTGGGTTCAATTCCTACTTTTCTAAGGTCAACAGGAAATGAGAGGGCTGTTATACCTCTATGTTCACTTTATCATAGTGACCCTTTGTAGTTCAGGCACATTTCCTTATGTAAGGAGGTAGGCCTGCATAGCAGATAGGTATGCTGATGTGTCAGAGGCACAGAGCTAGTGTGAGGGGTAGGAAGTTTTTTCATAGTAGGTGCATTAGTTGGTCATATCGGAATCGTGGGTATGAAGCTCGGACCCATAAGAAACCAGAAGATAGTAGGAGGACTTTTGTGGCTAGGATGACGGGGAATAGTTCTGTGGGTGGCCCTAGGGCGCTTGGGTTTAGGAATATGATGGCTGTAAGTGTATTTATTAGTATAATGTTCGCATATTCAGCTAGGAAGAATAAGGCGAAGGGTCCTGCGGCGTATTCAACGTTAAACCCTGAGACTAGCTCAGATTCGCCCTCTGTGAGGTCAAAAGGAGCTCGGTTTGTCTCTGCTAGGGTGGATACGTATCATATTATTGCTAGGGGTCATGAGGAGAAAATGAAGTATAGAGGCTCCTGTGCGACGGCAAAGGAGCTGAGTGTGTAGCTTCCGCTTAGTATGATTATTGATAGCAGGATTATGGCCAGTGTCACTTCGTATGAAATGGTCTGTGCTACTGCCCGTAGGGCTCCGATTAGTGCGTATTTTGAGTTCGAGGCTCAGCCTGATCATAGGACTGAGTAGACGGCTAGGCTTGACATGGCTATTAGGAAGAGAACTCCGAGGTTTAGATCTGCTAGGGGAAATGGGAGTGGTAGTGGTGCTCAAGTGGTGAGGGCTAGGACAAGGGCTACTATTGGTATCAGAATGAATAGAAGTGGGGAAGAGGTAGAGGGTCGGATGGGCTCTTTGGTAAATAGTTTCAGTCCGTCCGCAAATGGTTGAAGTAGGCCAAAAGGCCCGACAACGTTAGGGCCTTTGCGGGATTGTATGTAGCTTAGGATTTTCCGTTCTACTAGGGTTAGGAAGGCTACGGCAATCAGGATTGGGATGATGTATAGGAGGGATATAACGAGGCAGCTTAGTGTTGTTATTTGAATCATGGGTGAAGCTAGGGAGAGGATTTGAACCTCTGGGAAAAGGGCTTAAGCCTTCTGCACTTGCCGGGCTCTGCCACTCTAGCTGGTCCTTTTCTAGGATTGAAAGTGGTGGGGGAAGGCCCTCTTCACGGTTTAGTTGGTTTCACTGCTTAGAGCGGGGGGGGGGGCGTGCTTGTGGTATTGGCCCCACTTTCCCGGTCCTTTCGTACTGGGGAGAGTGTGTCATAGATAGAAACCGACCTGGATTGTTCCGGTCTGAACTCAGATCACGTAGGACTGTTAATCGTTGAACAAACGAACCCTTAATAGCGGCTGCACCATTAGGATGTCCTGATCCAACATCGAGGTCGTAAACCCCCCTGTCGATATGGGCTCTTGAGGGGGATTGCGCTGTTATCCCTGGGGTAGCTTGGTCCATTAATCAATTATATTGGGTCTGGTCACTGTTAGCACTTTGAGGGGTAGCTCTAGGTAAAGAGGTATGGTCTTGTTTTTGGAGGATTTGTTCTCCTCCAAGGTCGCCCCAACCGAAAAATATCGACCAGGCTCTGCGATGGTAGTGGCCCCAGTGGGGTTGATTGAGGATTCGCGGTGGTCGTTGATTTTTAAGTTCCACAGGGTCTTCTCGTCTTATGTTCACATCCCCGCTTTTGCACGGGGAGATCAATTTCACTGATTATCTGTGAGAGACAGTTAAGACCTCGTTTAGCCATTCATACAAGTCTCGATTTATGGGACAATTGATTGCGCTATCTTTGCACGGTTAGGATACCGCGGCCGTTAAACCTAAGTCACCGGGCAGGCATCACCTTCAATACTTGTTTAATTTGCTGAAGGCTATGTTTTTGGTAAACAGTCGGGCCTTATTAATTTGCCGAGTTCCTTTCACAGATTTTAATCGCTCTTATAGGCGCTCCTGAGTCGGGTTAACAGGGTTAGTTAATACGTGGTCTTGTAGGGGTTTTTGTATCTGTCTAGGTCTGTTAATAATGTTTCTATGTAAGCTTGCGCCGTTAGAGGGGTGTGGCCCTGTACATGAGGGGCCTAGGATGATTCCTAGGATTGTTATGAGGATGGCAGCGGTTTTGGTGATAAGGGGTATGGTTATTGGGGGGGTTTTGGTTGGTGTGATGAAAGAGGTAATGATTATTCCTGCTGTAATGCTGCCTAGGGCGAGTCGGGTTAGGGGGGCGGTGATTAGTGGGTTGTTTTCGTTTATTGATACTATTGGGGGGATTCGGGTTTGTCCAGCTTGGACTAGGATGGTTATGCGGATGCTGTAGGTTGCGGTGAATGCTGTGGCTATAAGGGTTAGGAGTAGGGCTCAAGTATTTAGGTATGATGTGTTTAAGCTTTCGATGATGAGGTCTTTTGAGTAGAATCCGGCTAGGAATGGGGTTCCTATCAGCGCCAGGTTTCCGATGGTTAGGCAGGAAGTAGTGACTGGGAGTATTTTCTGTAGGCCTCCTATCTTTCGGATATCTTGTTCTCCGTTTAGGTTGTGGATGATAGACCCTGAGCATAGGAATAGTATGGCTTTAAAGAAGGCATGGGTTGAGATGTGTAGGAAGGCTAGTTGTGGGAGGTTTAGTCCGATAGTGACTATTATTAGTCCTAGTTGGCTGGATGTTGAGAAAGCAATGATTTTTTTGATGTCATTTTGGGTTAGGGCGCATGTGGCAGCGAATAGGGTTGATAGAGCACCTAGGCATAGGCAGGCAGTTAGGGCTGTCTGGTTGGTGGCTAGCAGGGGGTGCATGCGGATGAGCAGGAAGATTCCGGCTACTACTATGGTACTGGAGTGCAGTAGGGCTGATACTGGGGTGGGGCCTTCTATTGCTGCGGGCAGTCATGGGTGGAGTCCAAATTGGGCGGATTTTCCTGCGGCTGCGAGGATTAATCCTATGAGGGGGAGGATTGGGGTTTGGTGGGGGTGTACGGCTTGTTGGATCTCTCAGGTGTTGAATGTTGAAGCTAGTCATGCTATGCTCAGGATCAGTCCGATGTCTCCGATTCGGTTGTAGATTACGGCTCGTAGGGCGGCGGTGTTGGCATCTGCTCGGCCTTGTCATCAGCCGATGAGAAGGAAGGACATGATTCGTACTCCTTCCCAGCCTACGAATAGGAGGAATATGTTGTTTGCGGTTGTTAGGAGGAGTATGGCGACTAGGAATGTCAGTAGGTAGGTGAAAAATTTTGTTACGTATGGCTCTGAGGCCATGTATCATATGGCGAATTGTAGGATTGATCATGTTACAAATAGGGCGATTGGAAGAAATGTTATTGAGTATTGGTCTATTTTTAGGCTCAGGGGGATTTTAAAGTTTATAATGAATTTTCACTCCCAGTGGCAGGTGACAGATTCTACTCCCGAGTAGATGAATGCGGTTGTAGGGGCTAGGCTAATTAGGAATGCGGTTTTAACAGCGCGGGTGGTGGCTTGTGGGGTGTTTTTAAAGTTTTTAAATAGAAATGGCAGGATGATTGGGGTTAGGAGGATTGTCAGCGTGAGTAGTGTGAGGGAGTTGATTAGTAGTGTGGGGTTCACTCCTTTTACTTGGATTTGCACCAAGATGGGTGGTTCCTAAGACCAGTGGATTGCTGTTATCCTTTAAAAGTAAGGGGGCTGAGGTTTTAGGCTCAGATGTAAGAGTTAGCAGCTCTTGTTGGTTAAACCCTCCCCTCGGCAGGTAAGAAGGTTTGAACTTCTATTCTTAGAATCACAGTCTAATGTTTGGTTTAAACTATACTTGCATGAGGGGATTCCGGAGATCAGTTCGGGTTTGAGGATTAGGAGGAATATTGGGATAATGTGGAGTGTTATGAGCAGGTGTTCTCGCGTGGTTGAGTTTTGCATAGATGTGATGTGGGAGGGGATTGAGCCTCGTTGGGTCATTAGTAGTATGAATAAGGTGTAGGAGGCGGTTAGTAGGGTTGCGATTCCTGTTAGGATGATCGTGAAGGCAGATCAGTTGAATAAGGTGATTATAATGGTTAGCTCTGCTATGAGGTTTGTTGTTGGGGGTAAGGCTATGTTTGTTAGATTGGCCAGCAATCATCAGGTAGCTATGAGTGGTAGGAGAGGTTGTAGGCCTCGTGTGAGTAGTAGAATTCGGCTGTGCGTACGTTCATAGTTTGTGTTGGCTAGGCAGAATAGTATGGAGGAAGTTAGTCCATGGGAAATTATTAGGATCATTGCCCCTGAGAATGATCAGTGGGTTTGGATTATTCCTGCGGCGATAACTAGGCCTATGTGGCTAACGGATGAATAAGCGATTAGTGATTTTAGGTCTGTCTGTCGTAGGCAGATTGAGCTAGTCATTAGGGCGCCTCATAGGGCCAGGGTTAGGAAGGGGTAGTGCAGGAGGTTGGACAGTGGGCCCATAAATAGAGTGACTCGTATAATTCCGTATCCTCCTAGCTTTAGTAGTAGGGCGGCGAGGAGTATTGAGCCTGCGATGGGTGCTTCTACGTGGGCTTTTGGCAGTCAGAGGTGTAGGCCGTATAGTGGGGCTTTTACTATGAATGCTATGAGCAGTGCTAGACCTGATAGTATTCCTGTCCATGAGGTGGATAGGGTTGGGTGGGTTAGTTGTAGGGTTGGCAGGTGCAGGGTGCCAATTTTCACGTATAGGTGTATGATTGTGATTAGCAGGGGTAGAGAGCTTACTGGCGTGTAGAATAGCAGGTAGATGCCAGCGCTTAGGCGTTCTGGTTGGTTCCCCCATCGGGTGATTAAGATTAGGGTGGGAATGAGGGTTGCTTCAAATGAGATGTAAAATAGTGCTAGTTCTGTGGTGGAAAAGGCTAGTAGGATGAATGGCTGGACTGCGACTAAGGTTGAGATAAAGATTCGTTTGCGTTGTAGGGGTTCTTGTTGCAGGTGGTTTTGGCTTGCTATGATTATGAGTGGGAGTAGTCAGCAGGATAGTACTAGGAGGGGGGATGAGATTTGGTCAATTCCTGTTCAGTTGGATAAAAATTTGTAGGGGTAGTAGGTTGGGATTAATCACTGTAGGCTTAGGGCAGCGATTAGGAGGCTGTATAAGGTGGTGTTAGTCCATAGAAATTTTGGTGGAGACAGCAGGGCTGTTGGAAGAAGTATGATTGTGGGTAGGATGATTTTTAGCATTGCAGGAGGTTTAGGTTGTGTAGATGGTCGGAGCCATGTGTGCGGGTGGAGGCTACTAGGATGGCCAGGCCTGTGCCCGCCTCACACGCTGAGAAGGTTAGCATGAGAATTGGTACCATGGTGAATGAGGAGACTTGGTTTTCGATGGATCATATTGATAGGCCTACGAATATCGATAATATTATGCTTTCAAGGCATAGTAGGGCGGATACTAGGTGGGTTCGGTGGAAGGCTAGTCCTAGTCCGCTGAAAATGAAGGCTGAGTAGAAGCTTAAATGTAGGGGCGACATAAGAAAGTTACAGGGTTGGCTGTAATCTGCTGGGTCGAAACCAGCTATCTTTTTGGTTAGACTAACTTTCTGTTATTCTGCTCATTCTAGGCCCCCTTGAATTCACTCGTAGGCCAGTCCGAGTGTTAGGAGAAGGAGGATCACTACAGTTCAGGTGAGGGTCATTAGGGGGGATTGGAGTTGGACGGCTCATGGCAGGGGGAGTAGGAGGGCGATTTCTAGGTCGAATAGGACGAACAGGATGGCTACTGAGGAAGAATCGGACTGAGAATGGTAATCGAGCAGATCCAAGTGGGTCGAATCCACATTCGTACGGTGAGAGTTTCTCTGAGTCGGGGTTTATTTGGGCGAGTCAGAAGTTTAATGCGGTTAGGGCGGCGCTTAGGATTGATGATAGGGCGAATATGAACATGAGTGCGTTCATTGCTCTCCTCTGGGTTTATACCAGATTCTAGAGATTGGAAGTCAATTGTAATTAATATACTAGAAGAGCAAGATCCTCATCAGTAGATGGTTATGTAGAGGAATAGTCAGATGACGTCTACGAAGTGTCAGTATCAGGCTGCTGCCTCGAATCCGAAGTGGTGGTCTGATGTAAAGTGGAACTTGATCAGTCGGAAGAGGCAGACGGTCAGGAAGGAGGATCCGATGATTACGTGGAGTCCGTGGAATCCAGTGGCAACGAAGAAGGTAGATCCGTAGACGCTATCGGCGATTGAGAATGGGGCTTCGTGGTATTCTATTGCTTGTAGGGCTGTGAAGTAGAATCCCAGGAGGATCGTTAGGGTTAGGGCGTGGATGGCGTGTTTTCGGTTTCCTTCTGTGATGCTGTGATGGGCTCACGTTACGGTAACGCCTGAGGCTAGTAGGATGGCTGTGTTTAGTAGGGGGACTTCTATCGGGTTGAGTGGTTTAATTCCTGTTGGGGGTCATTGGCCTCCTAGTTCTGGGGTTGGGGCCAGGCTCGAGTGGAAGAACGCTCAGAAGAACCCTAAGAAGAAGAATGCTTCGGATGTGATGAAAAGGATTATGCCGTATCGTAGGCCTTTTTGGACTGTGGGAGTGTGATGGCCTTGGAAGGTGCTTTCTCGTACAATGTCTCGTCATCATTGGAGTATTACTAGGAGTATTGAGATGAGGCCTAGGGTTAGTAGTATGGATGAGTTGTAGTGGAATCACATGATTAATCCTGAGGTTGTGAGTAGGGCGGCGGCTGCCCCGAAGATTGGTCAAGGGCTTGGGTCAACTATGTGGTATGAGTGTGCTTGGTGTGCCATTAGATGTTTTCTTGTAAGTATAGGCTTAGAAGGAGCACGAAGACGTAGGCCTGGATTATGGCTACTGCTACTTCTAGGATGGTTAGGAGTAGTAGGATGATTATTGTTAGGATGGATACTGCAGGAAGGGTGGGTATTAATGCAATGGAGGCTGTAGAGATGAGTTGGATGAGTAAGTGTCCTGCTGTAAGGTTGGCTGTAAGGCGGACTCCGAGGGCTAGGGGGCGGATTAGTAGGCTGGTTGTTTCGATCAGGATTAGTGCGGGGATTAGGGGTGTAGGGGTACCTTCGGGTAATAGGTGGGCTAAAGAGGCTGATGGTTGGTTTCGTAGGCCTGTTAGTAGTGTGGCGAGCCATAGTGGGAAGGCTAGGGCTATGTTCATAGATAGTTGGGTGGTTGGGGTGAATGTATATGGAAGGAGGCCTAGAAGGTTGATTGTAAGAAGTATGATTATTAGGGATGTAAATATTATGGCTCATTTGTGGCCATTTTTGTTGAGTGGGACTATTAGTTGTTTTGTGATTAGGTGAAGGAGTCATGTTTGGATAGTAGAAAGGCGGTTGTTGATTCATCGGTTGTTTGGGGACGGGAATAGTAGGGCTGGGAAGAGTAGGGATAGTAGGATTAAGGGGATGCCGAATAGATTGGGGCTGGAAAATTGGTCAAAGAAGCTTAGGTTCATGGTCAGGATCATGGTGTGGGTTTGGTAGTGAGGGAGGTCTTATTTGATGGGGGGTTGGTTGTGGTGAAGGCTAGTAGTTTTGGTTGGATGAGGAGTGCTAGGGTTAATCAGGTTATAATTATGATTGAAAATCATGGTGCGGGGTTAAGCTGTGGCATATCATTAAGGAGGGGGAAGTCCCTCTTTGGCTAGCTTAAAAGGCTAGTGCTGTTGCATAGCTTCTTAATGATTAGGATGATGATAGAAGGGACGATCAGGCCTCGAAATGTGGGAGTGGGGTTGATTCTACTACAATGGGTATGTAGCTGTGATTAGCCCCGCAAATTTCTGAGCATTGTCCGTAAAAAATCCCAGGCCGGGTGGTAATGAATGAAGTTTGGTTTAGTCGGCCTGGGATTGCGTCTGTTTTAACTCCGAGCGTTGGGACTGCTCAGGAGTGGAGTACGTCTCCTGCAGTAATGATTACGCGGATGGGGGATTCTATTGGGATAACTACGCGGTGGTCAACTTCTAGCAGTCGGAAGTGGCCGTTGGGTAAGTCTGGGGTGGGCACTATGTAGGAGTCGAATGATAGGTCTTTGAAGTCTGTGTATTCGTAGCTTCAGTATCATTGGTGGCCGATGGCTTTTAGGGTGAGGTCTGGTTCGTCGATTTCGTCCATTATGTAGAGGATTTGTAGGGATGGGAGGGCGAGGAGTACCAGGACGATAGCAGGTAGGATTGTCCAGATCAGCTCTACTTCTTGGGCGTCTACAGCATTGGACGAGAGTTTTTCTGTTAGTATGTGGGCTAAAAGGTAGAGAACTAGGCTGCAGATAGCTAGGGCAACGATTAGGGCGTGGTCGTGGAATTCAACGAGTTCTTCTATGATGGGTGATGAGGCGTCTTGGAATCCTAGTTGGGAGTGGTTGGCCACATGAGATGTACAGGATTTTTACCTGTGATTTAGTCTTGACAAGGCTATGTAATTGGTTTACTAACATCTCATAAGAAAGAAGCATGAGCGGTTAATGCAGTTGGCTTGAAACCAGCATGTGAGGGTTCGATTCCTTCCTTTCTTGTACTTGGACGAAGGCCGGTTCCTCGAAAGTATGGTATGGGGGAGGGCAGCCGTGGATTCATTCAACGTTTGTGGTAGTTAGTTCTGGTTGTAGGACTTTTCGTTTGGCCGGAAAGGCTTCTCAGATGATGAATATTAGTATGATTACGGCTACTATTGAGATTAGGGAGCCGATGGAGGAAATGGTGTTTCATAGTGTGTAGGCGTCGGGATAGTCCGAGTATCGTCGGGGTATTCCTGCTAGGCCTAGGAAGTGCTGGGGGAAGAACGTTAGGTTTACTCCTGTAAATATTACCCCGAAGTGGGCTTTTGCTCATGTTTGGTGTAGGGTAAACCCAGTGAGTAGTGGCGGGGTTAGGGTCAGAGAATAGTTTATTGAAAATGCCAGCTTTGGGAGCTGGAGATAAAGGTTTGAGTCCTTTTTTTCTGAGTTTGGGGTACTCTAAGAAGTGGTAAGTCTTCAATCTTTGGTTTACAAGACCAATGTTTTTATAAACTATTAGAGTATTTAGCAGTTGAGTATTTTGTTTTCTAGGGCGCTTGCGGCGGGGAGGAGAAATAGGAGGATAGTGAAGTAGGCGATTGAAGCGAGTTGGCCGATGATGATGAATGGGTGTTCGACGGGTTGGCTTCCTACTCATGTTAGGACGAGGAGGTCGGCGACTAGTACTCAGAATAGGAGCTGGGAGAGTGGTCGGAATGTTATTGCTCGTTGTTTTGATTTGTGCAGGAATGGGATTAGGAATAGGATCAGTACGGAGGTGGCCAGTGCTAATACGCCTCCTAGTTTATTTGGGATTGAACGTAGGATGGCGTAGGCGAATAGGAAGTATCATTCTGGCTTGATGTGTGGTGGGGTTACTAGCGGGTTTGCTGGGGTGAAGTTTTCTGGGTCTCCCAGGAGGTTAACCGCTCATGCTTCTTTCTTATGAGACGTTAGTAAACCAATTACATAGCCTTGTCAAGACTAAATCACAGGTAAAAATCCTGTACATCTCATGTGGCCAACCACTCCCAACTAGGATTCCAAGACGCCTCATCACCCATCATAGAAGAACTCGTTGAATTCCACGACCACGCCCTAATCGTTGCCCTAGCTATCTGCAGCCTAGTTCTCTACCTTTTAGCCCACATACTAACAGAAAAACTCTCGTCCAATGCTGTAGACGCCCAAGAAGTAGAGCTGATCTGGACAATCCTACCTGCTATCGTCCTGGTACTCCTCGCCCTCCCATCCCTACAAATCCTCTACATAATGGACGAAATCGACGAACCAGACCTCACCCTAAAAGCCATCGGCCACCAATGATACTGAAGCTACGAATACACAGACTTCAAAGACCTATCATTCGACTCCTACATAGTGCCCACCCCAGACTTACCCAACGGCCACTTCCGACTGCTAGAAGTTGACCACCGCGTAGTTATCCCAATAGAATCCCCCATCCGCGTGATCATTACTGCAGGAGACGTACTCCACTCCTGAGCAGTCCCAACGCTCGGAGTTAAAACAGACGCAATCCCAGGCCGACTAAACCAAACTTCATTCATTACCACCCGGCCTGGGATTTTTTACGGACAATGCTCAGAAATTTGCGGGGCTAATCACAGCTACATACCCATTGTAGTAGAATCAACCCCACTCCCACATTTCGAGGCCTGATCGTCCCTTCTATCATCATCCTAATCATTAAGAAGCTATGCAACAGCACTAGCCTTTTAAGCTAGCCAAAGAGGGACTTCCCCCTCCTTAATGATATGCCACAGCTTAACCCCGCACCATGATTTTCAATCATAATTATAACCTGATTAACCCTAGCACTCCTCATCCAACCAAAACTACTAGCCTTCACCACAACCAACCCCCCATCAAATAAGACCTCCCTCACTACCAAACCCACACCATGATCCTGACCATGAACCTAAGCTTCTTTGACCAATTTTCCAGCCCCAATCTATTCGGCATCCCCTTAATCCTACTATCCCTACTCTTCCCAGCCCTACTATTCCCGTCCCCAAACAACCGATGAATCAACAACCGCCTTTCTACTATCCAAACATGACTCCTTCACCTAATCACAAAACAACTAATAGTCCCACTCAACAAAAATGGCCACAAATGAGCCATAATATTTACATCCCTAATAATCATACTTCTTACAATCAACCTTCTAGGCCTCCTTCCATATACATTCACCCCAACCACCCAACTATCTATGAACATAGCCCTAGCCTTCCCACTATGGCTCGCCACACTACTAACAGGCCTACGAAACCAACCATCAGCCTCTTTAGCCCACCTATTACCCGAAGGTACCCCTACACCCCTAATCCCCGCACTAATCCTGATCGAAACAACCAGCCTACTAATCCGCCCCCTAGCCCTCGGAGTCCGCCTTACAGCCAACCTTACAGCAGGACACTTACTCATCCAACTCATCTCTACAGCCTCCATTGCATTAATACCCACCCTTCCTGCAGTATCCATCCTAACAATAATCATCCTACTACTCCTAACCATCCTAGAAGTAGCAGTAGCCATAATCCAGGCCTACGTCTTCGTGCTCCTTCTAAGCCTATACTTACAAGAAAACATCTAATGGCACACCAAGCACACTCATACCACATAGTTGACCCAAGCCCTTGACCAATCTTCGGGGCAGCCGCCGCCCTACTCACAACCTCAGGATTAATCATGTGATTCCACTACAACTCATCCATACTACTAACCCTAGGCCTCATCTCAATACTCCTAGTAATACTCCAATGATGACGAGACATTGTACGAGAAAGCACCTTCCAAGGCCATCACACTCCCACAGTCCAAAAAGGCCTACGATACGGCATAATCCTTTTCATCACATCCGAAGCATTCTTCTTCTTAGGGTTCTTCTGAGCGTTCTTCCACTCGAGCCTGGCCCCAACCCCAGAACTAGGAGGCCAATGACCCCCAACAGGAATTAAACCACTCAACCCGATAGAAGTCCCCCTACTAAACACAGCCATCCTACTAGCCTCAGGCATTACCGTAACGTGAGCCCATCACAGCATCACAGAAGGAAACCGAAAACACGCCATCCACGCCCTAACCCTAACGATCCTCCTGGGATTCTACTTCACAGCCCTACAAGCAATAGAATACCACGAAGCCCCATTCTCAATCGCCGATAGCGTCTACGGATCTACCTTCTTCGTTGCCACTGGATTCCACGGACTCCACGTAATCATCGGATCCTCCTTCCTGACCGTCTGCCTCTTCCGACTGATCAAGTTCCACTTTACATCAGACCACCACTTCGGATTCGAGGCAGCAGCCTGATACTGACACTTCGTAGACGTCATCTGACTATTCCTCTACATAACCATCTACTGATGAGGATCTTGCTCTTCTAGTATATTAATTACAATTGACTTCCAATCTCTAGAATCTGGTATAAACCCAGAGGAGAGCAATGAACGCACTCATGTTCATATTCGCCCTATCATCAATCCTAAGCGCCGCCCTAACCGCATTAAACTTCTGACTCGCCCAAATAAACCCCGACTCAGAGAAACTCTCACCGTACGAATGTGGATTCGACCCACTTGGATCTGCTCGATTACCATTCTCAGTCCGATTCTTCCTCAGTAGCCATCCTGTTCGTCCTATTCGACCTAGAAATCGCCCTCCTACTCCCCCTGCCATGAGCCGTCCAACTCCAATCCCCCCTAATGACCCTCACCTGAACTGTAGTGATCCTCCTTCTCCTAACACTCGGACTGGCCTACGAGTGAATTCAAGGGGGCCTAGAATGAGCAGAATAACAGAAAGTTAGTCTAACCAAAAAGATAGCTGGTTTCGACCCAGCAGATTACAGCCAACCCTGTAACTTTCTTATGTCGCCCCTACATTTAAGCTTCTACTCAGCCTTCATTTTCAGCGGACTAGGACTAGCCTTCCACCGAACCCACCTAGTATCCGCCCTACTATGCCTTGAAAGCATAATATTATCGATATTCGTAGGCCTATCAATATGATCCATCGAAAACCAAGTCTCCTCATTCACCATGGTACCAATTCTCATGCTAACCTTCTCAGCGTGTGAGGCGGGCACAGGCCTGGCCATCCTAGTAGCCTCCACCCGCACACATGGCTCCGACCATCTACACAACCTAAACCTCCTGCAATGCTAAAAATCATCCTACCCACAATCATACTTCTTCCAACAGCCCTGCTGTCTCCACCAAAATTTCTATGGACTAACACCACCTTATACAGCCTCCTAATCGCTGCCCTAAGCCTACAGTGATTAATCCCAACCTACTACCCCTACAAATTTTTATCCAACTGAACAGGAATTGACCAAATCTCATCCCCCCTCCTAGTACTATCCTGCTGACTACTCCCACTCATAATCATAGCAAGCCAAAACCACCTGCAACAAGAACCCCTACAACGCAAACAAATCTTTATCTCAACCTTAGTCGCAGTCCAGCCATTCATCCTACTAGCCTTTTCCACCACAGAACTAGCACTATTTTACATCTCATTTGAAGCAACCCTCATTCCCACCCTAATCTTAATCACCCGATGGGGGAACCAACCAGAACGCCTAAGCGCTGGCATCTACCTGCTATTCTACACGCCAGTAAGCTCTCTACCCCTGCTAATCACAATCATACACCTATACGTGAAAATTGGCACCCTGCACCTGCCAACCCTACAACTAACCCACCCAACCCTATCCACCTCATGGACAGGAATACTATCAGGTCTAGCACTGCTCATAGCATTCATAGTAAAAGCCCCACTATACGGCCTACACCTCTGACTGCCAAAAGCCCACGTAGAAGCACCCATCGCAGGCTCAATACTCCTCGCCGCCCTACTACTAAAGCTAGGAGGATACGGAATTATACGAGTCACTCTATTTATGGGCCCACTGTCCAACCTCCTGCACTACCCCTTCCTAACCCTGGCCCTATGAGGCGCCCTAATGACTAGCTCAATCTGCCTACGACAGACAGACCTAAAATCACTAATCGCTTATTCATCCGTTAGCCACATAGGCCTAGTTATCGCCGCAGGAATAATCCAAACCCACTGATCATTCTCAGGGGCAATGATCCTAATAATTTCCCATGGACTAACTTCCTCCATACTATTCTGCCTAGCCAACACAAACTATGAACGTACGCACAGCCGAATTCTACTACTCACACGAGGCCTACAACCTCTCCTACCACTCATAGCTACCTGATGATTGCTGGCCAATCTAACAAACATAGCCTTACCCCCAACAACAAACCTCATAGCAGAGCTAACCATTATAATCACCTTATTCAACTGATCTGCCTTCACGATCATCCTAACAGGAATCGCAACCCTACTAACCGCCTCCTACACCTTATTCATACTACTAATGACCCCACGAGGCTCAATCCCCTCCCACATCACATCTATGCAAAACTCAACCACGCGAGAACACCTGCTCATAACACTCCACATTATCCCAATATTCCTCCTAATCCTCAAACCCGAACTGATCTCCGGAATCCCCTCATGCAAGTATAGTTTAAACCAAACATTAGACTGTGATTCTAAGAATAGAAGTTCAAACCTTCTTACCTGCCGAGGGGAGGGTTTAACCAACAAGAGCTGCTAACTCTTACATCTGAGCCTAAAACCTCAGCCCCCTTACTTTTAAAGGATAACAGCAATCCACTGGTCTTAGGAACCACCCATCTTGGTGCAAATCCAAGTAAAAATAGTGAACCCCACACTACTAATCAACTCCCTCACACTACTCACGCTGACAATCCTCCTAACCCCAATCATCCTGCCATTTCTATTTAAAAACTTTAAAAACACCCCACAAGCCACCACCCGCGCTGTTAAAACCGCATTCCTAATTAGCCTAGCCCCTACAACCGCATTCATCTACTCGGGAGTAGAATCTGTCACCTGCCACTGGGAGTGAAAATTCATTATAAACTTTAAAATCCCCCTGAGCCTAAAAATAGACCAATACTCAATAACATTTCTTCCAATCGCCCTATTTGTAACATGATCAATCCTACAATTCGCCATATGATACATGGCCTCAGAGCCATACGTAACAAAATTTTTCACCTACCTACTGACATTCCTAGTCGCCATACTCCTCCTAACAACCGCAAACAACATATTCCTCCTATTCGTAGGCTGGGAAGGAGTACGAATCATGTCCTTCCTTCTCATCGGCTGATGACAAGGCCGAGCAGATGCCAACACCGCCGCCCTACGAGCCGTAATCTACAACCGAATCGGAGACGTCGGACTGATCCTGAGCATAGCATGACTAGCTTCAACATTCAACACCTGAGAGATCCAACAAGCCGTACACCCCCACCAAACCCCAATCCTCCCCCTCATAGGATTAATCCTCGCAGCCGCAGGAAAATCCGCCCAATTTGGACTCCACCCATGACTGCCCGCAGCAATAGAAGGCCCCACCCCAGTATCAGCCCTACTGCACTCCAGTACCATAGTAGTAGCCGGAATCTTCCTGCTCATCCGCATGCACCCCCTGCTAGCCACCAACCAGACAGCCCTAACTGCCTGCCTATGCCTAGGTGCTCTATCAACCCTATTCGCTGCCACATGCGCCCTAACCCAAAATGACATCAAAAAAATCATTGCTTTCTCAACATCCAGCCAACTAGGACTAATAATAGTCACTATCGGACTAAACCTCCCACAACTAGCCTTCCTACACATCTCAACCCATGCCTTCTTTAAAGCCATACTATTCCTATGCTCAGGGTCTATCATCCACAACCTAAACGGAGAACAAGATATCCGAAAGATAGGAGGCCTACAGAAAATACTCCCAGTCACTACTTCCTGCCTAACCATCGGAAACCTGGCGCTGATAGGAACCCCATTCCTAGCCGGATTCTACTCAAAAGACCTCATCATCGAAAGCTTAAACACATCATACCTAAATACTTGAGCCCTACTCCTAACCCTTATAGCCACAGCATTCACCGCAACCTACAGCATCCGCATAACCATCCTAGTCCAAGCTGGACAAACCCGAATCCCCCCAATAGTATCAATAAACGAAAACAACCCACTAATCACCGCCCCCCTAACCCGACTCGCCCTAGGCAGCATTACAGCAGGAATAATCATTACCTCTTTCATCACACCAACCAAAACCCCCCCAATAACCATACCCCTTATCACCAAAACCGCTGCCATCCTCATAACAATCCTAGGAATCATCCTAGGCCCCTCATGTACAGGGCCACACCCCTCTAACGGCGCAAGCTTACATAGAAACATTATTAACAGACCTAGACAGATACAAAAACCCCTACAAGACCACGTATTAACTAACCCTGTTAACCCGACTCAGGAGCGCCTATAAGAGCGATTAAAATCTGTGAAAGGAACTCGGCAAATTAATAAGGCCCGACTGTTTACCAAAAACATAGCCTTCAGCAAATTAAACAAGTATTGAAGGTGATGCCTGCCCGGTGACTTAGGTTTAACGGCCGCGGTATCCTAACCGTGCAAAGATAGCGCAATCAATTGTCCCATAAATCGAGACTTGTATGAATGGCTAAACGAGGTCTTAACTGTCTCTCACAGATAATCAGTGAAATTGATCTCCCCGTGCAAAAGCGGGGATGTGAACATAAGACGAGAAGACCCTGTGGAACTTAAAAATCAACGACCACCGCGAATCCTCAATCAACCCCACTGGGGCCACTACCATCGCAGAGCCTGGTCGATATTTTTCGGTTGGGGCGACCTTGGAGGAGAACAAATCCTCCAAAAACAAGACCATACCTCTTTACCTAGAGCTACCCCTCAAAGTGCTAACAGTGACCAGACCCAATATAATTGATTAATGGACCAAGCTACCCCAGGGATAACAGCGCAATCCCCCTCAAGAGCCCATATCGACAGGGGGGTTTACGACCTCGATGTTGGATCAGGACATCCTAATGGTGCAGCCGCTATTAAGGGTTCGTTTGTTCAACGATTAACAGTCCTACGTGATCTGAGTTCAGACCGGAGCAATCCAGGTCGGTTTCTATCTATGACACACTCTCCCCAGTACGAAAGGACCGGGAAAGTGGGGCCAATACCACAAGCACGCCCCCCCCCCCTCTAAGCAGTGAAACCAACTAAACCGTGAAGAGGGCCTTCCCCCACCACTTTCAATCCTAGAAAAGGACCAGCTAGAGTGGCAGAGCCCGGCAAGTGCAGAAGGCTTAAGCCCTTTCCCCAGAGGTTCAAATCCTCTCCCTAGCTTCACCCATGATTCAAATAACAACACTAAGCTGCCTCATTATATCCCTCCTATACATCATCCCAATCCTGATTGCCGTAGCCTTCCTAACCCTAGTAGAACGGAAAATCCTAAGCTACATACAATCCCGCAAAGGCCCTAACGTTGTCGGGCCTTTTGGCCTACTTCAACCATTTGCGGACGGACTGAAACTATTTACCAAAGAGCCCATCCGACCCTCTACCTCTTCCCCACTTCTATTCATTCTGATACCAATACTAGCCCTTGTCCTAGCCCTCACCACTTGAGCACCACTACCACTCCCATTTCCCCTAGCAGATCTAAACCTCGGAGTTCTCTTCCTAATAGCCATGTCAAGCCTAGCCGTCTACTCAGTCCTATGATCAGGCTGAGCCTCGAACTCAAAATACGCACTAATCGGAGCCCTACGGGCAGTAGCACAGACCATTTCATACGAAGTGACACTGGCCATAATCCTGCTATCAATAATCATACTAAGCGGAAGCTACACACTCAGCTCCTTTGCCGTCGCACAGGAGCCTCTATACTTCATTTTCTCCTCATGACCCCTAGCAATAATATGATACGTATCCACCCTAGCAGAGACAAACCGAGCTCCTTTTGACCTCACAGAGGGTGAATCTGAGCTAGTCTCAGGGTTTAACGTTGAATACGCCGCAGGACCCTTCGCCTTATTCTTCCTAGCTGAATATGCGAACATTATGCTAATAAATACACTTACAGCCATCATATTCCTAAACCCAAGCGCCCTAGGGCCACCCACAGAACTATTCCCCGTCATCCTAGCCACAAAAGTCCTCCTACTATCTTCTGGTTTCTTATGGGTCCGAGCTTCATACCCACGATTCCGATATGACCAACTAATGCACCTACTATGAAAAAACTTCCTACCCCTCACACTAGCTCTGTGCCTCTGACACATCAGCATACCTATCTGCTATGCAGGCCTACCTCCTTACATAAGGAAATGTGCCTGAACTACAAAGGGTCACTATGATAAAGTGAACATAGAGGTATAACAGCCCTCTCATTTCCTGTTGACCTTAGAAAAGTAGGAATTGAACCCACACAAGAGAAATCAAAATTCTCCATACTTCCCTTATATTATTTTCTAGTAGAGTCAGCTAATCAAGCTATCGGGCCCATACCCCGAAAATGATGGTTTAACCCCCTCCTCTACTAATGAACCCTTACGCGACCCCAATCATAACCTTCAGCCTCATCTTGGGCACCACAATCACAATTTCCAGCAACCACTGAGTTCTGGCCTGGACAGGACTGGAGATCAACACACTAGCCATCATTCCCCTAATTGCCAAATCCCACCACCCACGAGCAGTAGAAGCCGCAACGAAATACTTCCTAACCCAAGCAGCTGCTTCCGCCCTGGTCCTATTCTCTAGCATAACCAATGCCTGAGTCACTGGCCAATGAGACATCACACAAATAAACCACCCAACCTCCTGTCTACTACTGACAGCAGCAATCGCTATTAAACTGGGCCTAGTGCCATTTCACTTCTGATTCCCAGAAGTACTACAAGGATCGCCACTAATAACAGCCCTGCTACTCTCGACCCTCATAAAATTCCCCCCACTAACCCTGCTCCTACTAACATCCAAATCCCTCGACCCAGCTCTACTCACCGCCATGGCCCTAGCCTCAACAGCACTAGGAGGCTGAATAGGACTGAACCAAACACAAACACGCAAAATCCTAGCCTTCTCGTCCATCTCCCACTTAGGCTGAATCGCCATCATCCTAGTTTACAGCCCCAAATTGGCCTTACTTACCTTCTACCTATACACAATCATAACATCAGCCGTATTCCTAGCCCTTAACAAAATCAAAGCCCTTAACCTATCCATGATCACAACCTCATGAACAAAAACCCCAGTGCTAAACGCCACCCTAATACTAGTACTTTTATCCCTAGCAGGCCTCCCCCCATTAACAGGCTTTATACCAAAGTGACTTATCATCCAAGAACTAACTAAACAGGAAATAACACCAGCAGCCATGGCAATTGCCATGCTATCACTGCTCAGCCTCTTCTTCTACCTACGCCTCGCATACCACTCAACAATTACCCTTCCCCCCAACTCCTCTAACCACATAAAACAATGATACACTAGCAAAGCCCCAAGCACACCTACTGCGGTCCTTGCCTCACTATCAATCCTCTTACTTCCCCTGTCCCCAATAATACATGCCATTGTCTAGAAACTTAGGATAACACCCCAAACCGAAGGCCTTCAAAGCCTTAAATAAGAGTTAAACCCTCTTAGTTTCTGCACATTAAGACTTACAGAATATTAACCTGTATCTTCTGAATGCAAGTCAGACGCTTTAATTAAGCTAAAGCCTCCCTAGACAGATGGGCTTCGATCCCACAAAACTCTAGTTAACAGCTAAATGCCTAAACCAATTGGCTTCTGCCTACAAAGACCCTGACGCACCCTAGTGCGCATCGATGAGCTTGCAACTCAACATGAATTTCACTACAGAGCCGATAAGAAGAGGAATTAAACCTCTGTAAAAAGGACTACAGCCTAACGCTTCAACACTCAGCCATCTTACCCGTCACCTTCATCAACCGATGACTATTTTCCACTAACCATAAGGATATTGGCACCCTGTACCTCATCTTCGGGGCATGAGCAGGAATAGTCGGCACCGCACTCAGCCTATTAATCCGCGCAGAACTAGGACAACCAGGAACTCTCCTAGGCGACGACCAAATTTACAATGTAATCGTTACCGCTCACGCCTTTGTAATAAGCTTCTTTATAGTCATACCCATCATGATCGGAGGATTCGGCAACTGATTAGTCCCCCTCATAATCGGTGCCCCCGACATAGCATTCCCGCGAATAAACAACATAAGCTTTTGACTCCTCCCCCCATCATTCCTCCTACTACTAGCCTCATCCACTGTAGAAGCTGGCGCCGGCACAGGCTGAACTGTCTACCCTCCCCTAGCAGGTGACCTTGCCCACGCCGGAGCTTCAGTAGACCTGGCTATCTTCTCACTCCACTTAGCCGGTATCTCCTCCATCCTTGGGGCCATCAACTTTATCACCACAGCCATCAACATAAAACCCCCCGCACTCTCACAATACCAAACCCCACTATTTGTCTGATCCGTACTAATTACCGCCATCCTACTCCTTCTATCACTCCCCGTACTCGCCGCTGGTATTACAATATTACTAACTGATCGAAACCTAAACACCACATTCTTCGACCCCGCTGGAGGAGGAGACCCAATCCTGTACCAACACCTATTCTGATTCTTCGGACACCCAGAAGTCTATATTCTGATCCTACCGGGGTTCGGAATCATCTCACACGTAGTCACGTACTACTCAGGCAAAAAGGAGCCCTTCGGCTACATGGGAATAGTCTGAGCCATACTATCCATCGGCTTCCTAGGATTCATCGTCTGAGCTCACCACATGTTTACAGTAGGAATAGACGTTGATACCCGAGCCTACTTTACATCAGCCACTATAATCATTGCCATCCCTACCGGAATCAAAGTATTTAGCTGACTAGCCACCCTGCACGGAGGAACAATCAAATGAGACCCCCCCAATACTATGAGCTCTAGGATTTATCTTCCTATTTACCATCGGAGGATTAACAGGAATCGTTCTTGCAAACTCTTCCCTAGACATCGCCCTGCACGACACGTACTACGTAGTTGCCCACTTCCACTACGTCCTATCCATAGGCGCCGTCTTTGCCATTCTAGCAGGATTTACTCACTGATTCCCACTACTCACTGGGTTTACCCTACACCAAACATGAGCAAAAGCCCACTTCGGGGTAATATTTACAGGAGTAAACCTAACGTTCTTCCCCCAGCACTTCCTAGGCCTAGCAGGAATACCCCGACGATACTCGGACTATCCCGACGCCTACACACTATGAAACACCATTTCCTCCATCGGCTCCCTAATCTCAATAGTAGCCGTAATCATACTAATATTCATCATCTGAGAAACCTTTTCGGCCAAACGAAAAGTCCTACAACCAGAACTAACTACCACAAACGTTGAATGAATCCACGGCTGCCCTCCCCCATACCATACTTTCGAGGAACCGGCCTTCGTCCAAGTACAAGAAAGGAAGGAATCGAACCCTCACATGCTGGTTTCAAGCCAACTGCATTAACCGCTCATGCTTCTTTCTTATGAGACGTTAGTAAACCAATTACATAGCCTTGTCAAGACTAAATCACAGGTAAAAATCCTGTACATCTCATGTGGCCAACCACTCCCAACTAGGATTCCAAGACGCCTCATCACCCATCATAGAAGAACTCGTTGAATTCCACGACCACGCCCTAATCGTTGCCCTAGCTATCTGCAGCCTAGTTCTCTACCTTTTAGCCCACATACTAACAGAAAAACTCTCGTCCAATGCTGTAGACGCCCAAGAAGTAGAGCTGATCTGGACAATCCTACCTGCTATCGTCCTGGTACTCCTCGCCCTCCCATCCCTACAAATCCTCTACATAATGGACGAAATCGACGAACCAGACCTCACCCTAAAAGCCATCGGCCACCAATGATACTGAAGCTACGAATACACAGACTTCAAAGACCTATCATTCGACTCCTACATAGTGCCCACCCCAGACTTACCCAACGGCCACTTCCGACTGCTAGAAGTTGACCACCGCGTAGTTATCCCAATAGAATCCCCCATCCGCGTGATCATTACTGCAGGAGACGTACTCCACTCCTGAGCAGTCCCAACGCTCGGAGTTAAAACAGACGCAATCCCAGGCCGACTAAACCAAACTTCATTCATTACCACCCGGCCTGGGATTTTTTACGGACAATGCTCAGAAATTTGCGGGGCTAATCACAGCTACATACCCATTGTAGTAGAATCAACCCCACTCCCACATTTCGAGGCCTGATCGTCCCTTCTATCATCATCCTAATCATTAAGAAGCTATGCAACAGCACTAGCCTTTTAAGCTAGCCAAAGAGGGACTTCCCCCTCCTTAATGATATGCCACAGCTTAACCCCGCACCATGATTTTCAATCATAATTATAACCTGATTAACCCTAGCACTCCTCATCCAACCAAAACTACTAGCCTTCACCACAACCAACCCCCCATCAAATAAGACCTCCCTCACTACCAAACCCACACCATGATCCTGACCATGAACCTAAGCTTCTTTGACCAATTTTCCAGCCCCAATCTATTCGGCATCCCCTTAATCCTACTATCCCTACTCTTCCCAGCCCTACTATTCCCGTCCCCAAACAACCGATGAATCAACAACCGCCTTTCTACTATCCAAACATGACTCCTTCACCTAATCACAAAACAACTAATAGTCCCACTCAACAAAAATGGCCACAAATGAGCCATAATATTTACATCCCTAATAATCATACTTCTTACAATCAACCTTCTAGGCCTCCTTCCATATACATTCACCCCAACCACCCAACTATCTATGAACATAGCCCTAGCCTTCCCACTATGGCTCGCCACACTACTAACAGGCCTACGAAACCAACCATCAGCCTCTTTAGCCCACCTATTACCCGAAGGTACCCCTACACCCCTAATCCCCGCACTAATCCTGATCGAAACAACCAGCCTACTAATCCGCCCCCTAGCCCTCGGAGTCCGCCTTACAGCCAACCTTACAGCAGGACACTTACTCATCCAACTCATCTCTACAGCCTCCATTGCATTAATACCCACCCTTCCTGCAGTATCCATCCTAACAATAATCATCCTACTACTCCTAACCATCCTAGAAGTAGCAGTAGCCATAATCCAGGCCTACGTCTTCGTGCTCCTTCTAAGCCTATACTTACAAGAAAACATCTAATGGCACACCAAGCACACTCATACCACATAGTTGACCCAAGCCCTTGACCAATCTTCGGGGCAGCCGCCGCCCTACTCACAACCTCAGGATTAATCATGTGATTCCACTACAACTCATCCATACTACTAACCCTAGGCCTCATCTCAATACTCCTAGTAATACTCCAATGATGACGAGACATTGTACGAGAAAGCACCTTCCAAGGCCATCACACTCCCACAGTCCAAAAAGGCCTACGATACGGCATAATCCTTTTCATCACATCCGAAGCATTCTTCTTCTTAGGGTTCTTCTGAGCGTTCTTCCACTCGAGCCTGGCCCCAACCCCAGAACTAGGAGGCCAATGACCCCCAACAGGAATTAAACCACTCAACCCGATAGAAGTCCCCCTACTAAACACAGCCATCCTACTAGCCTCAGGCGTTACCGTAACGTGAGCCCATCACAGCATCACAGAAGGAAACCGAAAACACGCCATCCACGCCCTAACCCTAACGATCCTCCTGGGATTCTACTTCACAGCCCTACAAGCAATAGAATACCACGAAGCCCCATTCTCAATCGCCGATAGCGTCTACGGATCTACCTTCTTCGTTGCCACTGGATTCCACGGACTCCACGTAATCATCGGATCCTCCTTCCTGACCGTCTGCCTCTTCCGACTGATCAAGTTCCACTTTACATCAGACCACCACTTCGGATTCGAGGCAGCAGCCTGATACTGACACTTCGTAGACGTCATCTGACTATTCCTCTACATAACCATCTACTGATGAGGATCTTGCTCTTCTAGTATATTAATTACAATTGACTTCCAATCTCTAGAATCTGGTATAAACCCAGAGGAGAGCAATGAACGCACTCATGTTCATATTCGCCCTATCATCAATCCTAAGCGCCGCCCTAACCGCATTAAACTTCTGACTCGCCCAAATAAACCCCGACTCAGAGAAACTCTCACCGTACGAATGTGGATTCGACCCACTTGGATCTGCTCGATTACCATTCTCAGTCCGATTCTTCCTCAGTAGCCATCCTGTTCGTCCTATTCGACCTAGAAATCGCCCTCCTACTCCCCCTGCCATGAGCCGTCCAACTCCAATCCCCCCTAATGACCCTCACCTGAACTGTAGTGATCCTCCTTCTCCTAACACTCGGACTGGCCTACGAGTGAATTCAAGGGGGCCTAGAATGAGCAGAATAACAGAAAGTTAGTCTAACCAAAAAGATAGCTGGTTTCGACCCAGCAGATTACAGCCAACCCTGTAACTTTTTTATGTCGCCCCTACATTTAAGCTTCTACTCAGCCTTCATTTTCAGCGGACTAGGACTAGCCTTCCACCGAACCCACCTAGTATCCGCCCTACTACGCCTTGAAAGCATAATATTATCGATATTCGTAGGCCTATCAATATGATCCATCGAAAACCAAGTCTCCTCATTCACCATGGTACCAATTCTCATGCTAACCTTCTCAGCGTGTGAGGCGGGCACAGGCCTGGCCATCCTAGTAGCCTCCACCCGCACACATGGCTCCGACCATCTACACAACCTAAACCTCCTGCAATGCTAAAAATCATCCTACCCACAATCATACTTCTTCCAAAAGCCCTGCTGTCTCCACCAAAATTTCTATGGACTAACACCACCTTATACAGCCTCCTAATCGCTGCCCTAAGCCTACAGCGATTAATCCCAACCTACTACCCCTACAAATTTTTATCCAACTGAACAGGAATTGACCAAATCTCATCCCCCCTCCTAGTACTATCCTGCTGACTACTCCCACTCATAATCATAGCAAGCCAAAACCACCTGCAACAAGAACCCCTACAACGCAAACGAATCTTTATCTCAACCTTAGTCGCAGTCCAGCCATTCATCCTACTAGCCTTTTCCACCACAGAACTAGCACTATTTTACATCTCATTTGAAGCAACCCTCATTCCCACCCTAATCTTAATCACCCGATGGGGGAACCAACCAGAACGCCTAAGCGCTGGCATCTACCTGCTATTCTACACGCTAGTAAGCTCTCTACCCCTGCTAATCACAATCATACACCTATACGTGAAAATTGGCACCCTGCACCTGCCAACCCTACAACTAACCCACCCAACCCTATCCACCTCATGGACAGGAATACTATCAGGTCTAGCACTGCTCATAGCATTCATAGTAAAAGCCCCACTATACGGCCTACACCTCTGACTGCCAAAAGCCCACGTAGAAGCACCCATCGCAGGCTCAATACTCCTCGCCGCCCTACTACTAAAGCTAGGAGGATACGGAATTATACGAGTCACTCTATTTATGGGCCCACTGTCCAACCTCCTGCACTACCCCTTCCTAACCCTGGCCCTATGAGGCGCCCTAATGACTAGCTCAATCTGCCTACGACAGACAGACCTAAAATCACTAATCGCTTATTCATCCGTTAGCCACATAGGCCTAGTTATCGCCGCAGGAATAATCCAAACCCACTGATCATTCTCAGGGGCAATGATCCTAATAATTTCCCATGGACTAACTTCCTCCATACTATTCTGCCTAGCCAACACAAACTATGAACGTACGCACAGCCGAATTCTACTACTCACACGAGGCCTACAACCTCTCCTACCACTCATAGCTACCTGATGATTGCTGGCCAATCTAACAAACATAGCCTTACCCCCAACAACAAACCTCATAGCAGAGCTAACCATTATAATCACCTTATTCAACTGATCTGCCTTCACGATCATCCTAACAGGAATCGCAACCCTACTAACCGCCTCCTACACCTTATTCATACTACTAATGACCCAACAAGGCTCAATCCCCTCCCACATCACATCTATGCAAAACTCAACCACGCGAGAACACCTGCTCATAACACTCCACATTATCCCAATATTCCTCCTAATCCTCAAACCCGAACTGATCTCCGGAATCCCCTCATGCAAGTATAGTTTAAACCAAACATTAGACTGTGATTCTAAGAATAGAAGTTCAAACCTTCTTACCTGCCGAGGGGAGGGTTTAACCAACAAGAGCTGCTAACTCTTACATCTGAGCCTAAAACCTCAGCCCCCTTACTTTTAAAGGATAACAGCAATCCACTGGTCTTAGGAACCACCCATCTTGGTGCAAATCCAAGTAAAAGGAGTGAACCCCACACTACTAATCAACTCCCTCACACTACTCACGCTGACAATCCTCCTAACCCCAATCATCCTGCCATTTCTATTTAAAAACTTTAAAAACACCCCACAAGCCACCACCCGCGCTGTTAAAACCGCATTCCTAATTAGCCTAGCCCCTACAACCGCATTCATCTACTCGGGAGTAGAATCTGTCACCTGCCACTGGGAGTGAAAATTCATTATAAACTTTAAAATCCCCCTGAGCCTAAAAATAGACCAATACTCAATAACATTTCTTCCAATCGCCCTATTTGTAACATGATCAATCCTACAATTCGCCATATGATACATGGCCTCAGAGCCATACGTAACAAAATTTTTCACCTACCTACTGACATTCCTAGTCGCCATACTCCTCCTAACAACCGCAAACAACATATTCCTCCTATTCGTAGGCTGGGAAGGAGTACGAATCATGTCCTTCCTTCTCATCGGCTGATGACAAGGCCGAGCAGATGCCAACACCGCCGCCCTACGAGCCGTAATCTACAACCGAATCGGAGACATCGGACTGATCCTGAGCATAGCATGACTAGCTTCAACATTCAACACCTGAGAGATCCAACAAGCCGTACACCCCCACCAAACCCCAATCCTCCCCCTCATAGGATTAATCCTCGCAGCCGCAGGAAAATCCGCCCAATTTGGACTCCACCCATGACTGCCCGCAGCAATAGAAGGCCCCACCCCAGTATCAGCCCTACTGCACTCCAGTACCATAGTAGTAGCCGGAATCTTCCTGCTCATCCGCATGCACCCCCTGCTAGCCACCAACCAGACAGCCCTAACTGCCTGCCTATGCCTAGGTGCTCTATCAACCCTATTCGCTGCCACATGCGCCCTAACCCAAAATGACATCAAAAAAATCATTGCTTTCTCAACATCCAGCCAACTAGGACTAATAATAGTCACTATCGGACTAAACCTCCCACAACTAGCCTTCCTACACATCTCAACCCATGCCTTCTTTAAAGCCATACTATTCCTATGCTCAGGGTCTATCATCCACAACCTAAACGGAGAACAAGATATCCGAAAGATAGGAGGCCTACAGAAAATACTCCCAGTCACTACTTCCTGCCTAACCATCGGAAACCTGGCGCTGATAGGAACCCCATTCCTAGCCGGATTCTACTCAAAAGACCTCATCATCGAAAGCTTAAACACATCATACCTAAATACTTGAGCCCTACTCCTAACCCTTATAGCCACAGCATTCACCGCAACCTACAGCATCCGCATAACCATCCTAGTCCAAGCTGGACAAACCCGAATCCCCCCAATAGTATCAATAAACGAAAACAACCCACTAATCACCGCCCCCCTAACCCGACTCGCCCTAGGCAGCATTACAGCAGGAATAATCATTACCTCTTTCATCACACCAACCAAAACCCCCCCAATAACCATACCCCTTATCACCAAAACCGCTGCCATCCTCATAACAATCCTAGGAATCATCCTAGCCCTAGAACTATCGAACATAACACACACCCTCACTCACCCCAAACCAAACCCCCTCATAAACTTCTCCTCTGCATTAGGGTACTTCAACCCCCTAGTACACCGATTCTTCTCCAAAAACCTACTAGAAAAGGGACAAAACATTGCCCTACACTTGATCGACCTCTCCTGACTCAAAAAAATAGGGCCAGAGGGCCTTGCTGAACTACAAGTAGCCGCAAGCAAAGCCGCAACCTCAATACACACAGGGCTAATTAAGGCCTACCTAGGATCCTTCGCCCTCTCCATCCTGGTAATAATCCTAATAACACACAGACTCACTAATGGCCCCTAACATCCGCAAATCCCATCCCCTACTAAAAATAATCAACAACTCCCTAATCGACCTACCCGCCCCCTCCAACATCTCTGCCTGATGAAACTTCGGCTCCCTTCTAGCCATCTGCTTAGCCACACAAATCCTAACAGGCCTGCTACTAGCCATACACTACACCGCAGACACTTCACTCGCCTTCTCCTCAGTAGCTCACACATGCCGAGACGTCCAGTACGGATGGCTCATCCGCAACCTCCACGCCAACGGTGCTTCGCTCTTCTTTATCTGCATCTACTTACACATCGGACGAGGCCTCTACTACGGCTCCTACCTATACAAAGAAACCTGAAACACAGGAGTAATCCTCCTACTCACCCTAATAGCAACTGCCTTCGTAGGGTATGTCCTACCATGAGGACAAATGTCATTCTGAGGGGCCACCGTAATCACCAACCTATTCTCAGCCATCCCGTACATTGGGCAAACTCTAGTAGAATGAGCCTGAGGAGGATTCTCAGTAGACAATCCAACCTTAACCCGATTCTTCGCCATCCACTTCCTACTGCCCTTCCTAATTGCAGGAATCACCCTAGTCCACCTAACCTTCCTACACGAATCAGGCTCAAATAACCCACTAGGAATCGTATCAGACTGCGACAAAATCCCATTCCACCCATACTTCTCCATTAAAGACAGCTTAGGGCTTACCCTAATAATCACCCCTCTAATAGCACTAGCCCTATTTTCACCGAACCTCCTGGTTCTTGGAATCCTAGTTGGGAGTGGTTGGCCACATGAGATGTACAGGATTTTTACCTGTGATTTAGTCTTGACAAGGCTATGTAATAGGTTTACTAACGTCTCATAAGAAAGAAGCATGAGCGGTTAATGCAGTTGGCTTGAAACCCATCCCCAGTGGTGCAAGTGCACTCTCTGCACTCACTGCACTGCATCCCCAGTGGTGCCAGTGCAATCTCTGGACTCACTGCACTGCATCCCCAGTGGTGCCAGTGCACTCTCTGGACTCACTGAAGTGCATCCCCATTGGTGCCATTGCACTCTCTGCACTCACTGCACTGCATCCCCAGTGGTGCCAGTGCACTCACTGGACTGACTACACTACATCCCCAGTGGTGCCAGTGCGCTCTCCGGAGTCACAGCACTGCATCCCCAGTGGTGCCAGAGCACTCACTGGACACACTGTACTGCATCACAGGTGGTGCCAGTGCACTCTCTGCACTCACTGCACAGCATCCCCAGTGGTGCCAGTGCATTCACTGGACTCACTGGACTGCATCACCAGTGGTGCCAGTGCACTCTCTGGACTCACTGCAGTGCATCCCCAGTGGTGCCAGTGCACTCTCTGGACTCACTGCAGTGCATCCCCAGTGGTGCCAGTGCAGTCTCTGGACTCACTGCACTGCATCCCCAGTGGTGCCAGAGCACTCTCTGGACTCACTGCACCGCATCCCCAGTGGTGTCAGTGCAATCTCTGGACTCACTGTACTGCATCCCCAGTGGTGCCAGAGCACTCTCTGGACTCACTGCACCGCATCCCCAGTGGTGTCAGTGCAATCTCTGGACTCACTGTACTGCATCCCCAGTGGTGCCAGTGCACTCTCAAGACTCACTGCAGTGCATCCCCAGTGGTGCCAGTGCACTCTCTGGACTCCCTGCAGTGCATACCCAGTGGCGCCAGTGCACTCTCTGGACTCACTGCACTGCATCCCCAGTGGTGCCAGTGCACTCTCTGGACTCACTGCACTGCATCCCCAGTGGTGCCAGAGCACTCTCTGGACTCACTGCACCGCATCCCCAGTGGTGTCAGTGCAATCTCTGGACTCACTGGACTGCATCACCAGTGGTGCCAGTGCACTCTCTGGACTCACTGAAGTGCATCCCCAGTGGTGCCAGTGCACTCTCTGGACTCACTGCAGTGCATCCCCAGTGGTGCCAGTGCACTCTCTGGACTCACTGCAGTGCATCCCCAGTGGTGCCAGTGCACTCTCTGGACTCACTGTAGTGCATCCCCAGTGGTGCCAGTGCAATCTCTGGACTCACTGCAGTGCATCCCTAGTGGTGCCAGTGCACTCTCTGGACTCACTGTACTGCATCCCCAGTGGTGCCAGTGCACTCTCAAGACTCACTGCAGTGCATCCCCAGTGGTGCCAGTGCACTCTCTGGACTCCCTGCAGTGCATACCCAGTGGCGCCAGTGCACTCTCTGGACTCACTGCACTGCATCCCCAGTGGCGCCAGTGCACTCTCTGGACTCACTGCACTGCATCCCCAGTGGTGCCAGTGCACTCACTGGACTCACTGTACTGCATCACCAGTGGTGCCAGTGCACTCTCTGGACTCACTGCACTGCATCCCCAGTGGTTCCAGTGCATTCACTGGACTCACTGTACTGCATCTCCAGTGGTGCCAGTGCACTCTCTGGACTCACTGCACTGCATCCCCAGTGGTGCCAGTGCACTCTCTGGACTCACTGCACTGCATCCCCAGTGGTGCCAGTGCACTCTCTGCACTCACTTCTCTGCATTCCCAGTGGTGCCAGTGAAGTCTCTGGACTCACTGCACTGCATCCACAGTGGTGCCAGTGCAATCTCTGGACTCACTGCAGTGCATCCCCAGTGGTGCCAGTGCACTCTCTGGACTCACTGCACTGCATCCCCAGTGGTGCCAGTGCACTCTCTGGACTCACTGCACTGCATCCCCAGTGGTGCCAGTGCACTCTCTGGACTCACTGCACTGCATCCCCAGTGGTGCAAGTGCACTCTCTCGAGTCACTGCACTACATACCCAGTGGTGCCAGTGCACTCACTGGACTCACTGTACTGCATCATCTGTGGTGCCAGTGCACTCTCTGGACTCACTGCAATGCATCTCCAGTGGTGCCAGTGCACTCTCTGGACTCACTGCACTGCATCCCCAGTGGTGCCAGTGCACTCTCTGGACTCACTGCACTGTATCCCCAGTGGTGCCAGTGCACTCACTGGATTCACTGCAGTGCATCCCCAGTGGTGCCAGTGCACTCTCTGGACTCACTGCACTGCATCCCCAGTGGTGCCAGTGCACTCTGTGGACTCACTGCACTGCATCCCCAGTGGTGACAGTGCACTCTCTGGACTCACTGCAGTGCATCCCCAGTGGTGACAGTGCACTCTCTGGACTCACTGCAGTGCATGCCCAGTGGTGCCAGTGCACTCTCTGGACTCACTGCACTGCATCCCCAGTGGTGCCAGTGCAGTCTCTGGAGTAACTGCACTGCTTCCCCAGTGGTGCCAGTGCACTCTCTGGACTCACTGCACCGCATCCCCAGTGGTGCCAGTGCACTCTCTGGACTCACTACACTGCATCCCCAGTGGTGCCAGTGCACTCTCTGGAGTCACAGCACTGCATCCCCAGTGGTGCCAGTGCACTCTCTGGACTCACTGAAGTGCATCCCCAGTGGTGCCAGTGCACTCTCTGGACTCACTGAAGTTCATTCTCAGTGGTGCCAGTGCACTCTCTGGACTCACTGCAGTGCATCCCCAGTGGTGCCAGTGCACTCTCTGGACTCACTGCACTGCATCCCCAGTGGTGCCAGTGCACTCTCTGCACTCACTTCTCTGCATTCCCAGTGGTGCCAGTGAAGTCTCTGGACTCACTGCACTGCATCCACAGTGGTGCCAGTGCAATCTCTGGACTCACTGCAGTGCATCCCCAGTGGTGCCAGTGCACTCTCTGGACTCACTGCACTGCATCCCCAGTGGTGCCAGTGCACTCTCTGGACTCACTGCAGTGCATCCCCAGTGGTGCCAGTGCACTCTCTGGACTCACTGCACTGCATCCCCAGTGGTGCAAGTGCACTCTCTCGAGTCACTGCACTACATACCCAGTGGTGCCAGTGC
Organism: Anser brachyrhynchus; assembly: GCF_964034855.1. Taxonomy (NCBI): domain Eukaryota; kingdom Metazoa; phylum Chordata; class Aves; order Anseriformes; family Anatidae; genus Anser; species Anser brachyrhynchus. The sequence continues at coordinate 447,945 of NW_027664112.1, forward strand.
ACTCACTGGACTCACTGTACTGCATCATCTGTGGTGCCAGTGCACTCTCTGGACTCACTGCACTGCATCCCCAGTGGTGCCAGTGCACTCTCTGGACTCACTGCACTGTATCCCCAGTGGTGCCAGTGCACTCACTGGATTCACTGCAGTGCATCCCCAGTGGTGCCAGTGCACTCTCTGGACTCACTGCACTGCATCCCCAGTGGTGCCAGTGCACTCTGTGGACTCACTGCACTGCATCCCCAGTGGTGACAGTGCACTCTCTGGACTCACTGCAGTGCATCCGCAGTGGTGACAGTGCACTCTCTGGACTCACTGCAGTGCATGCCCAGTGGTGCCAGTGCACTCTCTGGACTCACTGCACTGCATCCCCAGTGGTGCCAGTGCAGTCTCTGGAGTAACTGCACTGCTTCCCCAGTGGTGCCAGTGCACTCTCTGGACTCACTGCACCGCATCCCCAGTGGTGCCAGTGCACTCTCTGGACTCACTACACTGCATCCCCAGTGGTGCCAGTGCACTCTCTGGAGTCACAGCACTGCATCCCCAGTGGTGCCAGTGCACTCTCTGGACTCACTGAAGTGCATCCCCAGTGGTGCCAGTGCACTCTCTGGACTCACTGAAGTTCATTTTCAGTGGTGCCAGTGCACTCTCTGGACTCACTGCAGTGCATCCCCAGTGGTGCCAGTACACTCACTGGACTCACTGCACTGCATCCCCAGTGGTGCCAGTGCACTCTCTGGACTCACTAAACTGCATCACCAGTGGTGCTAGTGCACTCTCTGGACTCACTGCACTGCTTCCCCAGTGGTGCCAGTGCACTCACTAGACTCACTGCAGTGCATCCCCACTGGTGCCAGTGCACTCTCTGGGCTCACTGCAGTGCATCCCCAGTGGTGCCAGTGCACTCTCTGGACTCACTGCACTGCATCCCCAGTGGTGCCTGTGCGCTCTCTGGAGTCACAGCACTGCATCCACAGTGGTGCCAGTGCAATCTCTGGACTCACTGCACTGCATCCCCAGTGGTGCCAGTGCACTCTCTGGACTCACTGAAGTGCATTCTCAGTGGTGCCAGTGCACTCTCTGGACTCACTGCACTGCATCCCCAGTGGTGCCAGTGCACTCTCTGGACTCACTGAACTGCATCCCCAGTGGTGCCAGTGCACTCTCTGGACTCACTGCACTGCATCCCCAGTGCTGCCAGCGCACTCTCTGGACTCACTGCACTGCATCCCTAGTGGTGCCACTGCACTCTCTGGACTCACTGCACTGCTTCCCCAGGGGTGCCAGTGCACTCTCTGGACTCACTGCACTGCATCCCCAGTGGTGCCAGTACACTCACTGGACTCACTGCAGTGCATCCCCACTGGTGCCAGTGCACTCTCTGGACTCACTGCACTGCATCCCCAGTGCTGCCAGTGCACTCTCTGGACTCACTGCACTGCATCCCCAGTGGTTCCAGCGCACTCTCTGGACTCACTGCACTGCATCCCCAGTGGTGCTAGTGCACTCTCTGGACTCACTGCAGTGCATCCCCAGTGGTGCCAGTGCACTCTCTGGACTCACTGAAGTGCATTCTCAGTGGTGCCAGTGCACTCTCTGGACTCACTTCAGTGCATCCCCAGTGGTGCCAGTGCACTCTCTGGACTCACTGCAGTGCATCCCCAGTGGTGCCAGTGCACTCTCTGGACTCACTGTACTGCATCCCCAGTGGTGCCAGTGCACTCTCAGGACTCACTGCACTGCATCCCCAGTGGTGCCAGTGCACTCTCTGGACTCACTGCACTGCATCCCCAGTAGTGACAGTTCACTCTCTGGACTCACTGCTGTGCATCCCCAGTGGTGCCAGTGCACTCTCTGGACTCACTGCACTGCATCCCCAGTGGTGCCAGTGCACTCTCTGGACTCACTGCACTGCATCCCCAGTGGTGCCAGTGCACTCACTGGATTCACTGCACTGCATCCCCAGTAGTGCCAGTGCACTCTCTGGACTCACTGCACTGCATCCCCAGTGGTGCCAGTGCACTCTGTGGACTCACTGTACTGCATCCCCAGTGGTGACAGTGCACTCTCTGGACTCACTGCAGTGCATCCCCAGTGGTGCCAGTGCACTCTCTGGAGTCACTGCACTGCATCCCCAGTGGTGCCAGTGCACTCTCTGGACTCACTGCACTGCATCCCCAGTGGTGCCAGTGCAGTCTCTGGAGTAACTGCAGTGCATCCCCACTGGTGCCAAAGCACTCTCTGGACTCACTGCAGTGCATCCCCAGTGGTGCCACTGCACTCTCTGGACTCACTGCAGTGCATCCCCAGTGGTGCCAGTGCACTCTCTGGACTCATTGAAGTGCATTCTCAGTGGTGCCAGTGCACTCTCTGGACTCACTGCACTGCATCCCCAGTGGTGCCAGTGCGCTCTCTGGAGTCACAGCACTGCATCCCCAGTGGTGCCAGTGCAATCTCTCGACTCACTGCACTGCATCCCCAGTGGTGCCAGTGCACTCTCTGGACTCACTGCACTGCATCCCCGGTGGTGCCAGTGCACTCTCTGGAGTAACTGCACTGCATCCCCCTTGTGCCAAAGCACTCTCTGGACTCCCAGCACCGCATCCCCAGTGGTGCCAGTGCACTCTCTGGACTCACTGCACTGCATCCCCAGTGGTGCCAGTGCACTCTCTGGACTCACTGCAGTGCATCCCCAGTGGTGCCAGTGCACTCTCTGGACTCACTGCACTGCATCCCCAGTGGTGCCAGTGCACTCTCTGGACTCACTGCAGTGCATCCCCAGTGGTGCCACTGCACTCTCTGGACTCACTGCAGTGCATCCCCAGTGGTGCCAGTGCACTCTCTGGACTCACTGCAGTGCATCCCCAGTGGTGCCAGTACACTCACTGGACTCACTGCACTGCATCCCCAGTGGTGCCAGTGCACTCTCTGGACTCACTAAACTGCATCACCAGTGGTGCCACTGCACTCTCTGGACTCACTGCACTGCTTCCCCAGTGGTGCCAGTGCACTCACTGGACTGACTGCAGTGCATCCCCAGTGGTGCCAGTGCACTCTCTGGACTCACTGCACTGCATCCCCAGTGGTGCTAGTGCACTGTGTGGACTCACTGTACTGCATCCCCAGTGGTGCCAGTGCACTCTCTGGACTCACTGAAGTGCATTCTCAGTGGTGCCAGTGCACTCTCTGGACTCACTGCACTGCATCCCCAGTATTGCCAGTGCACTCTCTGGACTCACTGCAGTGCATCCCCAGTGGTGCCAGTGCACTCTCTGGACTCACTGCACTGCTTCCCCAGTGGTGCCAGTGCACTCTTTCGAGTCACTGCAGTGCATCCCCATTGGTGCCACTGCACTCTCTGGACTCACTGCACTGCATCCCCAGTGGTGCCAGTGCACTCTCTGGACTCACTGCAGTGCATCACCAGTGGTGCCAGTGCGCTCTCTGGAGTCACAGCACTGCATCCCCAGTGGTGCCAGTGCAATCTCTGGACTCACTGCACTGCATCCCCAGTGGTGCCAGTGCGCTCTCTGGACTCACTGCAGTGCATTCTCAGTGGTGCCAGTGCACTCTCTGGACTCACTGCACTGCATCCCCAGTGGTGCCAGTGCACTCTCTGGACTCACTGAACTGCATCCCCAGTGGTGCCAGTGCAATCTCTGGACTCACTGCAGTGCATCCCCAGTGGTGCCAGTGCACTCTCTGGACTCACTGCAGTGCATCCACAGTGGTGCCACTGCACTCTCTGGATTCACTGCACTGCATACCCAGTGGTGCCAGTGCACTCTCTGAACTTACTGCACTGCATCCCCAGTGGTGCCAGTGCACTCACTGGACTCACTGCAGTGCATCCCCAGTGGTGCCAGTGCACTCTCTGGACTCACTGCACTGCATCCCCAGTGGTGCCAGTGCACTCTCTGGACTCACTGCACTGCACCCCCAGTGGTTCCAGCGCACTCTCTGGACTCACTGCACTGCATCCCCAGTAGTGCTAGTGCACTCTGTGGACTCACTGCAGTGCATCCGCAGTGGTGCCAGTGCACTCTCTGGACTCACTGCAGTGCATCCCCAGTGGTGCCAGTGCACTCTCTGGACTCACTTCAGTGCATCCCCAGTGGTGCCAGTACACTCTCTGGACTCACTGCAGTGCATCCCCAGTGGTGCCAGTGCACTCTCTGGACTCACTGCAGTGCATCCCCGGTGGAGCCAGTGCACTCTCTGGACTCACTGCAGTGCATCCGCAGTGGTGCCAGTGCACTCTCTGGACTCACTGCACTGCATCCCCAGTGGTGCCAGTGCACTCTCTGGACTCACTGCACTGCATCCCCAGTGGTGCTAGTGCACTGTGTGGACTCACTGTACTGCATCCCCAGTGGTGCCAGTGCAATCTCTGGACTCACTGCAGTGCATCCCCAGTGGTGCCAGTGCACCCTCTGGACTCACTGAAGTGCATTCTCAGTGGTGCCAGTGCACTCTCTAGACTCACTGCACTGCATCCCCAGTATTGCCAGTGCACTCTCTGGACTCACTGCAGTGCATCCCCAGTGGTGCCAGTGCACTCTCTGGACTCACTGCACTGCTTCCCCAGTGGTGCCAGTGCACTCTTTCGAGTCACTGCAGTGCATCCCCAGTGGTGCCAGTGCACTCTCTGGACTCACTGCACTGCATCCCCAGTGGTGCCAGTGCACTCTCTGGACTCACTGCAGTGCATCTCCAGTGGTGCCAGTGCGCTCTCTGGAGTCACAGCACTGCATCCCCAGTGGTGCCAGTGCAATCTCTGGACTCACTGCACTGCATCCCCAGTGGTGCCAGTGCACTCACTGGATTCACTGCACTGCATCCCCAGTGGTGCCAGTGCACTCTCTGGACTCACTGCACTGCATCCCCAGTGGTGCCAGTGCACTCTGTGGACTCACTGTACTGCATCCCCAGTGGTGACAGTGCACTCTCTGGACTCACTGCAGTACATCCCCAGTGGTGCCAGTGCACTCTCTGGACTCACTGCAGTGCATCCCCACTGGTGCCAGTGCACTCTCTGGAGTCACTGCACTGCATCCCCAGTGGTGCCAGTGCAGTCTCTGGAGTAACTGCAGTGCATCACCACTGGTGCCAAAGCACTCTCTGGACTCACTGCACTGCATCCCCAGTGGTGCCACTGCACTCTCTGGACTCACTGCAGTGCATCCCCAGTGGTGCCAGTGCACTCTCTGGACTCACTGCAGTGCATCCCCAGTGGTGCCAGTGCACTCTCTGGACTCACTGAAGTGCATCCCCAGTGGTGCCAGTACACTCACTGGACTCACTGCACTGCATCCCCAGTGGTGCCAGTGCACTCTCTGGACTCACTAAACTGCATCCCCAGTGGTGCCACTGCACTCTCTGGACTCACTGCACTGCTTCCCCAGTGGTGCCAGTGCACTCTCTGGACTCACTGCAGTGCATCCCCACTGGTGCCAGTGCACTCTCTGGGCTCACTGAAGTGCATCCCCAGTGGTGCCAGTGCACTCTCTGGACTCACTGCACTGCATCCCCAGTGGTGCCAGTGCGCTCTCTGGAGTCACAGCACTGCATCCCCAGTGCTGCCAGTGCAATCTCTGGACTCACTGCACTGCATCCCCAGTGGTGCCAGTGCACTCTCTGGACTCACTGCACTGCATCCCCGGTGGTGCCAGTGCAGTCTCTGGAGTAACTGCACTGCATCCCCACTGGTGCCAAAGCACTCTCTGGACTCCCAGCACCGCATCCCAAGTGGTGCCAGTGCACTCTCTGGACTCACTGCCCTGCATCCCCAGTGGTGCCAGTGCACTCTCTGGACTCACTGCACTGCATCCCCAGTGGTGCCAGTGCACTCTCTGGACTCACTGCACTGCATCCCCAGTGGTGCCAGTGCACTCTCTGGACTCACTGCAGTGCATCCCCTGTGGTGCCACTGCACTCTCTGGACTCACTGCAGTGCATCCCCAGTGGTGCCAGTGCACTCTCTGGACTCACTAAACTGCATCCCCAGTGGTGCCAGTACACTCACTGGACTCACTGCACTGCATCCCCAGTGGTGCCAGTGCACTCTCTGGACTCACTAAACTGCATCACCAGTGGTGCCACTGCACTCTCTGGACTCACTGCACTGCTTCCCCAGTGGTGAAGTGCACTCACTGGACTGACTGCAGTGCATCCCCACTGGTGCCAGTGCACTCTCTGGACTCACTGCAGTGCATCCCCAGTGGTGCCAGTGCACTCTCTGGACTCACTGCACTGCATCCCCAGTGGTGCCTGTGCGCTCTCTGGAGTCACAGCACTGCATTCTCAGTGGTGCCAGTGCACTCTCTGGACTCACTGCACTGCATCCCCAGTGGTGCCAGTGCACTCTCTGGACTCACTGAACTGCTTCCCTAGTGGTGCCAGTGCACTCTCTGGACTCACTGCACTGCATCCCCAGTGCTGCCAGTGCACTCTCTGGACTCACTGCACTGCATCCCCAGTGGTGCCACTGCACTCTCTGGACTCACTGCACTGCTTCCCCAGTGGTGCCAGTGCACTCTCTGGACTTACTGCACTGCATCCCCAGTGGTGCCAGTGCACTCACTGGACTCACTGCAGTGCATCCCCAGTGGTGCCAGTGCACTCTCTGGAGTCACTGCACTGCATCCCCAGTGGTGCCAGTGCACTCTCTGGACTCACTGCACTGCATCCCCAGTGGTTCCAGCGCACTCTCTGGACTCACTGCACTGCATCCCCAGTAGTGCTAGTGCACTCTGTGGACTCACTGCAGTGCATCCCCAGTGGTGCCAGTGCACTCTCTGGACTCACTGAAGTGCATTCTCAGTGGTGCCAGTGCACTCTCTGGACTCACTGCAGTGCATCCGCAGTGGTGCCATTGCACTCTCTGGACTCACTGCACTGCATCCCCAGTGGTGCCAGTGCACTCTCTGGACTCACTGAACTGCATCCCCAGTGGTGCCAGTGCACTGTGTGGACTCACTGTACTGCATCCCCAGTGGTGCCAGTGCAATCTCTGGACTCACTGCTGTGCATCCCCAGTGGTGCCAGTGCACTCTCTGGACTCACTGAAGTGCATTCTCAGTGGTGCCAGTGCACTCTCTGGACTCACTGCACTGCATCCCCAGTATTGCCAGTGCACCCTCTGGACTCACTGCAGTGCATCCCCAGTGGTGCCAGTGCACTCTCTGGACTCACTGCACTGCTTCCCCAGTGGTGCCAGTGCACTCTTTCGAGTCACTGCAGTGCATCCCCAGTGGTGCCAGTGCACTCTCTGGACTCACTGCAGTGCATCCCCAGTGGTGCCAGTGCACTCTCTGGACTCACTGCACTGCATCCCCAGTGGTGCCAGTGCGCTCTCTGGAGTAACAGCACTGCATCCCCGGTGGTGCCAGTGCAATCTCTGGACTCACTGCACTGCATCCCCAGTGGTGCCAGTGCGCTCTCTGGACACACTGCAGTGCATTCTCAGTGGTGCCAGTGCACTCTCTGGACTCACTGCACTGCATCCCCAGTGGTGCCAGTGCACTCTCTGGACTCACTGAACTGCATCCCCAGTGGTGCCAGTGCAATCTCTGGACTCACTGCAGTGCATCCCCAGTGGTGCCAGTGCACTCTCTGGACTCACTGAAGTGCATTATCAGTGGTGCCAGTGCACTCTCTGGACTCACTGCAGTGCATCCCCAGTAGTGACAGTGCACTCTCTGGACTCACTGCAGTGCATCCCCAGTGGTGACAGTGCACTCTCTGGACTCACTGCGCTGCATCCCCAGTGGTGCCAGTGCACTCTCTGGACTCACCGCACTGCATCGCCAGTGCACTCTCTGGACTCACTGCAGGGCATCCCCGGTGGAGCCAGTGTACTCTCAGGACTCACTGCACTGCATCCCCAGTGCTGCCAGTGCACTCTCTTGAGTCACTGCACTGCATCCCCTGTGGTGCAAGAGCACTCTCTGGACTCACAGCAGTGCATCACCAGTGGTACCAGTGCACTCTCTGGACTCACTGCACTGCATCCCCAGTGGTGCCAGTGCACTCTCTGGACTCACTGCACTGCATCCCCAGTGGTGCTAGTGCACTGTGTGGACTCACTGTACTGCATCCCCAGTGGTGCCAGTGCAATCTCTGGACTCACTGCAGTGCATCCCCAGTGGTGCCAGTGCACTCTGTGGACTCACTGTACTGCATCCCCAGTGGTGACAGTGCACTCTCTGGACTCACTGCAGTGCACCCCCAGTGGTGCCAGTGCACTCTCTGGACTCACTGCAGTGCATCCCCAGTGGTGCCAGTGCACTCTCTGGACTCACTGCACTGCATCCCCATTGGTGCCAGTGCAGTCTCTGGAGTAACTGCAGTGCATCCCCACTGGTGCCAAAGCACTCTCTGGACTCACTGCAGTGCATCCCCAGTGGTGCCACTGCACTCTCTGGACTCACTGCAGTGCATCCCCAGTGGTGTCAGTGCACTCTCTGGACTCATTGAAGTGCATTCTCAGTGGTGCCAGTGCACTCTCTGGACTCACTGCAGTGCATCCCCAGTGGTGCCAGTACACTCACTGGACTCACTGCACTGCATCCCCAGTGGTGCCAGTGCACTCTCTGGACTCACTGCACTGCATCCCCAGTGGTTCCAGCGCACTCTCTGAACTCACTGCACTGCATCTCCAGTAGTGCTAGTGCACTCTGTGGACTCACTGCAGTGCATCCCCAGTGGTGCCAGTGCACTCTCTGGACTCACTGAAGTGCATTCTCAGTGGTGCCAGTGCACTCTCTGGACTCACTTCAGTGCATCCCCAGTGGTGCCAGTACACTCTCTGGACTCACTGCAGTGCATCCCCAGTGGTGCCAGTGCACTCTCTGGACTCACTGCAGTGCATCCCCAGTGGTGCCAGTGCACTCTCTGGACTCACTGCAGTGCATCCGCAGTGGTGCCATTGCACTCTCTGGACTCACTGCACTGCATCCCCAGTGGTGCCAGTGCACTCTCTGGACTCACTGCACTGCATCCCCAGTGCTGCCAGTGCACTCTCTTGAGTCACTGCACTGCATCCCCTGTGGTGCAAGAGCACTCTCTGGACTCACAGCAGTGCATCACCAGTGGTGCCAGTGCACTCTCTGGACTCACTGCACTGCATCCCCAGTGGTGCCAGTGCACTCTCTGGACTCACTGCACTGCATCCCCAGTGGTGCTAGTGCACTGTGTGGACTCACTGTACTGCATCCCCAGTGGTGCCAGTGCAATCTCTGGACTCACTGCAGTGCATCCCCAGTGGTGCCAGTGCACTCTCTGGACTCACTGAAGTGCATTCTCAGTGGTGCCAGTGCACTCTCTGGACTCACTAAACTGCATCCCCAGTATTGCCACTGCACTCTCTGGACTCACTGCAGTGCATCCCCAGTGGTGCCAGTGCACTCTCTGGACTCACTGCACTGCATCTCCAGTAGTGCTAGTGCACTCTGTGGACTCACTGCAGTGCATCCCCAGTGGTGCCAGTGCACTCTCTGGACTCACTGAAGTGCATTCCCAGTGGTGCCAGTGCACTCTCTGGACTCACTTCAGTGCATCCCCAGTGGTGCCAGTACACTCTCTGGACTCACTGCAGTGCATCCCCAGTGGTGCCAGTGCACTCTCTGGACTCACTGCAGTGCGTCCCCAGTGGAGCCAGTGCACTCTCTGGACTCACTGCAGTGCATCCGCAGTGGTGCCAGTGCACTCTCTGGACTCACTGCACTGCATCCCCAGTGGTGCCAGTGCACTCTCTGGACTCACTGCACTGCATCCCCAGTGCTGCCAGTGCACTCTCTTGAGTCACTGCACTGCATCCCCTGTGGTGCAAGAGAACTCTCTGGACTCACAGAAGTGCATCACCAGTGGTGCCAGTGCGCTCTCTGGACTCACTGCACTGCATCCCCAGTGGTGCCAGTGCACTCTCTGGACTCACTGCACTGCATCCCCAGTGGTGCCAGTGCACTGTGTGGACTCACTGTACTGCATCCCCAGTGGTGCCAGTGCACTCTCTGGACTCACTGAAGTGCATTCTCAGTGGTGCCAGTGCACTCTCTGGACTCACTGCACTGCATCCCCAGTATTGCCAGTGCACTCTCTGGACTCACTGCACTGCATCCCCAGTGGTGCCAGTGCACTCTCTGGACTCACTGCACTGCTTCCCCAGTGGTGCCAGTGCACTCTTTCGAGTCACTGCAGTGCATCCCCAGTGGTGCCAGTGCACTCTCTGGACTCACTGCAGTGCATCACAAGTGGTGCCAGTGCACTCTCTGGACTCACTGCAGTGCATCCCCAGTGGTGCCAGTGCGCTCTCTGGAGTCACAGCACTGCATCCCCAGTGGTGCCAGTGCAATCTCTGGACTCACTGCACTGCATCCCCAGTGGTGCCAGTGCGCTCTCTGGACTCACTGCAGTGCATTCTCAGTGGTGCCAGTGCACTCTCTGGACTCACTGCACTGCATCCCCAGTGGTGCCAGTGCACTCTCTGGACTCACTGAACTGTATCCACAGTGGTGGCAGTTCAATCTCCGGACTCACTGCAGTGCATCCCCAGTGGTGCCAGTGCACTCTCTGGACTCACTGCACTGCATCCACAGTGGTGCCACTGCACTCTCTGGACTCACTGCACTGCTTCCCCAGTGGTGCCAGTGCACTCTCTGAACTTACTGCACTGCATCCCCAGTGGTGCCAGTGCACTCACTGGACTCACTGCAGTGCATCCCCAGTGGTGCCAGTGCACTCTCTGGAGTCCCTGCACTGCATCCCCAGTGGTGCCAGTGCACTCTCTGTACTCACTGCACTGCACCCCCAGTGGTTCCAGCGCACTCTCTGGACTCACTGCACTGCATCCGCAGTAGTGCTATTGCACTCTGTGGACTCACTGCAGTGCATCCCCAGTGGTGCCAGTGCACTCTCTGGACTCACTGAAGTGCATTCCCAGTGGTGCCAGTGCACTCTCTGGACTCACTTCAGTGCATCCCCAGTGGTGCCAGTACACTCTCTGGACTCACTGCAGTGCATCCCCAGTGGTGCCAGTGCACTCTCTGGACTCACTGCAGTGCATCCCCAGTGGAGCCAGTGCACTCTCTGGACTCACTGCAGTGCATCCGCAGTGGTGCCATTGCACTCTCTGGACTCACTGCAGTGCATCCCCAGTGGTGCCAGTGCACTCTCTGGACTCACTGCAGTGCATCCCCAGTAGTGCCAGTGCACTCTCTTGAGACACTGCACTGCATCCGCTGTGGTGCAAGAGCACTCTCTGGACTCACAGCAGTGCATCACCAGTGGTGCCAGTGCACTCTCTGGACTCACTGCACTGCATCCCCAGTGTTGCTAGTGCACTGTGTGGACTCACTGCACTGCATCCCCAGTGGTGCCAGTGCAATCTCTGGACTCACTGCAGTGCATCCCCAGTGGTACCAGTGCACTCTCTGGACTCACTGCAGTGCATTCTCAGTGGTGCCAGTGCACTCTCTGGACTCACTGCACTGCATCCCCAGTATTGCCAGTGCACTCTCTGGACGCACTGCAGTGCATCCCCAGTGGTGCCAGTGCACTCTCTGGACTCACTGCACTGCATCCCCAGTAGTGCTAGTGCACTCTCTGGACTCACTGCAGTGCATCCCCAGTGGTGCCAGTGCACTCTCTGGACTCATTGAAGTGCATTCCCAGCGGTGCCAGTGCACTCTCTGGACTCACTTCAGTGCATCCCCAGTGGTGCCAGTACACTCTCTGGACTCACTGCAGTGCATCCCCAGTGGTGCCAGTGCACTCTCTGGACTCACTGCAGTGCATCCCCAGTGGAGCCAGTGCACTCTCTGGACTCACTGCAGTGCATCCGCAGTGGTGCCATTGCACTCTCTGGACTCACTGCACTGCATCCCCAGTGGTGCCAGTGCACTCTCTGGACTCACTGCACTGCATCCCCAGTGCTGCCAGTGCACTCTCTTGAGTCACTGCACTGCATCCCCTGTGGTGCAAGAGCACTCTCTGGACTCACAGCAGTGCATCACCAGTGGTGCCAGTGCGCTCTCTGGACTCACTGCACTGCATCCCCAGTGGTGCCAGTGCACTCTCTGGACTCACTGCACTGCATCCACAGTGGTGCTAGTGCACTCTCTGGACTCACTGTACTGCATCCCCAGTTTTGCCAGTGCAATCTCTGGACTCACTGCAGTGCATCCCCAGTGGTGCCAGTGCACTCTCTGGACTCACTGAAGTGCATTCTCAGTGGTGCCAGTGCACTCTCTGGTCTCACTGCACTGCTTCCCCAGTGGTGCCAGTGCACTCTCTGAACTTACTGCACTGCATCCCCAGTGGTGCCAGTGCACTCTCTGGACTCACTGCAGTGCATCCCCAGTGGTGCCAGTGCACTCTCTGGACTCACTGCACTGCATCCCCAGTGGTGCCAGTGCACTCTCTGTACTCACTGCACTGCACCCCCAGTGGTTCCAGCGCACTCTCTGGACTCACTGCACTGCATCCGCAGTAGTGCTATTGCACTCTGTGGACTCACTGCAGTGCATCCCCAGTGGTGCCAGTGCACTCTCTGGACTCACTGAAGTGCATTCCCAGTGGTGCCAGTGTACTCTCTGGACTCACTTCAGTGCATCCCCAGTGGTGCCAGTACACTCTCTGGACTCACTGCAGTGCATCCCCAGTGGTGCCAGTGCACTCTCTGGACTCACTGCAGTGCATCCCCAGTGGAGCCAGTGCACTCTCTGGACTCACTGCAGTGCATCCACAGTGGTGCCATTGCACTCTCTGGACTCACTGCACTGCATCCCCAGTGGTGCCAGTGCACTCTCTGGACTCACTGCAGTGCATCCCCAGTAGTGCCAGTGCACTCTCTTGAGACACTGCACTGCATCCGCTGTGGTGCAAGAGCACTCTCTGGACTCACAGCAGTGCATCACCAGTGGTGCCAGTGCACTCTCTGGACTCACTGCACTGCATCCCCAGTGGTGCCAGTGCACTCTCTGGACTCACTGCACTGCCTCCCCAGTGGTGCTAGTGCACTGTGTGGACTCACTGTACTGCATCCCCAGTGGTGCCAGTGCAATCTCTGGACTCACTGCAGTGCATCCCCAGTGGTGCCAGTGCACTCTCTGGACTCACTGAAGTGCATTCTCAGTGGTGCCAGTGCACTCTCTGGACTCACTGCACTGCATCCCCAGTATTGCCAGTGCACTCTCTGGACGCACTGCAGTGCATCCCCAGTGGTGCCAGTGCACTCTCTGGACTCACTGCACTGCATCCCCAGTAGTGCTAGTGCACTCTCTGGACTCACTGCAGTGCATCCCCAGTGGTGCCAGTGCACTCTCTGGACTCATTGAAGTGCATTCCCAGCGGTGCCAGTGCACTCTCTGGACTCACTTCAGTGCATCCCCAGTGGTGCCAGTACACTCTCTGGACTCACTGCAGTGCATCCCCAGTGGTGCCAGTGCACTCTCTGGACTCACTGCAGTGCATCCCCAGTGGAGCCAGTGCACTCTCTGGACTCACTGCAGTGCATCCGCAGTGGTGCCATTGCACTCTCTGGACTCACTGCACTGCATCCCCAGTGGTGCCAGTGCACTCTCTGGACTCACTGCACTGCATCCCCAGTGCTGCCAGTGCACTCTCTTGAGTCACTGCACTGCATCCCCTGTGGTGCAAGAGCACTCTCTGGACTCACAGCAGTGCATCACCAGTGGTGCCAGTGCGCTCTCTGGACTCACTGCACTGCATCCCCAGTGGTGCCAGTGCACTCTCTGGACTCACTGCACTGCATCCACAGTGGTGCTAGTGCACTCTCTGGACTCACTGTACTGCATCCCCAGTGGTGCCAGTGCAATCTCTGGACTCACTGCAGTGCATCCCCAGTGGTGCCAGTGCACTCTCTGGACTCACTGAAGTGCATTCTCAGTGGTGCCAGTGCACTCTCTGGACTCACTGCACTGCATCCCCAATATTGCCAGTGCACTCTCTGGACTCACTGCAGTGCATCCGCAGTGTTGCCATTGATCTCCCTGGACTCACTGCACTGCATCCCCAGTGGTGCCAGTGCACTCTCTGGACTCACTGCACTGCATCCCCAGTGGTGCCAGTGCACTGTGTGGACTCACTGTACTGCATCCCCAGTGGTGCCAGTGCAATCTCTGGACTCACTGCAGTGCATCCCCAGTGGTGCCAGTGCACTCTCTGGACTCACTGAAGTGCATTCTCAGTGGTGCCAGTGCCATCTCTGGACTCACTGCACTGCATCCCCAGTATTGCCAGTGCACTCTCTGGACTCACTGCAGTGCATCCCCAGTGGTGCCAGTGCACTCTCTGGACTCACTGCACTGCTTCCCCAGTGGTGCCAGTGCACTCTTTCGAGTCACTGCAGTGCATCCCCAGTGGTGCCAGTGCACTCTCTGGACTCACTGCACTGCATCCCCAGTGGTGCCAGTGCACTCTCTGGACTCACTGCACTGCATCCCCAGTGGTGCCAGTGCGCTCTCTGGAGTAACAGCACTGCATCCCCGGTGGTGCCAGTGCAATCTCTGGACTCACTGCACTGCATCCCCAGTGGTGCCAGTGCGCTCTCTGGACACACTGCAGTGCATTCTCAGTGGTGCCAGTGCACTCTCTGGACTCACTGCACTGCATCCCCAGTGGTGCCAGTGCACTCTCTGGACTCACTGAACTGCATCCCCAGTGGTGCCAGTGCAATCTCTGGACTCACTGCAGTGCATCCCCAGTGGTGCCAGTGCACTCTCTGGACTCACTGAAGTGCATTATCAGTGGTGCCAGTGCACTCTCTGGACTCACTGCAGTGCATCCCCTGTAGTGACAGTGCACTCTCTGGACTCACTGCAGTGCATCCCCAGTGGGGCCAGTGCACTCTCTGGACTCACTGCGCTGCATCCCCAGTGGTGCCAGTGCACTCTCTGGACTCACTGCACTGCATCGCCAGTGCACTCTCTGGACTCACTGCAGGGCATCCCCAAGAGAGCCAGTGTACTCTCAGGACTCACTGCACTGCATCCCCAGTGCTGCCAGTGCACTCTCTTGAGTCACTGCACTGCATCCCCTGTGGTGCAAGAGCACTCTCTGGACTCACAGCAGTGCATCACCAGTGGTGCCAGTGCACTCTCTGGACTCACTGCACTGCATCCCCAGTGGTGCCAGTGCACTCTCTGGACTCACTGCACTGCATCCCCAGTGGTGCTAGTGCACTCTCTGGACTCACTGCACTGCATCCCCAGTGCTGCCAGTGCACTCTCTTGAGTCACTGCACTGCATCCCCTCTGGTGCAAGAGCACTCTCTGGACTCACAGCAGTGCATCACCAGTGGTGCCAGTGCACTCTCTGGACTCACTGCACTGCATCCCCAGTGCTGCCAGTGCACTCTCTGGACTCACTGCACTGCATCCCCAGTGGTGCCAGTGCACTCTCTGGAGTCACTGCACTGCATCCCCAGTGGTGCCAGTGCACTCTCTGGACTCACTGCACTGCATCCCCAGTGGTTCCAGCGCACTCTCTGGACTCACTGCACTGCATCCCCAGTAGTGCTAGTGCACTCTGTGGACTCACTTCAGTGCATCCCCAGTGGTGCCAGTGCACTCTCTGGACTCACTGAAGTGCATTCTCAGTGGTGCCAGTGCACTCTCTGGGCTCACTTCAGTGCATCCCCAGTGGTGCCAGTACACTCTCTGGACTCACTGCAGTGCATCCCCAGTGGTGCCAGTGCACTCTCTGGACTCACTGCAGTGCATCCCCAGTGGTGCCAGTGCACTCTCTGGACTCACTGCAGTGCATCCGCAGTGGTGCCATTGCACTCTCTGGACTCACTGCACTGCATCCCCAGTGGTGCCAGTGCACTCTCTGGACTCACTGCACTGCATCCCCAGTGCTGCCAGTGCACTCTCTTGAGTCACTGCACTGCATCCCCTCTGGTGCAAGAGCACTCTCTGGACTCACAGCAGTGCATCACCAGTGGTGCCAGTGCACTCTCTGGACTCACTGCACTGCATCCCCAGTGGTGCCAGTGCACTCTCTGGACTCACTGCACTGCATCCCCAGTGGTGCTAGTGCACTGTGTGGACTCACTGTACTGCATCCCCAGTGGTGCCAGTGCAATCTCTGGACTCACTGCAGTGCATCCCCAGTGGTGCCAGTGCACTCTCTGGACTCACTGCAGTGCATTCTCAGTGGTGCCAGTGCACTCTCTGGACTCACTAAACTGCATCCCCAGTATTGCCAGTGGACTTTCTGGACTCACTGCAGTGCATCCCCAGTGGTGCCAGTGCACTCTCTGGACTCACTGCACTGCATCCCCAGTAGTGACAGTGCACTCTCTGGACTCACTGCAGTGCATCCCCAGTGGTGCCAGTGCACTCTCTGGACTCACTGCACTGCATCCCCAGTGGTGCCAGTGCACTCTCTGGACTCACTGCACTGCATCCCCAGTATTGCCAGTGCACTCTCTGGACTCACTGCAGTGCATCCCCAGTGGTGCCAGTGCACGCTCTGGACTCACTGCACTGCATCCCCAGTGGTGCCAGTGCACTCTGCGGACTCACTGTACTGCATCCCCAGTGGTGACAGTGCACTCTCTGGACTCACTGCAGTGCACCCCCAGTGGTGCCAGTGCACTCTCTGCACTCACTGCTCTGCATCCCCATTGGTGCCAGTGCAGTCTCTGGAGTAACTGCAGTGCATCCCCACTGGTGCCAAAGCACTCTCTGGACTCACTGCAGTGCATCCCCAGTGGTGCCACTGCACTCTCTGGACTCACTGCAGTGCATCCCCAGTGGTGCCAGTGCACTCTCTGGACTCATTGAAGTGCATTCTCAGTGGTGCCAGTGCACTCTCTGGACTCACTGCAGTGCATCCCCAGTGGTGCCAGTACACTCACGGGACTCACTGCACTGCATCCCCAGTGGTGCCAGTGCACTCTCTGGACTCACTAAACTGCATCCCCAGTGGTGCCACTGCACTCTCTGGACTCACTGCACTGCATCCCCAGTGGTGCCAGTGCACTCACTGGACTCACTGCAGTGCATCCGCACTGGTGCCAGTGCACTCTCTGGGCTCACTGCAGTGCATCCCCAGTGGTGCCAGTGCACTCTCTGGAGTCACTGCACTGCATCCCCACTGGTGCCTGTGCGCTCTCTGGAGTCACAGCACTGCATTCTCAGTGGTGCCAGTACACTCTCTGGACTCACTGCACTGCATCCCCAGTGGTGCCAGTGCACTCTCTGGACTCACTGCACTGCATCCCCAGTGCTGCCAGTGCACTCTCTGGACTCACTGCACTGCATCCCCAGTGGTGCCAGTGCACTCTCTGGAGTCACTGCACTGCATCCCCAGTGGTGCCAGTGCACTCTCTGGACTCACTGCACTGCATCCCCAGTGGTTCCAGCGCACTCTCTGGACTCACTGCACTGCATCCCCAGTAGTGCTAGTGCACTCTGTGGACTCACTTCAGTGCATCCCCAGTGGTGCCAGTGCACTCTCTGGACTCACTGAAGTGCATTCTCAGTGGTGCCAGTGCACTCTCTGGGCTCACTTCAGTGCATCCCCAGTGGTGCCAGTACACTCTCTGGACTCACTGCAGTGCATCCCCAGTGGTGCCAGTGCACTCTCTGGACTCACTGCAGTGCATCCCCAGTGGTGCCAGTGCACTCTCTGGACTCACTGCAGTGCATCCGCAGTGGTGCCATTGCACTCTCTGGACTCACTGCACTGCATCCCCAGTGGTGCCAGTGCACTCTCTGGACTCACTGCACTGCATCCCCAGTGCTGCCAGTGCACTCTCTTGAGTCACTGCACTGCATCCCCTCTGGTGCAAGAGCACTCTCTGGACTCACAGCAGTGCATCACCAGTGGTGCCAGTGCACTCTCTGGACTCACTGCACTGCATCCCCAGTGGTGCCAGTGCACTCTCTGGACTCACTGCACTGCATCCCCAGTGGTGCTAGTGCACTGTGTGGACTCACTGTACTGCATCCCCAGTGGTGCCAGTGCAATCTCTGGACTCACTGCAGTGCATCCCCAGTGGTGCCAGTGCACTCTCTGGACTCACTGCAGTGCATTCTCAGTGGTGCCAGTGCACTCTCTGGACTCACTAAACTGCATCCCCAGTATTGCCAGTGCACTTTCTGGACTCACTGCAGTGCATCCCCAGTGGTGCCAGTGCACTCTCTGGACTCACTGCACTGCATCCCCAGTAGTGCTAGTGCACTCTGTGGACTCACTGCAGTGCATCCCCAGTGGTGCCAGTGCACTCTCTGGACTCACTGAAGTGCATTCCCAGTGGTGCCAGTGCACTCTCTGGACTCACTTCAGTGCATCCCCAGTGGTGCCAGTACACTCTCTGGACTCACTGCAGTGCATCCCCAGTGGTGCCAGTGCACTCTCTGGACTCACTGCAGTGCATCCCCAGTGGAGCCAGTGCACTCTCTGGACTCACTGCAGTGCATCCGCAGTGGTGCCATTGCACTCTCTGGACTCACTACACTGCATCCCCAGTGGTGCCAGTGCACTCTCTGGACTCACTGCACTGCATCCCCAGTGCTGCCAGTGCACTCTCTTGAGTCACTGCACTGCATCCCCTGTGGTGCAAGAGAACTCTCTGGACTCACAGCAGTGCATCACCAGTGGTGCCAGTGCGCTCTCTGGACTCACTGCACTGCATCCCCAGTGGTGCCAGTGCACTCTCTGGACTCACTGCACTGCATCCCCAGTGGAGCTAGTGCACTGTGTACACTCACTGTACTGCATCCCCAGTGGTGCCAGTGCACTCTCTGGACTCACTGAAGTGCATTCTCAGTGGTGCCAGTGCACTCTCTGGACTCACTGCACTGCATCCCCAGTATTGCCAGTGCACTCTCTGGACTCACTGCACTGCTTCCCCAGTGGTGCCAGTGCACTCTTTCGAGTCACTGCAGTGCATCCCCATTGGTGCCAGTGCACTCTCTGGACTCACTGCAGTGCATCACCAGTGGTGCCAGTGCACTCTCTGGACTCACTGCAGTGCATCCCCAGTGGTGCCAGTGCGCTCTCTGGAGTCACAGCACTGCATCCCCAGTGGTGCCAGTGCAGTCTCTGGACTCACTGCACTGCATCCCCAGTGGTGCCAGTGCGCTCTCTGGACTCACTGCAGTGCATTCTCAGTGGTGCCAGTGCACTCTCTGGACTCACTGCACTGCATCCCCAGTGGTGCCAGTGCACTCTCTGGACTCACTGAACTGCATCCCCAGTGGTGCCAGTGCAATCTCCGGACTCAATGCAGTGCATCCCCAGTGGTGCCAGTGCACTCTCTGGACTCACTGCACTGCATCCACAGTGGTGCCACTGCACTCTCTGGACTCACTGCACTGCTTCCCCAGTGGTGCCAGTGCACTCTCTGAACTTACTGCACTGCATCCCCAGTGGTGCCAGTGCATTCACTGGACTCACTGCACTGCATCCCCAGTGGTGCCAGTGCACTCTCTGGAGTCCCTGCACTGCATCCCCAGTGGTGCCAGTGCACTCTCTGTACTCACTGCACTGCACCCCCAGTGGTTCCAGCGCACTCTCTGGACTCACTGCACTGCATCCGCAGTAGTGCTATTGCACTCTGTGGACTCACTGCAGTGCATACCCAGTGGTGCCAGTGCACTCTCTGGACTCACTGAAGTGCATTCCCAGTGGTGCCAGTGCACTCTCTGGACTCACTTCAGTGCATCCCCAGTGGTGCCAGTACACTCTCTGGACTCACTGCAGTGCATCCCCAGTGGTGCCAGTGCACTCTCTGGACTCACTGCAGTGCATCCCCAGTGGAGCCAGTGCACTCTCTGGACTCACTGCAGTGCATCCGCATTGGTGCCATTGCACTCTCTGGACTCAATGCACTGCATCCCCAGTGGTGCCAGTGCACTCTCTGGACTCACTGCAGTGCATCCCCAGTAGTGCCAGTGCACTCTCTTGAGACACTGCACTGCATCCGCTGTGGTGCAAGAGCACTCTCTGGACTCACAGCAGTGCATCACCAGTGGTGCCAGTGCACTCTCTGGACTCACTGCACTGCATCCCCAGTGGTGCCAGTGCACTCTCTGGACTCACTGCACTGCATCCCCATTGGTGCTAGTGCACTGTGTGGACTCACTGTACTGCATCCCCAGTGGTGCCAGTGCATCTCTGGACTCACTGCAGTGCATCCCCAGTGGTGCCAGTGCACTCTCTGGACTCACTGAAGTGCATTCTCAGTGGTGCCAGTGCACTCTCTGGACTCACTGCACTGCATCCCCAGTATTGCCAGTGCACTCTCTGGACGCACTGCAGTGCATCCCCAGTGGTGCCAGTGCACTCTCTGGACTCACTGCACTGCATCCCCAGTAGTGCTAGTGCACTCTCTGGACTCACTGCAGTGCATCCCCAGTGGTGCCAGTGCACTCTCTGGACTCATTGAAGTGCATTCACAGCGGTGCCAGTGCACTCTCTGGACTCACTTCAGTGCATCCCCAGTGGTGCCAGTACACTCTCTGGACTCACTGCAGTGCATCCCCAGTGGTGTCAGTGCACTCTCTGGACTCACTGCAGTGCATCCCCATTGGAGCCAGTGCACTCTCTGGACTCACTGCAGTGCATCCGCAGTGGTGCCATTGCACTCTCTGGACTCACTGCACTGCATCCCCAGTGGTGCCAGTGCACTCTCTGGACTCACTGCACTGCATCCCCAGTGCTGCCAGTGCACTCTCTTGAGTCACTGCACTGCATCCCCCGTGGTGCAAGAGCACTCTCTAGACTCACAGCAGTGCATCCCCAGTGGTGCTAGTGCACTCTCTGGACTCACTGTACTGCATCCCCAGTGGTGCCAGTGCAATCTCTGGACTCACTGCAGTGCATCCCCAGTGGTGCCAGTGCACTCTCTGGACTCACTGAAGTGCATTCTCAGTGGTGCCAGTGCACTCTCTGGACTCACTGCACTGCACCCCCAATGGTGCCAGTGCACTCTCTGGACTCACTGCAGTGCATCCCCAGTGGTGCCAGTGCACTCTCTGGACTCACTGCACTGCTTCCCCAGTGGTGCCAGTGCACTCTTTCGAGTCACTGCAGTGCATCCCCATTGGTGCCAGTGCACTCTCTGGACTCACTGCAGTGCATCCCCAGTGGT
Organism: Anser brachyrhynchus; assembly: GCF_964034855.1. Classification (NCBI taxonomy): domain Eukaryota; kingdom Metazoa; phylum Chordata; class Aves; order Anseriformes; family Anatidae; genus Anser; species Anser brachyrhynchus. The sequence continues at coordinate 469,072 of NW_027664112.1, forward strand.
GCCAGTGCAATCTCTGGACTCACTGCAGTGCATCCCCAGTGGTGCCAGTGCGCTCTCTGGAGTCACAGCACTGCATCCCCAGTGGTGCCAGTGCAATCTCTGGACTCACTGCACTTCATCCCCAGTGGTGCCAGTGCGCTCTCTGGACTCACTGCAGTGCATTATCAGTGGCGCCAGTGCACTCTCTGGACTCACTGCACTGCATCCCCAGTAGTGACAGTGATCTATCTGGACTCACTGCAGGGCATCCCCGGTGGAGCCAGTGTACTATCAGGACTCATTGCAGTGCATCCCCTGTGGTGCCAGTGCACTCTCTGGACTCACTGCACTGCACCCCAATGCTGCCAGTGCACTCTCTGGCGTCACTGCACTGCATCCCCGGTGGTGCCAGTGCACTCTCTGGACTCACTGCACTGCATCCCCAGTGCTGCCAGTGCACTCTCTGGACTCACTGCACCGCATCACCTGTGGTTCCAGTGCACTCTCTGGACTCACTGCACTGCATCCCCAGTGGTGCCAGTGCACTTTCTAGAGTCACTGCTCTGCATCCCCAGTTGTGCCAGTGCACTCTCTGGACTCACTGTACTGCATCCCCAGTGGTGCCAGTGCACTCTCTGGACTCACCGCACTGCACCCTGAGTGGTGCCAGTACACTCTCTGGACTCACTGCACTGCATCCCCAGTGGTGCCAGTGCACTCTCTGGACTCACTGCACCGCATCCCCAGTGGTGCCAGTGCACTCTCTGGACTCACTGTACTGCATCCCCAGTGGTGCCAAAGCACTCTCTGGACTCCCGCCACCGCTTCCCCAGTGGTTCCAGTGCACTCTCTGGACTCACTGCACTGCATCCCCAGTGGTGCCAGTGCACTCTCTGGACTCGCGTCAATGCATCCCCAGTGGTGCTAATGCACTCTGGACTCACTGCACTGCATCCCGAGCGGTGCCAGTGCACTCTCTGGACTCACTGCATTGCATCCCCAGTGGTGCCAGTGCACTCTCTGGACTCACTGCACTGCATCCCCAGTGGTGCCAAAGCACTCTCTGGACTCCAGGCACCGCATCCCCAGTGGTGTCAGTGCACTCTCTGGACTCCCGGCACCGTATCCCCAGTGGTGCCAAACACTCTCTGGACTCCCGGCACCGCATCCCCAGTGGTGCCAGTGCACTCTCTGGACTCGCGGCACTGCATCCGCAGTGGAGTCAGTGCAGTCTCTGCAGTCACTGTAGTGCATTCCCAGTGTTGCCGGGGCACTCTCTGGACTCACAGCACTGCATGCCCAGTGGTGCCAGTGCACTCTCTGGACTCACTGCATTGCATCCCCAGTGGTGCCAGTGCACTCTCTGGACTCACTGCACTGCATCCCCAGTGGTGCCAGTGCACTCTCTGGACTCACTGCACTGCATCCCCAGTGCTGCCAGTGCTCTCTCTGGACTCACTGCACTGCATCCACAGTGGTGCCAGTGCACTCACTGGACTCACTGCAGTGCATCACCAGTGGTGCCAGTGCACTCTCTGGACACACTGAAGTGCATTCTCAGTGGTGCCAGTGCACTCTCTTGACTCACTGCGCTGCATCCCCAGTGGTGCCAGTACACTCACTGGACTCACTGCACTGCATCCCCAGTGGTGCCAGTGCAGTCTCTGCACTCACTGAAGTGCATCTCCAGTGGTGCCAGTGAACTCTCTGGACTCACTGCACTGCTTCCCCATTGGTGTCAGTGCACTCTCTGGACTCACTGCACTGCATCCCTAGTGGTGCCTCTGCACTCTCTGGACTCACTGAACTACTCCAGCCGCGGCAGTCGCTCCAGCCGCGGTAGCCCTCCAGCCTCGGCAGCCGCGGCAGCCGCGGCAGCCGCTCCAGCCGCGGCATACGCGGCAGACTCTCCAACCGCGGCAGCCGCACCAGCCGCGGAAGCCGCGGCAGCCGCTCCAAACGCGGCAGGCGCTCCAACCGCGGCAACCGCTCCATCCGTGGCAGACGCTCCACTCGGTAGCGGCTGGAGCGGCTGCCGCGGCCAGAGCGGCTGGAGCGGCTGCCGCGGCTGGAGCTCCTGCCGCGTTTAGAGCGGTTACCGCGGCTGGAGCGGCTGCCGCGGTTGGAGCGGCTGCCGCGGCTGGAGGGGCTAACGCGGCTGGAGAGGCTGACGCGGTTGAAGCCTCTAGAGCGTCTGCCGCGGCTGGAGGGGCTACCGCGGCTGGAGCGGTTGACGCGGCTGCAGCGGAAACCGAGGCTGGAGCGCCACTCTCTGGACTCACTGCACTGCATCCCCAGTGGTGCCAGTGCACTCTCTGGACTCACTGCACTGCATCCCCAGTGGTGCCAGTGCACTCACTGGACTCACTGCAGTGCATCCCCAGTGGTGCCAGTGCACTCTCTGGACTCACTGCACTGCATCCCCAGTGGCGCTAGTGCACTCTCTGTTCTCACTGCACTGCATCCCCAGTGGTGCCAGTGCACTCTCTGGACACACTGAAGTGCATTTTCAGTGGTGCCAGTGCACTCTCTGGACTCACTGCACTGCATCCCCAGTGGTGCCAGTGCACTCTCTGGACTCACTGCAGTGCATCCCCAGTGGTGCCAGTGCACTCTGTGGACTCACTGCAGTGCATCCCCAGTGGTGCCAGTGCACTCTGTGGACTCACTGCAGTGCATCCCCAGTGGTGCCAGTGCGCTCTCTGGTCTCAGGGCAGTGCATCCCCCGTGGTGCCAGTGCACTCTGTGGACTCACTGCAGTGCATCCCCAGTGGTGCCAGTGCGCTCTCTGGACTCACTGCACTGCATCCCCCGTGGTTCAAGTGCACTCACTGGACTGACTGAAGTGCATCCCCAGTGGTGTCAGTGCACTCTCTGGAGTCACTGCGCTGCATCCCCAGTGGTGCCAGTGCACTCCCTGGACTCACTGCACTGCTACAGCCGCGGCAGCCGCTCCAGCCGCGGTAGCCCTCCAGCCGCGGCAGCCGCTCCAGCCGCTCCAGCCGCGCTAACCGCTCCAAACGCGGCAGGAGCTCCAGCCGCGGCAGCCGCTCCAGCCGCTCCAGCCGCGGCAGCCGCTCCAGCCGCTACCGAGTGGAGCGGCTGCCGCGGCTGGAGCGGCTGCCGCGGATGGAGAGGCTGGCGCGGCTGGAGGGGCTGGAGCGGCTGCCGCGGCTGGAGCGACTGGAGCGGCTGCCGCGGCTGGAGCGTCTGCCGCGGCTGGAGGGGCTACCGCGGGGTTGACTCGGCTGGAGCGGATGCCGAGGCTGGAGAGGCACTCTCTGGTCTCACTGAAATACATTCTCCGTGTTGCCAGTGCACTCTCTGGACTCACTGATCTGCATCCCCGGTGGTGCTAGTGAACTCTGGACTCACTGCACCGCATTCCCACTGGTGTCAGTGCACTCTGTGGACTCACTGCACTGCATCCCCAGTGGTGCCAAAGCACTCTCTGGACTCCAGGCACCGCATCCCCAGTGGTGTCAGTGCACTCTCTGGACTCCCGGCACCGTATCCCCAGTGGTGCCAAACACTCTCTGGACTCCCGGCACCGCATCCCCAGTGGTGCCAGTGCACTCTCTGGACTCGCGGCACTGCATCCGCAGTGGAGTCAGTGCAGTCTCTGCAGTCACTGTAGTGCATTCCCAGTGTTGCCGGGGCACTCTCTGGACTCACAGCACTGCATGCCCAGTGGTGCCAGTGCACTCTCTGGACTCACTGCATTGCATCCCCAGTGGTGCCAGTGCACTCTCTGGACTCACTGCACTGCATCCCCAGTGGTGCCAGTACACTCTCTGGACTCACTGCACTGCATCCCCAATGGTGCCAGTGCACTCTCTTTACTCACTGCACTGCATCCCCAAGGAGGCAGTGCACTCTCTGAACTCACTGCACTGCTCCAGCCGCGGCATCCGCTCCAGCCTCGGCATCCGCTCCAGCCGCGTTAACCGCTCCAGACGCGGTAGCTCCTCCAGCCGCGCCAGCCGCTCCAGCCGCGGCAGCCGCTCCAGCCGCTCCAGCCGCGGCAGCCGCTCCAGCCGCTCCAGCCGCGGCAGCCGCTCCAACCGCGGCAGCCGCTCCAGCCGCGGCAGCCGCTCTAGCCGCTCCAGCCGCGGCAGCCGCTCCAGCCGCTACCGAGTGGAGCGGCTGCCACGGCTGGAGGGCTACCGCGGCTGGAGCGGCTGCCGCGGCTAGAGCAGTGCAGTGAGTCCAGGGAGTGCAAAGGCACCAGTGGGGATGGAGTGCAGTGAGTCCAAAGACTTCACTGTCACCACTGGGAATGCAGTGCAGTGAGTCCAGGGAGTGCACTTGCACCACTGGGGATGCAGCGCACTGACTCCAGAGAGTGCACTGACACCACTGGGGATGCACTTCAGTCAGTCCAGTGAGTGTACTGGCACCACTGGGGATGCACTGCAGTGAGTCCACAGAGTGCACTGGCACCACTGGTGATGCCCTGCAGTGAGTCCAGAGAGTGCACTGGCACCACTGGGGATGCAGTGCAGTGAGTCCAGAGAGTGCACTGGCACCACTGAAAATGCACTTCAGTGTGTCCAGAGAGTGCACTGGCACCACTGGGGATGCAGTGCAGTGAGAACAGAGAGTGCACTAGCGCCACTGGGGATGCAGTGCAGTGAGTCCAGAGAGTGCACTGGCACCACTGGGGATGCAGTGCAGTGAGTCCAGTGAGTGCACTGGCACCACTGGGGATGCAGTGCAGTGAGTCCAGAGAGTGCACTGGCACCACTGGGGATGCAGTGCAGTGAGTCCAGAGAGTGGCGCTCCAGCCTCGGTTTCCGCTGCAGCCGCGTCAACCGCTCCAGCCGCGGTAGCCCCTCCAGCCGCGGCAGACGCTCTAGAGGCTTCAACCGCGTCAGCCTCTCCAGCCGCGTTAGCCCCTCCAGCCGCGGCAGCCGCTCCAGCCGCGGCAGCCGCTCCAGCCGCGGTAACCGCTCCAAACGCGGCAGGAGCTCCAGCCGCGGCAGCCGCTCCAGCCGCTCTGGCCGCGGCAGCCGCTCCAGCCGCTACCGAGTGGAGCGTCTGCCACGGATGGAGCGGTTGCCGCGGTTGGAGCGCCTGCCGCGTTTGGAGCGGCTGCCGCGGCTTCCGCGGCTGGTGCGGCTGCCGCGGTTGGAGAGTCTGCCGCGTATGCCGCGGACGGAGCGGCTGCCGCGGCTGGAGCGGCTGTCGAGGCTGGAGGGCTACCGCGGCTGGAGCGACTGCCGCGGCTGGAGTAGTTCAGTGAGTCCAGAGAGTGCAGAGGCACCACTAGGGATGCAGTGCAGTGAGTCCAGAGAGTGCACTGACACCAATGGGGAAGCAGTGCAGTGAGTCCAGAGAGTTCACTGGCACCACTGGAGATGCACTTCAGTGAGTGCAGAGACTGCACTGGCACCACTGGGGATGCAGTGCAGTGAGTCCAGTGAGTGTACTGGCACCACTGGGGATGCAGCGCAGTGAGTCAAGAGAGTGCACTGGCACCACTGAGAATGCACTTCAGTGTGTCCAGAGAGTGCACTGGCACCACTGGGGATGCACTGCAGTGAGTCCAGTGAGTGCACTGGCACCACTGTGGATGCAGTGCAGTGAGTCCAGAGAGAGCACTGGCAGCACTGGGGATGCAGTGCAGTGAGTCCAGAGAGTGCACTGGCACCACTGGGGATGCAGTGCAGTGAGAACAGAGAGTGCACTAGCGCCACTGGGGATGCAGTGCAGTGAGTCCAGAGAGTGCACTGGCACCACTGGGGATGCAGTGCAGTGAGTCCAGTGAGTGCACTGGCACCACTGGGGATGCAGTGCAGTGAGTCCAGAGAGTGCACTGGCACCACTGGGGATGCAGTGCAGTGAGTCCAGAGAGTGGCGCTCCAGCCTCGGTTTCCGCTGCAGCCGCGTCAACCGCTCCAGCCGCGGTAGCCCCTCCAGCCGCGGCAGACGCTCTAGAGGCTTCAACCGCGTCAGCCTCTCCAGCCGCGTTAGCCCCTCCAGCCGCGGCAGCCGCTCCAGCCGCGGCAGCCGCTCCAGCCGCTCCAGCCGCGGTAACCGCTCCAAACGCGGCAGGAGCTCCAGCCGCGGCAGCCGCTCCAGCCGCTCTGGCCGCGGCAGCCGCTCCAGCCGCTACCGAGTGGAGCGTCTGCCACGGATGGAGCGGTTGCCGCGGTTGGAGCGCCTGCCGCGTTTGGAGCGGCTGCCGCGGCTTCCGCGGCTGGTGCGGCTGCCGCGGTTGGAGAGTCTGCCGCGTATGCCGCGGACGGAGCGGCTGCCGCGGCTGGAGCGGCTGCCGCGGCTGCCGCGGCTGCCGAGGCTGGAGGGCTACCGCGGCTGGAGCGACTGCCGCGGCTGGAGTAGTTCAGTGAGTCCAGAGAGTGCAGAGGCACCACTAGGGATGCAGTGCAGTGAGTCCAGAGAGTGCACTGACACCAATGGGGAAGCAGTGCAGTGAGTCCAGAGAGTTCACTGGCACCACTGGAGATGCACTTCAGTGAGTGCAGAGACTGCACTGGCACCACTGGGGATGCAGTGCAGTGAGTCCAGTGAGTGTACTGGCACCACTGGGGATGCAGCGCAGTGAGTCAAGAGAGTGCACTGGCACCACTGAGAATGCACTTCAGTGTGTCCAGAGAGTGCACTGGCACCACTGGTGATGCACTGCAGTGAGTCCAGTGAGTGCACTGGCACCACTGTGGATGCAGTGCAGTGAGTCCAGAGAGAGCACTGGCAGCACTGGGGATGCAGTGCAGTGAGTCCAGAGAGTGCACTGGCACCACTAGGGATGCACTGCAGTGAGTCCAGAGAGTGCACTGGCACCACTGGGGATGCACTGCAGTGAGTCCAGAGAGTGCACTGGCACCGCTCGGGATGCAGTGCAGTGAGTCCAGAGTGCATTAGCACCACTGGGGATGCATTGACGCGAGTCCAGAGAGTGCACTGGCACCACTGGGGATGCAGTGCAGTGAGTCCAGAGAGTGCACTGGAACCACTGGGGATGCGGTGGCGGGAGTCCAGAGAGTGCTTTGGCACTACTGGGGATGCAGTACAGTGAGTCCAGAGAGTGCACTGGCACCACTGCGGATGCGGTGCAGTGAGTCCAGAGAGTGCACTGGCACCACTGGGGATGCAGTGCAGTGAGTCCAGAGAGTGTACTGGCACCACTCAGGGTGCAGTGCGGTGAGTCCAGAGAGTGCACTGGCACCACTGGGGATGCAGTACAGTGAGTCCAGAGAGTGCACTGGCACAACTGGGGATGCAGAGCAGTGACTCTAGAAAGTGCACTGGCACCACTGGGGATGCACTGCAGTGAGTCCAGAGATTGCACTGGCACCACAGGTGATGCGGTGCAGTGAGTCCAGAGAGTGCACTGGCAGCACTGGGGATGCAGTGCAGTGAGTCCAGAGAGTGCACTGGCACCACTGGGGATGCAGTGCAGTGAGTCCAGAGAGTGCACTGGCACCACAGGGGATGAACTGCAATGAGTCCTGATAGTACACTGGCTCCACCGGGGATGCCCTGCAGTGAGTCCAGAGAGTGCACTGGCGATGCAGTGCAGTGAGTCCAGAGAGTGCACTGGCACCACTGGGGATGCAGCGCAGTGAGTCCAGAGAGTGCACTGGCCCCACTGGGGATGCACTGCAGTGAGTCCAGATAGATCACTGTCACTACTGGGGATGCACTGCAGTGAGTCCAGAGAGCGCACTGGCACCACTGGGGATGAAGTGCAGTGAGTCCAGAGATTGCACTGGCACCACTGGGGATGCAGTGCTGTGACTCCAGAGAGCGCACTGGCACCACTGGGGATGCACTGCAGTGACTCGAAAGAGTGCACTGGCACCACTGGGGAAGCAGTGCAGTGAGTCCAGAGAGTGCACTGGCACCACTGGGGATGCACTGCAGTGAGTCCAGAGAGTGCACTGGCACCACTGGGGGTGCAGTGCAGTGAGTCCAGAGAGTGCACTGGCACCACTGAGAATGCACTTCAGTGAGTCCAGAGAGTGCACTGGCACCACTGGGGATGCACTGCAGTGAGTCCAGAGATTGCACTGGCACCACTGGGGATGCAGTACAGTGAGTCCAGAGAGTGCACTAGCACCACTGGGGATGCACTACTGTGAGTCCAGAGAGTGCTCTTGCACCACAGGGGATGCAGTGCAGTGACTCAAGAGAGTGCACTGGCAGCACTGGGGATGCAGTGCAGTGAGTCCAGAGAGTGCACTGGCACCACTGGGGATGCAGTGCAGTGAGTCCAGAGAGTGCAATGGCACCACTGCGGATGCACTGCAGTGAGTCCAGAGAGTGCACTGGCTCCAAAGGGATGCACTGCAGTGAGTCCAGAGAGTGCACTGACACCACTGGGGATGCACTGCAGTGAGTCCAGAGAGTGTACTGGCACCACTGGGGATGCACTGAAGTGAGTCCAGAGAGTGCACTGGCACCGCTGTGAATGCACTTCAATGAGTCCAGAGAGTGCACTGGCACCACTGGGGATGCACTGCAGTGAGTCCAGAGAGTGCACTAGCACTACTGGGGATGCAGTGCAGTGAGTCCAGAGAGTGCACTGGCACCACTGGGGATGCACTGCAGTGCGTCCAGAGAGTGCACTGGCAATACTGGGGATGCAGTGCAGTGAGTCCAGAGAGTGCACTGGCACCACTGAGAATGCACTTCAGTGAGTCCAGAGAGTGCACTGGCACCACTGGGGATGCACTGCAGTGAGTCCAGAGATTGCACTGGCACCACTGGGGATGCAGTACAGTGAGTCCACACAGTGCACTAGCACCAATGGGGATGCAGTGCAGTGAGTCCAGAGAGTGCACTGGCACCACTGGGGATGCAGTGCAGTGAGTCCAGAGAGTGCACTGGCACCACTGGTGATGCACTGCTGTGAGTCCAGAGAGTGCTCTTGCACCACAGCGGATGCAGTGCAGTGTCTCAAGAGAGTGCACTGGCACTACTGGGGATGCACTGCAGTGAGTCCAGAGAGTGCACTGGCACCACTGGGGATGCAGTGCAGTGAGTCCAGAGAGTGCAATGGCACCAATGCGGATGCACTGCAGTGAGTCCAGAGAGTGCACTGGCTCCACTGGGGATGCACTGCAGTGAGTCCAGAGAGTGCACTGGCACCACTGGGGATGCACTGCAGTGAGTCCAGAGAGTGTACTGGCACCACTGGGGATGCACTGAAGTGAGTCCAGAGAGTGCACTGGCACCACTGGGAATGCACTTCAGTGAGTCCAGAGAGTGCACTGGCACCACTGGGGATGCACTGCAGTGAGTCCACAGAGTGCAATAGCACTACTGCGGATGCAGTGCAGTGAGTCCAGAGAGTGCGCTGGAACCACTGGGGGTGCAGTGCAGTGAGTACAGAGAGTGCACTGGCACCACTGGGGATGCAGTGCAGTGACTCCAGAGAGTGCACTGGCACCACTGGGGATGCAGTGCAGTGAGTCCAGTGAATGCACTGGCACCACTGGGGATGCAGTGCAGTAAGTTCAGAGAGTGCACTGGCACCACTGGGGAAGCAGTGCAGTGAGTCCAGAGAGTGCAGTGGCACCACTGTGGATGCAGTGCAGTGAGTCCAGAGAGTGCACTGGCACCACTGGGGATGCACTGCAGTGAGTCCGGAGATTGCACTGGCACCACTGGGGATGCAGTTCAGTGAGTCCAGAGAGTGCACTGGCACCACTGGGGATGCAGTGCAGTGAGTCCAGAGAGTGCACTGGCACCACTGAGAATGCACTGCAGTGAGTCCAGAGAGCGCACTGGCACCACTGGGGATGCAGTGCAGTGAGTCCAGAGATTGCACTGGCACCACTGGGGATGCAGTGCTGTGACTCCAGAGAGCGCACTGGCACCACTGGGGATGCACTGCAGTGAGTCCAGAGAGTGCACTGGCACCACTGGTGATGCACTGCAGTGAGTCCAGAGAGTGCACTGGCACCAATGGGGATGCACTGCAGTGACTCGAAAGAGTGCACTGGCACCACTGGGGAAGCAGTGCAGTGAGTCCAGAGAGTGCACTGGCAATACTGGGGATGCAGTGCAGTGAGTCCAGAGAGTGCACTGGCACCACTGAGAATGCACTTCAGTGAGTCCAGAGAGTGCACTGGCACCACTGGGGATGCAGTACAGTGAGTCCACACAGTGCACTAGCTCCACTGGGGATGCAGTGCAGTGAGTCCAGAGAGTGCACTGGCACCACTGGGGATGCAGTGCAGTGAGTCCAGAGAGCGCACTGACACCACTGGTGATGCACTGCTGTGAGTCCAGAGAGTTCTCTTGCACCACAGGGGATGCAGTGCAGTGACTCAAGAGAGTGCACTGGCAGCACTGGGGATGCAGTGCAGTGAGTCCAGAGAGTGCACTGGCACCACTGGGGATGCAGTGTAGTGAGTCCAGAGAGTGCAATGGCACCACTGCGGATGCACTGCAGTGAGTCCAGAGAGTGCACTGGCTCCTCTGGGGATGCACTGCAGTGAGTCCAGAGAGTGCACTGGCACCACTGGGGATGCACTGCAGTGAGTCCAGAGAGTGTACTGGCACCACTGGGGATGGACTGAAGTGAGTCCAGAGAGTGCACTGGCACCACTGGGAATGCACTTCAGTGAGTCCAGAGAGTGCACTGGCACCACTGGGGATGCACTGCAGTGAGTCCACAGAGTGCACTAGCACTACTGGGGATGCAGTGCAGTGAGTCCAGAGAGTGCACTGGCACCACTGGGGATGCACTGCAGTGAGTCCAGAAAGTGCACTGGCAATACTGGGGATGCAGTTTAGTGAGTCCAGAGAGTGCACTGGCACCACTGGGGATGCAGTGCAGTGAGTCCAGAGAGTGCACTGGCAACACTGGGGATGCACTGCAGTGAGTCCAGAGATTGCACTGGCACCACTGGGGAAGCAGTGCAGTGAGTCCAGAGAGTGCAGTGGCACCACTGGGGATGCAGTGCAGTGAGTCCAGAGAGTGCACTGGCACCACTGGTGATGCACTGCTGTGAGTCCAGAGAGTGCTCTTGCACCAGAGGGGATGCAGTGCAGTGACTCAAGAGAGTGCACTGGCAGCACTGGGGATGCAGTGCAGTGAGTCCAGAGAGTGCACTGGCACCACTGGGGATGCAGTGCAGTGAGTCCAGAGAGTGCAATGGCACCACTGCGGATGCACTGCAGTGAGTCCAGAGAGTGCACTGGCACCACTGGGGATGCACTGCAGTGAGTCCAGAGAGTGCACTGGCACCACTGGGGATGCACTGCAGTGAGTCCAGAGAGTGTACTGGCACCACTGGGGATGCACTGAAGTGAGTCCAGAGAGTGCACTGGCACCACTGAGAATGCACTTCAGTGAGTCCAGAGAGTGCACTGGCACCACTGGGGATGCACTGAAGTGAGTCCACAGAGTGCACTAGCACTACTGGGGATGCAGTGCAGTGAGTCCAGAGAGTGCGCTGGAACCACTGGGGATGCAGTGCAGTGAGTCCAGAGAGTGCACTGGCACCACTGGGGATGCAGTGCAGTGACTCCAGAGAGTGCACTGGCACCACTGGGGATGCACTGCAGTGAGTCCAGTGAGTGCACTGGCACCACTGGGGATGCAGTGCAGTAAGTTCAGAGAGTGCACTGGCACCACTGGGGAAGCAGTGCAGTGAGTCCAGAGAGTGCAGTGGCACCACTGGGGATGCAGTGCAGTGAGTCCAGAGAGTGCACTGGCAGCACTGGGGATGCAGTGCAGTGAGTCCAGAGAGTGCACTGGCACCACTGGGGATGCAGTTCAGTGAGTCCAGAGAGTGCACTGGCACCACTGGGGATGCAGTGCAGTGAGTCCAGAGAGTGTACTGGCACCACTGAGAATGCAGTGCTGTGACTCCAGAGAGCGCACAGGCACCAGTGGGGATGCAGTGCAGTGACTCCAGAGAGTGCACTGGCACCACTGGGGATGCACTGCAGTGAGCCCAGAGAGTGCACTGGCACCAGTGCGGATGCACTGCAGTGAGTCCAGTGAGTGCACTGGCACCACTGGGGATGCACTGCAGTGAGTCCAGAGAGTGCAGTGGCACCACTGGGGATGCAGTTTAGTGAGTCCAGAGAGTGCACTGGCACCACTGGGGATGCAGTGCAGTGAGTCCAGTGAGTGTACTGGCACCACTGGGGATGCACTGCAGTGAGTCCAGAGAGTGCACTGGCACCACTGAGAATGCACTTCAATGAGTCCAGAGAGTGCACTGGCACCACTGGGGATGCACTGCAGTGAGTCCAGAGAGTGCAGTGGCACCACTGGGGATGCACTGCAGTGAGTCCAGAGAGTGCTTTGGCACCAGTGGGGATGCACTGCAGTTACTCCAGAGACTGCACTGGCACCAATGGGGATGCAGAGCAGTGAGTGCAGAGAGTGCACTGGCACCACTGGGGGTGCACTGCAGTGAGTCCAGAGAGTGCACTGTCACCACTGGGGATGCAGTACAGTGAGTCCGCAGAGTGCACTGGCACCACTGGGGATGCAGTGCAGTGAGTCCAGAGCGTGCACTGGCACCACTGGGGATGCAGTGCAGTGAATCCAGTGAGTGCACTGGCACCACTGGGGATGCAGTGCAGTGAGTCCAGAGAGTGCACTGGCACCACTGGGGATGCAGTGCAGTGAGTCCAGAGAGTGCACTGGCACCACTGGGGATGCAGTGCAGTGAGTCCAGAGAGTGCACTGGCACCACTGGGGATGCACTGCAGTGAGTCCAGAGAGTGCACTGTCACTACTGGGGATGCAGTGCAGTGAGTCCAGAGAGTGCACTGGCACCACTGGGGATGCAGTGCAGTGAGTCCTGAGAGTGCACTGGCACCACTGGGGATGCACTGCAGTGAGTCCAGAGATTGCACTGGCCCCACTGGGGATGCAGTACAGTGAGTCCACACAGTGCACTAGCACCACTGGGGATGCAGTGCAGTGAGTCCAGAGAGTGCACTGGCACCACTGGGGATGCAGTGCAGTGAGTCCAGAGAGTGCACTGGCACCAATGGGGATGCACTGCAGTGACTCGAAAGAGTGCACTGGCACCACTGGGGAAGCAGTGCAGTGAGTCCAGAGAGTGCACTGGCACCACTGGGGATGCACTGCAGTGAGTCCAGAGAGTGCACTGGCACCACTGGGGGTGCAGTGCAGTGAGTCCAGAGAGTGCACTGGCACCACTGAGAATGCACTTCAGTGAGTCCAGAGAGTGCACTGGCACCACTGGGGATGCACTGCAGTGAGTCCAGAGATTGCACTGGCACCACTGGGGATGCAGTACAGTGAGTCCAGAGAGTGCACTAGCACCACTGGGGATGCACTACTGTGAGTCCAGAGAGTGCTCTTGCACCACAGGGGATGCAGTGCAGTGACTCAAGAGAGTGCACTGGCAGCACTGGGGATGCAGTGCAGTGAGTCCAGAGAGTGCACTGGCACCACTGGGGATGCAGTGCAGTGAGTCCAGAGAGTGCAATGGCACCACTGCGGATGCACTGCAGTGAGTCCAGAGAGTGCACTGGCTCCAATGGGGATGCACTGCAGTGAGTCCAGAGAGTGCACTGACACCACTGGGGATGCACTGCAGTGAGTCCAGAGAGTGTACTGGCACCACTGGGGATGCACTGAAGTGAGTCCAGAGAGTGCACTGGCACCGCTGTGAATGCACTTCAATGAGTCCAGAGAGTGCACTGGCACCACTGGGGATGCACTGCAGTGAGTCCAGAGAGTGCACTAGCACTACTGGGGATGCAGTGCAGTGAGTCCAGAGAGTGCACTGGCACCACTGGGGATGCACTGCAGTGCGTCCAGAGAGTGCACTGGCAATACTGGGGATGCAGTGCAGTGAGTCCAGAGAGTGCACTGGCACCACTGAGAATGCACTTCAGTGAGTCCAGAGAGTGCACTGGCACCACTGGGGATGCACTGCAGTGAGTCCAGAGATTGCACTGGCACCACTGGGGATGCAGTACAGTGAGTCCACACAGTGCACTAGCACCAATGGGGATGCAGTGCAGTGAGTCCAGAGAGTGCACTGGCACCACTGGGGATGCAGTGCAGTGAGTCCAGAGAGTGCACTGGCACCACTGGTGATGCACTGCTGTGAGTCCAGAGAGTGCTCTTGCACCACAGCGGATGCAGTGCAGTGTCTCAAGAGAGTGCACTGGCACTACTGGGGATGCACTGCAGTGAGTCCAGAGAGTGCACTGGCACCACTGGGGATGCAGTGCAGTGAGTCCAGAGAGTGCAATGGCACCAATGCGGATGCACTGCAGTGAGTCCAGAGAGTGCACTGGCTCCACTGGGGATGCACTGCAGTGAGTCCAGAGAGTGCACTGGCACCACTGGGGATGCACTGCAGTGAGTCCAGAGAGTGTACTGGCACCACTGGGGATGCACTGAAGTGAGTCCAGAGAGTGCACTGGCACCACTGGGAATGCACTTCAGTGAGTCCAGAGAGTGCACTGGCACCACTGGGGATGCACTGCAGTGAGTCCACAGAGTGCAATAGCACTACTGCGGATGCAGTGCAGTGAGTCCAGAGAGTGCGCTGGAACCACTGGGGGTGCAGTGCAGTGAGTACAGAGAGTGCACTGGCACCACTGGGGATGCAGTGCAGTGACTCCAGAGAGTGCACTGGCACCACTGGGGATGCAGTGCAGTGAGTCCAGTGAATGCACTGGCACCACTGGGGATGCAGTGCAGTAAGTTCAGAGAGTGCACTGGCACCACTGGGGAAGCAGTGCAGTGAGTCCAGAGAGTGCAGTGGCACCACTGTGGATGCAGTGCAGTGAGTCCAGAGAGTGCACTGGCACCACTGGGGATGCACTGCAGTGAGTCCGGAGATTGCACTGGCACCACTGGGGATGCAGTTCAGTGAGTCCAGAGAGTGCACTGGCACCACTGGGGATGCAGTGCAGTGAGTCCAGAGAGTGCACTGGCACCACTGAGAATGCACTGCAGTGAGTCCAGAGAGCGCACTGGCACCACTGGGGATGCAGTGCAGTGAGTCCAGAGATTGCACTGGCACCACTGGGGATGCAGTGCTGTGACTCCAGAGAGCGCACTGGCACCACTGGGGATGCACTGCAGTGAGTCCAGAGAGTGCACTGGCACCACTGGTGATGCACTGCAGTGAGTCCAGAGAGTGCACTGGCACCAATGGGGATGCACTGCAGTGACTCGAAAGAGTGCACTGGCACCACTGGGGAAGCAGTGCAGTGAGTCCAGAGAGTGCACTGGCAATACTGGGGATGCAGTGCAGTGAGTCCAGAGAGTGCACTGGCACCACTGAGAATGCACTTCAGTGAGTCCAGAGAGTGCACTGGCACCACTGGGGATGCAGTACAGTGAGTCCACACAGTGCACTAGCTCCACTGGGGATGCAGTGCAGTGAGTCCAGAGAGTGCACTGGCACCACTGGGGATGCAGTGCAGTGAGTCCAGAGAGCGCACTGGCACCACTGGTGATGCACTGCTGTGAGTCCAGAGAGTTCTCTTGCACCACAGGGGATGCAGTGCAGTGACTCAAGAGAGTGCACTGGCAGCACTGGGGATGCAGTGCAGTGAGTCCAGAGAGTGCACTGGCACCACTGGGGATGCAGTGTAGTGAGTCCAGAGAGTGCAATGGCACCACTGCGGATGCACTGCAGTGAGTCCAGAGAGTGCACTGGCTCCTCTGGGGATGCACTGCAGTGAGTCCAGAGAGTGCACTGGCACCACTGGGGATGCACTGCAGTGAGTCCAGAGAGTGTACTGGCACCACTGGGGATGGACTGAAGTGAGTCCAGAGAGTGCACTGGCACCACTGGGAATGCACTTCAGTGAGTCCAGAGAGTGCACTGGCACCACTGGGGATGCACTGCAGTGAGTCCACAGAGTGCACTAGCACTACTGGGGATGCAGTGCAGTGAGTCCAGAGAGTGCACTGGCACCACTGGGGATGCACTGCAGTGAGTCCAGAAAGTGCACTGGCAATACTGGGGATGCAGTTTAGTGAGTCCAGAGAGTGCACTGGCACCACTGGGGATGCAGTGCAGTGAGTCCAGAGAGTGCACTGGCAACACTGGGGATGCACTGCAGTGAGTCCAGAGATTGCACTGGCACCACTGGGGAAGCAGTGCAGTGAGTCCAGAGAGTGCAGTGGCACCACTGGGGATGCAGTGCAGTGAGTCCAGAGAGTGCACTGGCACCACTGGTGATGCACTGCTGTGAGTCCAGAGAGTGGTCTTGCACCAGAGGGGATGCAGTGCAGTGACTCAAGAGAGTGCACTGGCAGCACTGGGGATGCAGTGCAGTGAGTCCAGAGAGTGCACTGGCACCACTGGGGATGCAGTGCAGTGAGTCCAGAGAGTGCAATGGCACCACTGCGGATGCACTGCAGTGAGTCCAGAGAGTGCACTGGCACCACTGGGGATGCACTGCAGTGAGTCCAGAGAGTGCACTGGCACCACTGGGGATGCACTGCAGTGAGTCCAGAGAGTGTACTGGCACCACTGGGGATGCACTGAAGTGAGTCCAGAGAGTGCACTGGCACCACTGAGAATGCACTTCAGTGAGTCCAGAGAGTGCACTGGCACCACTGGGGATGCACTGAAGTGAGTCCACAGAGTGCACTAGCACTACTGGGGATGCAGTGCAGTGAGTCCAGAGAGTGCGCTGGAACCACTGGGGATGCAGTGCAGTGAGTCCAGAGAGTGCACTGGCACCACTGGGGATGCAGTGCAGTGACTCCAGAGAGTGCACTGGCACCACTGGGGATGCACTGCAGTGAGTCCAGTGAGTGCACTGGCACCACTGGGGATGCAGTGCAGTAAGTTCAGAGAGTGCACTGGCACCACTGGGGAAGCAGTGCAGTGAGTCCAGAGAGTGCAGTGGCACCACTGGGGATGCAGTGCAGTGAGTCCAGAGAGTGCACTGGCAGCACTGGGGATGCAGTGCAGTGAGTCCAGAGAGTGCACTGGCACCACTGGGGATGCAGTTCAGTGAGTCCAGAGAGTGCACTGGCACCACTGGGGATGCAGTGCAGTGAGTCCAGAGAGTGTACTGGCACCACTGAGAATGCAGTGCTGTGACTCCAGAGAGCGCACAGGCACCAGTGGGGATGCAGTGCAGTGACTCCAGAGAGTGCACTGGCACCACTGGGGATGCACTGCAGTGAGCCCAGAGAGTGCACTGGCACCAGTGCGGATGCACTGCAGTGAGTCCAGTGAGTGCACTGGCACCACTGGGGATGCACTGCAGTGAGTCCAGAGAGTGCAGTGGCACCACTGGGGATGCAGTTTAGTGAGTCCAGAGAGTGCACTGGCACCACTGGGGATGCAGTGCAGTGAGTCCAGTGACTGTACTGGCACCACTGGGGATGCACTGCAGTGAGTCCAGAGAGTGCACTGGCACCACTGAGAATGCACTTCAATGAGTCCAGAGAGTGCACTGGCACCACTGGGGATGCACTGCAGTGAGTCCAGAGAGTGCAGTGGCACCACTGGGGATGCACTGCAGTGAGTCCAGAGAGTGCTTTGGCACCAGTGGGGATGCACTGCAGTTACTCCAGAGACTGCACTGGCACCAATGGGGATGCAGAGCAGTGAGTGCAGAGAGTGCACTGGCACCACTGGGGGTGCACTGCAGTGAGTCCAGAGAGTGCACTGTCACCACTGGGGATGCAGTACAGTGAGTCCGCAGAGTGCACTGGCACCACTGGGGATGCAGTGCAGTGAGTCCAGAGCGTGCACTGGCACCACTGGGGATGCAGTGCAGTGAATCCAGTGAGTGCACTGGCACCACTGGGGATGCAGTGCAGTGAGTCCAGAGAGTGCACTGGCACCACTGGGGATGCAGTGCAGTGAGTCCAGAGAGTGCACTGGCACCACTGGGGATGCAGTGCAGTGAGTCCAGAGAGTGCACTGGCACCACTGGGGTTGCACTGCAGTGAGTCCAGAGAGTGCACTGTCACTACTGGGGATGCAGTGCAGTGAGTCCAGAGAGTGCACTGGCACCACTGGGGATGCAGTGCAGTGAGTCCTGAGAGTGCACTGGCACCACTGGGGATGCACTGCAGTGAGTCCAGAGATTGCACTGGCCCCACTGGGGATGCAGTACAGTGAGTCCACACAGTGCACTAGCACCACTGGGGATGCAGTGCAGTGAGTCCAGAGAGTGCACTGGCACCACTGGGGATGCAGTGCAGTGAGTCCAGAGAGTGCACTGGCACCACTGGTGATGCACTGCTGTGAGTCCAGAGAGTGCTCTTGCACCACAGGGGATGCAGTGCAGTGACTCAAGAGAGTGCACTGGCAGCACTGGGGATGCAGTGCAGTGAGTCCTGAGAGTACACTGGCTCTCTTGGGGATGCCCTGCAGTGAGTCCAGAGAGTGCACTGGCGATGCAGTGCAGTGAGTCCAGAGAGTGCACTGGCACCACTGGGGATGCAGCGCAGTGAGTCCAGAGAGTGCACTGGCCCCACTGGGGATGCACTGCAGTGAGTCCAGAGAGTGCACTGTCACTACAGGGGATGCACTGCAGTGAGTCCAGAGAGTGCACTGGCACCACTGATAATGCACTTCAGTGAGTCCAGAGAGTGCACTGGCACCACTGGGGATGCACTGCAGTGAGTCCAGAGATTGCACTGGCACCACTGGGGATGCAGTTCAGTGAGTCCAGAGAGTGCACTGGCACCACTGGGGATGCAGTGCAGTGAGTCCAGAGAGTGCACTGGCACCACTGAGAATGCACTGCAGTGTATCCAGAGAGCGCACTGGCACCACTGGGGATGCAGTGCAGTGAGTCCAGAGATTGCACTGGCACCACCGGGGATGCAGTGCTGTTACTCCAGAGAGCGCACTGGCACCACTGGGGATGCAGTGCAGTGAGTCCAGAGAGTGCACTGGCACCACTGGGGATGCAGTGCAGTGAGTCCAGAGAGTGCACTGGCACCACTGGGGATGCACTGCAGTGACTCGAAAGAGTGCACTGGCACCACTGGGGAAGCAGTGCAGTGAGTCCAGAGAGTGCACTGGCACCACTGGGGATGCACTGCAGTGAGTCCAGAGAGTGCACTGGCAATACTGGGGATGCAGTGCAGTGAGTCCAGAGATGGCACTGGCACCACTGAGAATGCACTTCAGTGAGTCCAGAGAGTGCACTGGCACCACTGGGGATGCACTGCAGTGAGTCCAGAGATTGCACTGGCACCACTGGGGATGCAGTACAGTGAGTCCACACAGTGCACTGGCACCACTGGGGATGCAGTGCAGTGAGTCCAGAGAGTGCACTGGCACCACTGGGGATGCAGTGCAGTGAGTCCAGTGAGTGCACTGGCACCACTGGGGATGCAGTGCAGTAAGTTCAGAGAGTGCACTGGCACCACTGGGGAAGCAGTGCAGTGAGACCAGAGAGTGCACTGGCACCACTGAGAATGCACTTCAGTGAGTCCAGAGAGTGCACTGGCACCACTGGGGATGCACTGCAGTGAGTCCAGAGATTGCACTGGCACCACTGGGGATGCAGTACAGTGAGTCCAGAGAGTGCACTAGCACCACTGTGGATGCAGTGCAGTGAGTCCAGAGAGTGCACTGGCACCACTGGGGATGCAGTGCAGTGAGTCCAGAGAGCGCACTGGCACCACTGGTGATGCACTGCTGTGAGTCCAGAGAGTGCTCTTGCACCACAGGGGATGCAGTGCAGTGACTCAAGAGAGTGCACTGGCAGCACTGGGGATGCAGTGCAGTGAGTCCAGAGAGTGCACTGGCACCACTGGGGATGCAGTGCAGTGAGTCCAGAGAGTGCAATGGCACCACTGCGGATGCACTGCAGTGAGT
Source organism: Anser brachyrhynchus (assembly GCF_964034855.1). Classification (NCBI taxonomy): domain Eukaryota; kingdom Metazoa; phylum Chordata; class Aves; order Anseriformes; family Anatidae; genus Anser; species Anser brachyrhynchus. Next base: position 488,844 of record NW_027664112.1, read on the forward strand.
CCAGAGAGTGCACTGGCTCCACTGGGGATGCACTGCAGTGAGTCCAGAGAGTGCACTGGCACCACTGGGGATGCACTGCAGTGAGTCCAGAGAGTGTACTGGCACCACTGGGGATGCACTGATGTGAGTCCAGAGAGTGCACTGGCACCGCTGGGAATGCACTTCAATGAGTCCAGAGAGTGCACTGGCACCACTGGGGATGCACTGCAGTGAGTCCAGAGAGTGCACTAGCACTACTGGGGATGCAGTGCAGTGAGTCCAGAGAGTGCACTGGCACCACTGGGGATGCACTGCAGTGCGTCCAGAGAGTGCACTGGCAATACTGGGGATGCAGTGCAGTGAGTCCAGAGAGTGCACTGGCACCACTGAGAATGCACTTCAGTGAGTCCAGAGAGTGCACTGGCACCACTGGGGATGCACTGCAGTGAGTCCAGAGATTGCACTGGCACCACTGGGGATGCAGTGCAGTGAGTCCACACAGTGCACTAGCAACACTGGGGATGCAGTGCAGTGAGTCCAGAGAGTGCACTGGCACCACTGGGGATGCAGTGCAGTGAGTCCAGAGAGTGCACTGGCACCACTGGTGATGCACTGCTGTGAGTCCAGAGAGTGCTCTTGCACCACAGCGGATGCAGTGCAGTGTCTCAAGAGAGTGCACTGGCACTACTGGGGATGCACTGCAGTGAGTCCAGACAGTGCACTGGCACCACTGGGGATGCACTGCAGTGAGTCCAGAGAGTGCAATGGCACCACTGCGGATGCACTGCAGTGAGTCCAGAGAGTGCACTGGCTCCACTGGGGATGCACTGCAGTGAGTCCAGAGAGTGCACTGGCACCACTGGGGATGCACTGCAGTGAGTCCAGAGAGTGTACTGGCACCACTGGGGATGCACTGAAGTGAGTCCAGAGAGTGCACTGGCACCACTGGGAATGCACTTCAGTGAGTCCAGAGAGTGCACTGGCACCACTGGGGATGCACTGCAGTGAGTCCACAGAGTGCAATAGCACTACTGCGGATGCAGTGCAGTGAGTCCAGAGAGTGCGCTGGAACCACTGGGGGTGCAGTGCAGTGAGTACAGAGAGTGCACTGGCACCACTGGGGATGCAGTGCAGGGACTCCAGAGAGTGCACTGGCACCACTGGGGATGCACTGCAGTGAGTCCAGTGAGTGCACTGGCACCACTGGGGATGCAGTGCAGTAAGTTCAGAGAGTGCACTGGCACCACTGGGGAAGCAGTGCAGTGAGTCCAGAGAGTGCAGTGGCACCACTGTGGATGCAGTGCAGTGAGTCCAGAGAGTGCACTGGCACCACTGGGGATGCACTGCAGTAAGTCCGGAGATTGCACTGGCACCACTGGGGATGCAGTTCAGTGAGTCCAGAGAGTGCACTGGCACCACTGGGGATGCAGTGCAGTGAGTCCAGAGAGTGCACTGGCACCACTGAGAATGCACTGCAGTGAGTCCAGAGAGCGCACTGGCACCACTGGTGATGCACTGCAGTGAGTCCAGAGAGTGCACTGGCACCAATGGGGATGCACTGCAGTGACTCGAAAGAGTGCACTGGCACCACTGGGGAAGCAGTGCAGTGAGTCCAGAGAGTGCACTGGCACCACTGGGGATGCACTGCAGTGAGTCCAGAGAGTGCACTGGCAATACTGGGGATGCAGTGCAGTGAGTCCAGAGAGTGCACTGGCACCACTGAGAATGCACTTCAGTGAGTCCAGAGAGTGCACTGGCACCACTGGGGATGCAGTACAGTGAGTCCACACAGTGCACTGGCACCACTGGGGATGCAGTGCAGTGAGTCCAGAGAGTGCACTGGCACCACTGGGGATGCAGTGCAGTGAGTCCAGAGAGCGCACTGGCACCACTGGTGATGCACTGCTGTGAGTCCAGAGAGTGCTCTTGCACCACAGGGGATGCAGTGCAGTGACTCAAGAGAGTGCACTGGCAGCACTGGGGATGCAGTGCAGTGAGTCCTGAGAGTACACTGGCTCTCTTGGGGATGCCCTGCAGTGAGTCCAGAGAGTGCACTGGCGATGCACTTCAGTGAGTCCAGAGAGTGCACTGGCACCACTGGGGATGCAGCGCAGTGAGTCCAGAGAGTGCACTGTCACTACAGGGGATGCACTGCAGTGAGTCCAGAGAGTGCACTGGCACCACTGATAATGCACTTCAGTGAGTCCAGAGAGTGCACTGGCACCACTGGGGATGCACTGCAGTGAGTCCAGAGATTGCACTGGCACCACTGGGGATGCAGTTCAGTGAGTCCAGAGAGTGCACTGGCACCACTGGGGATGCAGTGCAGTGAGTCCAGAGAGTGCACTGGCACCACTGAGAATGCACTGCAGTGTGTCCAGAGAGCGCACTGGCACCACTGGGGATGCAGTGCAGTGAGTCCAGAGATTGCACTGGCACCACCGGGGATGCAGTGCTGTTACTCCAGAGAGCGCACTGGCACCACTGGGGATGCAGTGCAGTGAGTCCAGAGAGTGCACTGGCACCACTGGGGATGCAGTGCAGTGAGTCCAGAGAGTGCACTGGCACCACTGGGGATGCACTGCAGTGACTCGAAAGAGTGCACTGGCACCACTGGGGAAGCAGTGCAGTGAGTCCAGAGAGTGCACTGGCACCACTGGGGATGCACTGCAGTGAGTCCAGAGAGTGCACTGGCAATACTGGGGATGCAGTGCAGTGAGTCCAGAGATGGCACTGGCACCACTGAGAATGCACTTCAGTGAGTCCAGAGAGTGCACTGGCACCACTGGGGATGCACTGCAGTGAGTCCAGAGATTGCACTGGCACCACTGGGGATGCAGTACAGTGAGTCCACACAGTGCACTGGCACCACTGGGGATGCAGTGCAGTGAGTCCAGAGAGTGCACTGGCACCACTGGGGATGCAGTGCAGTGAGTCCAGTGAGTGCACTGGCACCACTGGGGATGCAGTGCAGTAAGTTCAGAGAGTGCACTGGCACCACTGGGGAAGCAGTGCAGTGAGACCAGAGAGTGCACTGGCACCACTGAGAATGCACTTCAGTGAGTCCAGAGAGTGCACTGGCACCACTGGGGATGCACTGCAGTGAGTCCAGAGATTGCACTGGCACCACTGGGGATGCAGTACAGTGAGTCCAGAGAGTGCACTAGCACCACTGTGGATGCAGTGCAGTGAGTCCAGAGAGTGCACTGGCACCACTGGGGATGCAGTGCAGTGAGTCCAGAGAGCGCACTGGCACCACTGGTGATGCACTGCTGTGAGTCCAGAGAGTGCTCTTGCACCACAGGGGATGCAGTGCAGTGACTCAAGAGAGTGCACTGGCAGCACTGGGGATGCAGTGCAGTGAGTCCAGAGAGTGCACTGGCACCACTGGGGATGCAGTGCAGTGAGTCCAGAGAGTGCAATGGCACCACTGCGGATGCACTGCAGTGAGTCCAGAGAGTGCACTGGCTCCACTGGGGATGCACTGCAGTGAGTCCAGAGAGTGCACTGGCACCACTGGGGATGCACTGCAGTGAGTCCAGAGAGTGTACTGGCACCACTGGGGATGCACTGATGTGAGTCCAGAGAGTGCACTGGCACCGCTGGGAATGCACTTCAATGAGTCCAGAGAGTGCACTGGCACCACTGGGGATGCACTGCAGTGAGTCCAGAGAGTGCACTAGCACTACTGGGGATGCAGTGCAGTGAGTCCAGAGAGTGCACTGGCACCACTGGGGATGCACTGCAGTGCGTCCAGAGAGTGCACTGGCAATACTGGGGATGCAGTGCAGTGAGTCCAGAGAGTGCACTGGCACCACTGAGAATGCACTTCAGTGAGTCCAGAGAGTGCACTGGCACCACTGGGGATGCACTGCAGTGAGTCCAGAGATTGCACTGGCACCACTGGGGATGCAGTGCAGTGAGTCCACACAGTGCACTAGCAACACTGGGGATGCAGTGCAGTGAGTCCAGAGAGTGCACTGGCACCACTGGGGATGCAGTGCAGTGAGTCCAGAGAGTGCACTGGCACCACTGGTGATGCACTGCTGTGAGTCCAGAGAGTGCTCTTGCACCACAGCGGATGCAGTGCAGTGTCTCAAGAGAGTGCACTGGCACTACTGGGGATGCACTGCAGTGAGTCCAGAGAGTGCACTGGCACCACTGGGGATGCACTGCAGTGAGTCCAGAGAGTGCAATGGCACCACTGCGGATGCACTGCAGTGAGTCCAGAGAGTGCACTGGCTCCACTGGGGATGCACTGCAGTGAGTCCAGAGAGTGCACTGGCACCACTGGGGATGCACTGCAGTGAGTCCAGAGAGTGTACTGGCACCACTGGGGATGCACTGAAGTGAGTCCAGAGAGTGCACTGGCACCACTGGGAATGCACTTCAGTGAGTCCAGAGAGTGCACTGGCACCACTGGGGATGCACTGCAGTGAGTCCACAGAGTGCAATAGCACTACTGCGGATGCAGTGCAGTGAGTCCAGAGAGTGCGCTGGAACCACTGGGGGTGCAGTGCAGTGAGTACAGAGAGTGCACTGGCACCACTGGGGATGCAGTGCAGGGACTCCAGAGAGTGCACTGGCACCACTGGGGATGCACTGCAGTGAGTCCAGTGAGTGCACTGGCACCACTGGGGATGCAGTGCAGTAAGTTCAGAGAGTGCACTGGCACCACTGGGGAAGCAGTGCAGTGAGTCCAGAGAGTGCAGTGGCACCACTGTGGATGCAGTGCAGTGAGTCCAGAGAGTGCACTGGCACCACTGGGGATGCACTGCAGTAAGTCCGGAGATTGCACTGGCACCACTGGGGATGCAGTTCAGTGAGTCCAGAGAGTGCACTGGCACCACTGGGGATGCAGTGCAGTGAGTCCAGAGAGTGCACTGGCACCACTGAGAATGCACTGCAGTGAGTCCAGAGAGCGCACTGGCACCACTGGTGATGCACTGCAGTGAGTCCAGAGAGTGCACTGGCACCAATGGGGATGCACTGCAGTGACTCGAAAGAGTGCACTGGCACCACTGGGGAAGCAGTGCAGTGAGTCCAGAGAGTGCACTGGCACCACTGGGGATGCACTGCAGTGAGTCCAGAGAGTGCACTGGCAATACTGGGGATGCAGTGCAGTGAGTCCAGAGAGTGCACTGGCACCACTGAGAATGCACTTCAGTGAGTCCAGAGAGTGCACTGGCACCACTGGGGATGCAGTACAGTGAGTCCACACAGTGCACTGGCACCACTGGGGATGCAGTGCAGTGAGTCCAGAGAGTGCACTGGCACCACTGGGGATGCAGTGCAGTGAGTCCAGAGAGCGCACTGGCACCACTGGTGATGCACTGCTGTGAGTCCAGAGAGTTCTCTTGCACCACAGGGGATGCAGTGCAGTGACTCAAGAGAGTGCACTGGCAGCACTGGGGATGCAGTGCAGTGAGTCCAGAGAGTGCACTGGCACCACTGGGGATGCAGTGCAGTGAGTCCAGAGAGTGCAATGGCACCACTGCGGATGCACTGCAGTGAGTCCAGAGAGTGCACTGGCTCCACTGGGGACGCACTGCAGTGAGTCCAGAGAGTGCACTGGCACCACTGGGGATGCACTGCAGTGAGTCCAGAGAGTGTACTGGCACCACTGGGGATGCACTGAAGTGAGTCCAGAGAGTGCACTGGCACCACTGGGAATGCACTTCAGTGAGTCCAGAGAGTGCACTGGCACCACTGGGGATGCACTGCAGTGAGTCCACAGAGTGCACTAGCACTACTGGAGATGCAGTGCAGTGAGTCCAGAGAGTGCACTGGCACCACTGGGGATGCACTGCAGTGAGTCCAGAGAGTGCAGTGGCAATACTGGGGATGCAGTTTAGTGAGTCCAGAGAGTGCACTGGCACCACTGAGAATGCACTTCAGTGAGTCCAGAGAGTGCACTGGCACCACTGGGGATGCACTGCAGTGAGTCCAGAGATTGCACTGGCACCACTGGGGATGCAGTACAGTGAGTCCACACAGTGCACTAGCACCACTGGGGATGCAGTGCAGCGAGTCCAGAGAGTGCACTGGCACCACTGGGGATGCAGTGCAGTGAGTCCAGAGAGTGCACTGGCACCACTGGTGATGCACTGCTGTGAGTCCAGAGAGTGCTCTTGCACCACAGGGGATGCAGTGCAGTGACTCAAGAGAGTGCACTGGCAGCACTGGGGATGCAGTGCAGTGAGTCCAGAGAGTGCACTGGCACCACTGGGGATGCAGTGCAGTGAGTCCAGAGAGTGCAATGGCACCACTGCGGATGCACTGCAGTGAGTCCAGAGAGTGCACTGGCACCACTGGGGATGCACTGCAGTGAGTCCAGAGAGTGCACTGGCACCACTGGGGATGCACTGCAGTGAGTCCAGAGAGTGTACTGGCACCACTGGGGATGCACTGAAGTGAGTCCAGAGAGTGCACTGGCACCACTGAGAATGCACTTCAGTGAGTCCAGAGAGTGCACTGGCACCACTGGGGATGCACTGCAGTGAGTCCACAGAGTGCACTAGCACTACTGGAGATGCAGTGCAGTGAGTCCAGAGAGTGCGCTGGAACCACTGGGGATGCAGTGCAGTGAGTCCAGAGAGTGCACTGGCACCACTGGGGATGCAGTGCAGTGACTCCAGAGAGTGCACTGGCACCACTGGGGATGCACTGCAGTGAGTCCAGTGAGTGCACTGGCACCACTGGGGATGCAGTGCAGTAAGTTCAGAGAGTGCACTGGCACCACTGGGGAAGCAGTGCAGTGAGTCCAGAGAGTGCAGTGGCACCACTGGGGATGCAGTGCAGTGAGTCCAGAGAGTGCACTGGCAGCACTGGGGATGCAGTGCAGTGAGTCCAGAGAGTGCACTGGCACCACTGGGGATGCAGTTCAGTGAGTCCAGAGAGTGCACTGGCACCACTGGGGATGCAGTGCAGTGAGTCCAGAGAGTGCACTGGCACCACTGAGAATGCAGTGCTGTGACTCCAGAGAGCGCACAGGCACCAGTGGGGATGCAGTGCAGTGAGTCCAGAGAGTGCACTGGCACCACTGGGGATGCAGTGCAGTGAGTCCAGTGAGTGTACTGGCACCACTGGGGATGCACTGCAGTGAGTCCAGAGAGTGCACTGGCACCACTGAGAATGCACTTCAATGAGTCCAGAGAGTGCACTGACACCACTGGAGATGCACTGCAGTGAGTCCAGAGAGTGCAGTGGCACCACTGGGGATGCACTGCAGTGAGTCCAGAGAGTGCTTTGGCACCAGTGGGGATGCACTGCAGTTACTCCAGAGACTGCACTGGCACCAATGGGGATGCAGTGCAGTGAGTGCAGAGAGTGCACTGGCACCACTGGGGATGCACTGCAGTGAGTCCAGAGAGTGCACTGGCACCACTGGGGGTGCACTGCAGTGAGTCCAGAGAGTGCACTGTCACCACTGGGGATGCAGTACAGTGAGTCCACACAGTGCACTGGCACCACTGGGGATGCACTGCAGTGAGTCCAGAGATTGCACTGGCACCACTGGGGATGCAGTACAGTGAGTCCACACAGTGCACTAGCACCACTGGGGATGCAGTGCAGTGAGTCCAGAGAGTGCACTGGCACCACTGGGGATGCAGTGCAGTGAGTCCAGAGAGTGCACTGGTACCACTGGTGATGCACTGCTGTGAGTCCAGAGAGTGCTCTTGCACCACAGGGGATGCAGTGCAGTGACTCAAGAGAGTGCACTGGCAGCACTGGGGATGCAGTGCAGTGAGTCCTGAGAGTACACTGGCTCCACCGGGGATGCCCTGCAGTGAGTCCAGAGAGTGCACTGGCGATGCAGTGCGGTGAGTCCAGAGAGTGCACTGGCACCACTGGGGATGCACTGCAGTGAGTCCAGAGAGTGCACTGGCTCCACTGGGGATGCACTGCAGTGAGTCCAGAGAGTGCACTGTCACTACTGGGGATGCACTGCAGTGAGTCCAGAGAGTGCACTGGCACCACTGATAATGCACTTCAGTGAGTCCAGAGAGTGCACTGGCACCACTGGGGATGCACTGCAGTGAGTCCAGAGATTGCACTGGCACCACTGGGGATGCAGTTCAGTGAGTCCAGAGAGTGCACTGGCACCACTGGGGATGCAGTGCAGTGAGTCCAGAGAGTGCACTGGCACCACTGAGAATGCACTGCAGTGTGTCCAGAGAGCGCACTGGCACCACTGGGGATGCAGTGCAGTGAGTCCAGAGATTGCACTGGCACCACCGGGGATGCAGTGCTGTTACTCCAGAGAGCGCACTGGCACCACTGGGGATGCAGTGCAGTGAGTCCAGAGAGTGCACTGGCACCACTGGGGATGCACTGCAGTGAGTCCAGAGAGTGCACTGGCACCACTGGGGATGCACTGCAGTGACTCGAAAGAGTGCACTGGCACCACTGGGGAAGCAGTGCAGTGAGTCCAGAGAGTGCACTGGCACCACTGGGGATGCACTGCAGTGAGTCCAGAGGGTGCACTGGCAATACTGGGGATGCAGTGCAGTGAGTCCAGAGAGTGCACTGGCACCACTGAGAATGCACTTCAGTGAGTCCAGAGAGTGCACTGGCACCACTGGGGATGCACTGCAGTGAGTCCAGAGATTGCACTGGCACCACTGGGGATGCAGTACAGTGAGTCCACACAGTGCACTGGCACCACTGGGGATGCAGTGCAGTGAGTCCAGAGAGTGCACTGGCACCACTGGGGATGCAGTGCAGTGAGTCCAGAGAGTGCAATGGCACCACTGCGGATGCACTGCAGTGAGTCCAGAGAGTGCACTGGCACCACTGAGAATGCACTTCAGTGAGTCCAGAGAGTGCACTGGCACCACTGGGGATGCACTGCAGTGAGTCCACAGAGTGCACTAGCACTACTGGGGATGCAGTGCAGTGAGTCCAGAGAGTGCGCTGGAACCACTGGGGATGCAGTGCAGTGAGTCCAGAGAGTGCACTGGCACCACTGGGGATGCAGTGCAGTGACTCCAGAGAGTGCACTGGCACCACTGGGGATGCAGTGCAGTGAGTCCAGTGAGTGCACTGGCACCACTGGGGATGCAGTGCAGTAAGTCCAGAGAGTGCACTGGCACCACTGGGGAAGCAGTGCAGTGAGTCCAGAGAGTGCAGTGGCACCACTGGGGATGCAGTGCAGTGAGTCCAGAGAGTGCACTGGCAGCACTGGGGATGCAGTGCAGTGAGTCCAGAGAGTGCACTGGCACCACTAGGGAAGCAGTTCAGTGAGTCCAGAGAGTGCACTGGCACCACTGGGGATGCAGTGCAGTGAGTCCAGAGAGTGCACTGGCACCACTGAGAATGCAGTGCTGTGACTCCAGAGAGCGCACAGGCACCACTGGGGATGCAGTGCAGTGAGTCCAGAGAGTGCACTGGCACCACTGGGGATGCACTGCAGTGAGTCCAGAGAGTGCACTGGCACCAGTGGGGATGCACTGCAGTCAGTCCAGTGAGTGCACTTCACCACTGGGGAAGCAGTGCAGTGAGTCCAGAGAGTGCAGTGGCACCACTGGTGATGCAGTTTAGTGAGTCCAGAGAGTGCACTGGCACCACTGGGGATGCAGTGCAGTGAGTCCAGTGAGTGTACTGGCACCACTGGGGATGCAGTTTAGTGAGTCCAGAGAGTGCACTGGCACCACTGGGGATGCACTGCAGTGAGTCCAGAGAGTGCAGTGGCACCACAGGGGATGCACTGCAGTGAGTCCAGAGAGTGCACTGGCACCACTGGGGATGCAGTGCAGTGAGTCCAGAGAGTGCACTGGCACCACTGGGGATGCAGTGCAGTGAGTCCAGAGAGTGCACTGGCACCACTTGGGATGCGGTACTGGGAGTCCAGAGAGTGCTTTGGCACCAGTGGGGATGCAGTGCAGTTACTCCAGAGACTGCACTGGCACCACCGGGGATGCAGTGCAGTGAGTCCAGAGAGTGCACTGGCACCACTGGGGATGCAGTGCAGTGAGTCCAGAGATTGCACTGGCACCACTGGGGATGCAGTGCTGTGACTCCAGAGAGCGCACTGGCACCACTGGGGATGCAGTGCAGTGAGTCCAGAGAGTGCACTGGCACCACTGGGGATGCACTTCAGTGAGCTCAGAGAGTGCACTGGCACCAGTGGGGATGCACTGCAGTGAGTCCAGAGAGTGCACTGGCACCACTGGGGAAGCAGTGCAGTGAGTCCAGAGAGTGCAGTGGCACCACTGGGGATGCAGTTTAGTGAGTCCAGAGAGTGCACTGGCACCACTGGGGATGAGTGCAGTGAGTCCAGTGAGTGTACTGGCACCACTGGGGATGCAGTGCAGTGAGTCCAGAGAGTGCACTGGCACCACTGGGGATGCACTGCAGTGAGTCCAGAGAGTGCACTGGCACCACTGGGGATGCACTGCAGTGAGTCCAGAGAGTGCAGTGGCACCACTGGGGATGCAGTGCAGTGAGTCCAGAGAGTGCTTTGGCACCAGTGGGGATGCACTGCAGTTACTCCAGAGACTGCACTGGCACCACTGGGGATGCAGTGCAGTGACTCCAGAGAGTGCACTGGCACCAGTGGGGATGCACTGCAGTGAGTCCAGAGAGTGCACTGGCACCACTGGGGATGTACTGCAGTGAGTCCAGAGAGTGCACTGTCACCACTGGGGATGCAGTACAGTGAGTCCACAGAGTGCACTGGCACCACTGGGGATGCAGTGCAGTGAGTCCAGAGAGTGCACTGGCACCACTGGGGATGCAGTGCAGTGAATCCAGTGAGTGCACTGGCACCACTGGGGATGCAGTGCAGTGAGTCCAGAGATTGCACTGGCACCACTGGGGATGCAGTGCTGTGACTCCAGAGAGCGCACTGGCACCACTGGAGATGCACTGCAGTGAGTCCAGAGAGTGCACTGGCACCACTGGGGATGCACTGCAGTGAGTCCAGAGAGTGCACTGGCACCACTGGGGATGCACTGCAGTGACTCGAAAGAGTGCACTGGCACCACTGGGGAAGCAGTGCAGTGAGTCCAGAGAGTGCACTGGCACCACTGGGGATGCACTGCAGTGAGTCCAGAGAGTGCACTGGCAATACTGGGGATGCAGTGCAGTGAGTCTAGAGAGTGCACTGGCACCACTGAGAATGCACTTCAGTGAGTCCAGAGGGTGCACTGGCACCACTGGGGATGCACTGCAGTGAGTCCAGAGATTGCACTGGCACCACTGGGGATGCAGTACAGTGAGTCCACACAGTGCACTAGCACCACTGGGGATGCAGTGCAGTGAGTCCAGAGAGTGCACTGGCACCACTGGGGATGCAGTGCAGTGAGTCCAGAGAGTGCACTGGCACCACTGCGGATGCACTGCAGTGAGTCCAGAGAGTGCACTGGCTCCACTGGGGATGCACTGCAGTGAGTCCAGAGAGTGCACTGGCACCACTGGGGATGCACTGCAGTGAGTCCAGAGAGTGTACTGGCACCACTGGGGATGCACTGAAGTGAGTCCAGAGAGTGCACTGGCACCACTGGGGATGCACTGCAGTGAGTCCAGAGAGTGCACTGGCACCACTGGGGATGCACTGCAGTGAGTCCACAGAGTGCACTAGCACTACTGGGGATGCAGTGCAGTGAGTCCAGAGAGTGCGCTGGAACCACTGGGGGTGCAGTGCAGTGAGTCCAGAGAGTGCACTGGCACCACTGGGGATGCAGTGCAGTGAGTCCAGAGAGTGCACTGGCACCACTGGGGATGCACTGCAGTGAGTCCAGTGAGTGCACTGGCACCACTGGGGATGCAGTGCAGTAAGTTCAGAGAGTGCACTGGCACCACTGGGTATGCAGTGCAGTGAATCCAGAGAGTGCAGTGGCACCACTGTGGATGCACTGCAGTGAGTCCAGAGAGTGCACTGGCACCACTGGGGATGCACTGCAGTGAGTCCAGAGATTGCACTGGCACCACTGGGGATGCAGTTCAGTGAGTCCAGAGAGTGCACTGGCACCACTGGGGATGCAGTGCAGTGAGTCCAGAGAGTGCACTGGCACCACTGAGAATGCACTGCAGTGAGTCCAGAGAGCGCACTGGCACCACTGGGGATGCAGTGCAGTGAGTCCAGAGATTGCACTGGCACCACTGGGGATGCAGTGCTGTGACTCCAGAGAGCGCACTGGCACCACTGGTGATGCACTGCAGTGAGTCCAGAGAGTGCACTGGCACCACTGGGGATGCAGTGCAGTGAGTCCAGAGAGTGCAGTGGCACCAATGGGGATGCACTGCAGTGACTCGAAAGAGTGCACTGGCACCACTGGGGAAGCAGTGCAGTGAGTCCAGAGAGTGCACTGGCACCACTGGGGATGCACTGCAGTGAGTCCAGAGAGTGCACTGGCAATACTGGGGATGCAGTGCAGTGAGTCCAGAGAGTGCACTGGCACCACTGAGAATGCACTTCAGTGAGTCCAGAGAGTGCACTGGCACCACTGGGGATGCAGTACAGTGAGTCCACACAGTGCACTAGCACCACTGGGGATGCAGTGCAGTGAGTCCAGAGAGTGCACTGGCACCACTGGGGATGCACTGCAGTCAGTCCAGTGAGTGCACTGGCACCACTGGGGAAGCAGTGCAGTGAGTCCAGAGAGTGCAGTGGCACCACTGGTGATGCAGTTTAGTGAGTCCAGAGAGTGCACTGGCACCACTGGGGATGCACTGCAGTGAGTCCAGAGAGTGCACTGGCACCACTGGGGATGCACTGCAGTGAGTCCAGAGAGTGCAGTGGCACCACTGGGGATGCACTGCAGTGAGTCCAGAGAGTGCACTGGCACCACTGGGGATGCAGTGCAGTGAGTCCAGAGAGTGCACTGGCACCACTGGGGATGCACTGCAGTGAGTCCAGAGAGTGCACTGGCACCACTGGGGATGCAGTGCAGTGAGTCCAGAGAGTGCACTGGCACCACTGGGGATGCGGTGCTGGGAGTCCAGAGAGTGCTTTGGCACAAGGGGGATGCAGTGCAGTTACTCCAGAGAGTGCACTGGCACCACCGGGGATGCAGTGCAGTGAGTCCAGAGAGTGCACTGGCACCACTGGGGATGCAGTGCAGTGAGTCGAGAGATTGCACTGGCACCACTGGGGATGCAGTGCTGTGACTCCAGAGAGCGCACTGGCACCACTGGGGATGCAGTGCAGTGAGTCCAGAGAGTGCACTGGCACCACTGAGAATGCACTTCAATGAGTCCAGAGAGTGCACTGGCACCACTGGGGATGCACTGCAGTGAGTCCAGAGAGTGCAGTGGCACCACTGGGGATGCACTGCAGTGAGTCCAGAGAGTGCTTTGGCACCAGTGGGGATGCACTGCAGTTACTCCAGAGACTGCACTGGCACCACTGGGGATGCAGTGCAGTGAGTCCAGAGAGTGCACTGGCACCACTGGGGATGCAGTGCAGTGACTCCAGAGAGTGCACTGGCACCACTGGGGATGCAGTTTAGTGAGTCCAGAGAGTGCACTGGCACCACTGGGGATGCAGTACAGTGAGTCCACAGAGTGCACTGGCACCACTGGGGATGCACTGCAGTGAGTCCAGAGAGTGCACTGGCACTACTGGGGATGCAGTGCAGTGAATCCAGTGAGTGCACTGGCACCACTGGGGATGCAGTGCAGTGAGTCCAGAGAGTGCACTGGCACCACTGGGGATGCAGTGCAGTGAGTCCAGAGAGTGCACTGGCACCACTGGGGATGCACAGCAGTGAGTCCAGAGAGTGAACTGTCACTACTGGGGATGCAGTGCAGTGAGTCCAGAGAGTGCACTGGCACCACTGGGGATGCAGTGCAGTGAGTCCAGAGAGTGCACTGGCACCACTGGGGATGCAGTACAGTGAGTCCAGAGAGTGCACTGGCACCACTGGGGATGCACTGCAGTGAGTCCAGAGAGTGTACTGGCACCACTGGGGATGCACTGAAGTGAGTCCAGAGAGTGCACTGGCACCACTGAGAATGCACTTCAGTGAGTCCAGAGAGTGCACTGGCACCACTGGGGATGCACTGCAGTGAGTCCAGAGAGTGCACTAGCACCACTGGGGATGCAGTGCAGTGAGTCCAGAGAGTGCGCTGGAACCACTGGGGATGCAGTGCAGTGAGTCCAGAGAGTGCACTGGCAGCACTGGGGATGCAGTGCAGTGAGTCCAGAGAGTGCACTGGCACCAGTGGGGATGCAGTTTAGTGAGTCCAGAGAGTGTACTGGCACCACTGGGGATGCAGTGCAGTGAGTCCAGAGAGTGCACTGGCACCACTGGGGAAGCAGTGCAGTGAGTCCAGAGAGTGCAGTGGCACCACTAGGGATGCAGTGCAGTGAGTCCAGAGAGTGCGCTGGCAGCACTGGGGATGCAGTGCAGTGAGTCCAGAGAGTGCACTGGCACCACTGGGGATGCAGTTCAGTGAGTCCAGAGAGTGCACTGGCACCACTGGGGATGCAGTGCAGTGAGTCCAGAGAGTGCACTGGCACCACTGAGAATGCACTTCAGTGAGTCCAGAGAGTGCACTGGCACCACTGGGGATGCAGTGCAGTGAGTCCAGAGATTGCACTGGCACCACTGTGGATGCAGTGCTGTGACTCCAGAGAGCGCACAGGCACCACTGGGGATGCAGTGCAGTGAGTCCAGAGAGTGCACTGGCACCACTGGGGATGCACTGCAGTGAGCCCAGAGAGTGCACTGGCACCAGTGGGGATGCACTGCAGTGAGTCTAGTGAGTGCACTGGCACCACTGGGGAAGCAGTGCAGTGAGTCCAGAGAGTGCAGAGGCACCACTGGTGATGCAGTTTAGTGAGTCCAGAGAGTGCACTGGCACCACTGGGGATGCAGTGCAGTGAGTCCAGTGAGTGTACTGGCACCACTGGGGATGCACTGCAGTGAGTCCAGAGAGTGCACTGGCACCACTGAAAATGAACTTCAGTGAGTCCAGAGAGTGCACTGGCACCACTGGGGATGCACTTCAGTGAGTCCAGAGAGTGCACTGGCACCACTGGGGATGCAGTGCTGTGACTCCAGAGAGTGCACTGGCACCACTGGGGATGCAGTGTAGTGAGTCCAGAGAGTGCACTGGCACCACTGGGGATGCGGTGCAGTGAGTCCAGAGAGTGCACTGGCACCACTGGGGAAGCAGTGCAGTTACTCCAGAGACTGCACTGGCACCACTGGGGATGCAGTGCAGTGAGTCCAGAGAGTGCACTGGCACCACTGGGCATGCACTGCAGTGAGTCCAGAGAGTGCACTGTCACCACTGGGGATGCACTGCAGTGAGTCCAGAGAGTGCACTGTCACCACTGGGGATGCAGTGCAGTGAGTCCACAGAGTGCACTGGCACCACTGGGGATGCAGTGCAGTGAGTCCAGAGAGTGCACTGGCACCACTGGGGATGCACTGCAGTGAATCCAGTGAGTGCACTGGCACCACTGGGGATACAGTGCAGTGAGTCCAGAGAGTGCACTGGCACCACTGGGGATGCAGTGCAGTGAGTCCAGAGAGTGCACTGGCACCACAGATGATGCAGTACAGTGAGTCCAGTGAGTGCACTGGCACCACTGGGTATGTAGTGCAGTGACTCGAGAGAGTGCACTTGCACCACTGGGGATGCAGTGCAGTGAGTCCAGAGAGTGCACTGGCACCACTGGGGATGCACTGCAGTGAGTCCAGAGAGTGCACTGGCACCACTGGGGATGCAGTGCAGTGAGTCCAGAGAGTGCACTGGCACCACTGGGGATGCACTGCAGTGAGTCCAGAGATTGCACTGGCACCACTGTGGATGCAGTGCAGTGAGTCCAGAGACTTCACTGGCACCACTGGGAATGCAGAGAAGTGAGTGCAGAGAGTGCACTGGCACCACTGGGGATGCAGTGCAGTGAGTCCAGAGAGTGCACTGGCACCACTGGGGATGCACTGCAGTGAGTCCAGAGAGTGCACTGGCACCACTGAGAATGAACTTCAGTGAGTCCAGAGAGTGCACTGGCACCACTGGGGATGCACTTCAGTGAGTCCAGAGAGTGCACTGGCACCACTGGGGATGCAGTGCTGTGACTCCAGAGAGTGCACTGGCACCACTGGGGATGCAGTGTAGTGAGTCCAGAGAGTGCACTGGCACCACTGGGGATGCGGTGCAGTGAGTCCAGAGAGTGCACTGGCACCACTGGGGAAGCAGTGCAGTTACTCCAGAGACTGCACTGGCACCACTGGGGATGCAGTGCAGTGAGTCCAGAGAGTGCACTGGCACCACTGGGCATGCACTGCAGTGAGTCCAGAGAGTGCACTGTCACCACTGGGGATGCACTGCAGTGAGTCCAGAGAGTGCACTGTCACCACTGGGGATGCAGTGCAGTGAGTCCACAGAGTGCACTGGCACCACTGGGGATGCAGTGCAGTGAATCCAGAGAGTGCACTGGCACCACTGGGGATGCACTGCAGTGAATCCAGTGAGTGCACTGGCACCACTGGGGATACAGTGCAGTGAGTCCAGAGAGTGCACTGGCACCACTGGGGATGCAGTGCAGTGAGTCCAGAGAGTGCACTGGCACCACTGGAGATGCATTGCAGTGAGTCCAGAGAGTGCACTGGCACCACAGATGATGCAGTACAGTGAGTCCAGTGAGTGCACTGGCACCACTGGGTATGTAGTGCAGTGACTCGAGAGAGTGCACTTGCACCACTGGGGATGCAGTGCAGTGAGTCCAGAGAGTGCACTGGCACCACTGGGGATGCACTGCAGTGAGTCCAGAGAGTGCACTGGCACCACTGGGGATGCAGTGCAGTGAGTCCAGAGAGTGCACTGGCACCACTGGGGATGCACTGCAGTGAGTCCAGAGATTGCACTGGCACCACTGTGGATGCAGTGCAGTGAGTCCAGAGACTTCACTGGCACCACTGGGAATGCAGAGAAGTGAGTGCAGAGAGTGCACTGGCACCACTGGGGATGCAGTGCAGTGAGTCCAGAGAGTGCACTGGCACCACTGGGGATGCAGTGCAGTGAGTCCAGAGAGTGCACTGGCACCACTGGAGATGCAGTACAGTGAGTCCAGTGAATGCACTGGAACCACTGGGGATGCAGTGCAGTGAGTCCAGAGAGTGCACTGGCACCACTGGTGATGCAGTACAGTGAGTCCAGTGAGTGCACTGGCACCACTGGGGATGCAGTGCAGTGAGTCCAGAGAGTGCACTGGCGCCACTGGGGATGCAGTGCAGTGAGTCCAGAGAGTGCACTGGCGCCACTGGGTATGCACTGCAGGGAGTCCAGAGAGTGCACTGGCACCACTGGGGATGCACTGCAGTGAGTCTTGAGAGTGCACTGGCACCACTGGGGATGCAGTACAGTGAGTCCAGAGAGTGCACTGGCACCACTGGGGATGCACTGCAGTGAGTCCAGAGATTGCACTGGCACCACTGGGGATGCACTACAGGGAGTCCAGAGATTGCACTGGCACCACTGGGGATGCACTGCAGTGAGTCCAGAGAGTGCACTGGCACCACTGGGGATGCACTGCAGTGAGTCCAGAGAGTGCACTGGCACCACTGGGGATGCACTTCAGTGAGTCCAGAGAGTGCACTGGCACCACTGGTGATGCAGTCCAGTGAATCCAGAGATTGCACTGACACCACTGGGGATGCGGTGCAGTGAGTCCAGAGAGTGCTCTGGCACCACTGGGGATGCAGTGCAGTGAGTCCAGAGAGTGCACTGGCACCACTGGGGATGCAGTGCAGTGAGTCCAGAGAGTGCACTGGCGCCACTGGGTATGCACTGCAGGGAGTCCAGAGAGTGCACTGGCACCACTGGGGATGCACTGCAGTGAGTCTTGAGAGTGCACTGGCACCACTGGTGATGCAGTACAGTGAGTCCAGAGATTGCACTGACACCACTGGGGATGCGGTGCAGTGAGTCCAGAGAGTGCTCTGGCACCACTGGGGATGCAGTGCAGTGAGTCCAGAGACTGCACTGGCACCACTGGGGATGCACTGCAGTGAGTCCAGAGAGTGCACTGGCACCACTGGGGATGCACTGCAGTGAGTCCAGAGAGTGCACTGGCACCACTGGTGATGCAGTCCAGTGAGTCCAGTGAATGCACTGGCACCACTGGGGATGCTGTGCAGTGAGTGCAGAGAGTGCACTGGCACCACCTGTGATGCAGTACAGTGTGTCCAGTGAGTGCTCTGGCACCACTGGGGATGCAGTGCTGTGACTCCGGAGAGCGCACTGGCACCACTGGGGATGTAGTGTAGTCAGTCCAGTGAGTGCACTGGCACCACTGGGGATGCAGTGCAGTGAGTGCAGAGAGTGCAATGGCACCAATGGGGATGCACTTCAGTGAGTCCAGAGAGTGCACTGGCACCACTGGGGATGCAGTGCAGTGAGTCCAGAGATTGCACTGGCACCACTGGGGATGCAGTGCAGTGAGTGCAGAGAGTGCACTTGCACCACTGGGGATGGGTTTCAAGCCAACTGCATTAACCGCTCATGCTTCTTTCTTATGAGACGTTAGTAAACCAATTACATAGCCTTGTCAAGACTAAATCACAGGTAAAAATCCTGTACTTCTCATGTGGCCAACCACTCCCAACTAGGATTCCAAGAACCAGGAGGTTCGGTGAAAATAGGGCTAGTGCTATTAGAGGGGTGATTATTAGGGTAAGCCCTAAGCTGTCTTTAATGGAGAAGTATGGGTGGAATGGGATTTTGTCGCAGTCTGATACGATTCCTAGTGGGTTATTTGAGCCTGATTCGTGTAGGAAGGTTAGGTGGACTAGGGTGATTCCTGCAATTAGGAAGGGCAGTAGGAAGTGGATGGCGAAGAATCGGGTTAAGGTTGGATTGTCTACTGAGAATCCTCCTCAGGCTCATTCTACTAGAGTTTGCCCAATGTACGGGATGGCTGAGAATAGGTTGGTGATTACGGTGGCCCCTCAGAATGACATTTGTCCTCATGGTAGGACATACCCTACGAAGGCAGTTGCTATTAGGGTGAGTAGGAGGATTACTCCTGTGTTTCAGGTTTCTTTGTATAGGTAGGAGCCGTAGTAGAGGCCTCGTCCGATGTGTAAGTAGATGCAGATAAAGAAGAGCGAAGCACCGTTGGCGTGGAGGTTGCGGATGAGCCATCCGTACTGGACGTCTCGGCATGTGTGAGCTACTGAGGAGAAGGCGAGTGAAGTGTCTGCGGTGTAGTGTATGGCTAGTAGCAGGCCTGTTAGGATTTGTGTGGCTAAGCAGATGGCTAGAAGGGAGCCGAAGTTTCATCAGGCAGAGATGTTGGAGGGGGCGGGTAGGTCGATTAGGGAGTTGTTGATTATTTTTAGTAGGGGATGGGATTTGCGGATGTTAGGGGCCATTAGTGAGTCTGTGTGTTATTAGGATTATTACCAGGATGGAGAGGGCGAAGGATCCTAGGTAGGCCTTAATTAGCCCTGTGTGTATTGAGGTTGCGGCTTTGCTTGCGGCTACTTGTAGTTCAGCAAGGCCCTCTGGCCCTATTTTTTTGAGTCAGGAGAGGTCGATCAAGTGTAGGGCAATGTTTTGTCCCTTTTCTAGTAGGTTTTTGGAGAAGAATCGGTGTACTAGGGGGTTGAAGTACCCTAATGCAGAGGAGAAGTTTATGAGGGGGTTTGGTTTGGGGTGAGTGAGGGTGTGTGTTATGTTCGATAGTTCTAGGGCTAGGATGATTCCTAGGATTGTTATGAGGATGGCAGCGGTTTTGGTGATAAGGGGTATGGTTATTGGGGGGGTTTTGGTTGGTGTGATGAAAGAGGTAATGATTATTCCTGCTGTAATGCTGCCTAGGGCGAGTCGGGTTAGGGGGGCGGTGATTAGTGGGTTGTTTTCGTTTATTGATACTATTGGGGGGATTCGGGTTTGTCCAGCTTGGACTAGGATGGTTATGCGGATGCTGTAGGTTGCGGTGAATGCTGTGGCTATAAGGGTTAGGAGTAGGGCTCAAGTATTTAGGTATGATGTGTTTAAGCTTTCGATGATGAGGTCTTTTGAGTAGAATCCGGCTAGGAATGGGGTTCCTATCAGCGCCAGGTTTCCGATGGTTAGGCAGGAAGTAGTGACTGGGAGTATTTTCTGTAGGCCTCCTATCTTTCGGATATCTTGTTCTCCGTTTAGGTTGTGGATGATAGACCCTGAGCATAGGAATAGTATGGCTTTAAAGAAGGCATGGGTTGAGATGTGTAGGAAGGCTAGTTGTGGGAGGTTTAGTCCGATAGTGACTATTATTAGTCCTAGTTGGCTGGATGTTGAGAAAGCAATGATTTTTTTGATGTCATTTTGGGTTAGGGCGCATGTGGCAGCGAATAGGGTTGATAGAGCACCTAGGCATAGGCAGGCAGTTAGGGCTGTCTGGTTGGTGGCTAGCAGGGGGTGCATGCGGATGAGCAGGAAGATTCCGGCTACTACTATGGTACTGGAGTGCAGTAGGGCTGATACTGGGGTGGGGCCTTCTATTGCTGCGGGCAGTCATGGGTGGAGTCCAAATTGGGCGGATTTTCCTGCGGCTGCGAGGATTAATCCTATGAGGGGGAGGATTGGGGTTTGGTGGGGGTGTACGGCTTGTTGGATCTCTCAGGTGTTGAATGTTGAAGCTAGTCATGCTATGCTCAGGATCAGTCCGATGTCTCCGATTCGGTTGTAGATTACGGCTCGTAGGGCGGCGGTGTTGGCATCTGCTCGGCCTTGTCATCAGCCGATGAGAAGGAAGGACATGATTCGTACTCCTTCCCAGCCTACGAATAGGAGGAATATGTTGTTTGCGGTTGTTAGGAGGAGTATGGCGACTAGGAATGTCAGTAGGTAGGTGAAAAATTTTGTTACGTATGGCTCTGAGGCCATGTATCATATGGCGAATTGTAGGATTGATCATGTTACAAATAGGGCGATTGGAAGAAATGTTATTGAGTATTGGTCTATTTTTAGGCTCAGGGGGATTTTAAAGTTTATAATGAATTTTCACTCCCAGTGGCAGGTGACAGATTCTACTCCCGAGTAGATGAATGCGGTTGTAGGGGCTAGGCTAATTAGGAATGCGGTTTTAACAGCGCGGGTGGTGGCTTGTGGGGTGTTTTTAAAGTTTTTAAATAGAAATGGCAGGATGATTGGGGTTAGGAGGATTGTCAGCGTGAGTAGTGTGAGGGAGTTGATTAGTAGTGTGGGGTTCACTCCTTTTACTTGGATTTGCACCAAGATGGGTGGTTCCTAAGACCAGTGGATTGCTGTTATCCTTTAAAAGTAAGGGGGCTGAGGTTTTAGGCTCAGATGTAAGAGTTAGCAGCTCTTGTTGGTTAAACCCTCCCCTCGGCAGGTAAGAAGGTTTGAACTTCTATTCTTAGAATCACAGTCTAATGTTTGGTTTAAACTATACTTGCATGAGGGGATTCCGGAGATCAGTTCGGGTTTGAGGATTAGGAGGAATATTGGGATAATGTGGAGTGTTATGAGCAGGTGTTCTCGCGTGGTTGAGTTTTGCATAGATGTGATGTGGGAGGGGATTGAGCCTCGTTGGGTCATTAGTAGTATGAATAAGGTGTAGGAGGCGGTTAGTAGGGTTGCGATTCCTGTTAGGATGATCGTGAAGGCAGATCAGTTGAATAAGGTGATTATAATGGTTAGCTCTGCTATGAGGTTTGTTGTTGGGGGTAAGGCTATGTTTGTTAGATTGGCCAGCAATCATCAGGTAGCTATGAGTGGTAGGAGAGGTTGTAGGCCTCGTGTGAGTAGTAGAATTCGGCTGTGCGTACGTTCATAGTTTGTGTTGGCTAGGCAGAATAGTATGGAGGAAGTTAGTCCATGGGAAATTATTAGGATCATTGCCCCTGAGAATGATCAGTGGGTTTGGATTATTCCTGCGGCGATAACTAGGCCTATGTGGCTAACGGATGAATAAGCGATTAGTGATTTTAGGTCTGTCTGTCGTAGGCAGATTGAGCTAGTCATTAGGGCGCCTCATAGGGCCAGGGTTAGGAAGGGGTAGTGCAGGAGGTTGGACAGTGGGCCCATAAATAGAGTGACTCGTATAATTCCGTATCCTCCTAGCTTTAGTAGTAGGGCGGCGAGGAGTATTGAGCCTGCGATGGGTGCTTCTACGTGGGCTTTTGGCAGTCAGAGGTGTAGGCCGTATAGTGGGGCTTTTACTATGAATGCTATGAGCAGTGCTAGACCTGATAGTATTCCTGTCCATGAGGTGGATAGGGTTGGGTGGGTTAGTTGTAGGGTTGGCAGGTGCAGGGTGCCAATTTTCACGTATAGGTGTATGATTGTGATTAGCAGGGGTAGAGAGCTTACTAGCGTGTAGAATAGCAGGTAGATGCCAGTGCTTAGGCGTTCTGGTTGGTTCCCCCATCGGGTGATTAAGATTAGGGTGGGAATGAGGGTTGCTTCAAATGAGATGTAAAATAGTGCTAGTTCTGTGGTGGAAAAGGCTAGTAGGATGAATGGCTGGACTGCGACTAAGGTTGAGATAAAGATTCGTTTGCGTTGTAGGGGTTCTTGTTGCAGGTGGTTTTGGCTTGCTATGATTATGAGTGGGAGTAGTCAGCAGGATAGTACTAGGAGGGGGGATGAGATTTGGTCAATTCCTGTTCAGTTGGATAAAAATTTGTAGGGGTAGTAGGTTGGGATTAATCGCTGTAGGCTTAGGGCAGCGATTAGGAGGCTGTATAAGGTGGTGTTAGTCCATAGAAATTTTGGTGGAGACAGCAGGGCTGTTGGAAGAAGTATGATTGTGGGTAGGATGATTTTTAGCATTGCAGGAGGTTTAGGTTGTGTAGATGGTCGGAGCCATGTGTGCGGGTGGAGGCTACTAGGATGGCCAGGCCTGTGCCCGCCTCACACGCTGAGAAGGTTAGCATGAGAATTGGTACCATGGTGAATGAGGAGACTTGGTTTTCGATGGATCATATTGATAGGCCTACGAATATCGATAATATTATGCTTTCAAGGCGTAGTAGGGCGGATACTAGGTGGGTTCGGTGGAAGGCTAGTCCTAGTCCGCTGAAAATGAAGGCTGAGTAGAAGCTTAAATGTAGGGGCGACATAAAAAAGTTACAGGGTTGGCTGTAATCTGCTGGGTCGAAACCAGCTATCTTTTTGGTTAGACTAACTTTCTGTTATTCTGCTCATTCTAGGCCCCCTTGAATTCACTCGTAGGCCAGTCCGAGTGTTAGGAGAAGGAGGATCACTACAGTTCAGGTGAGGGTCATTAGGGGGGATTGGAGTTGGACGGCTCATGGCAGGGGGAGTAGGAGGGCGATTTCTAGGTCGAATAGGACGAACAGGATGGCTACTGAGGAAGAATCGGACTGAGAATGGTAATCGAGCAGATCCAAGTGGGTCGAATCCACATTCGTACGGTGAGAGTTTCTCTGAGTCGGGGTTTATTTGGGCGAGTCAGAAGTTTAATGCGGTTAGGGCGGCGCTTAGGATTGATGATAGGGCGAATATGAACATGAGTGCGTTCATTGCTCTCCTCTGGGTTTATACCAGATTCTAGAGATTGGAAGTCAATTGTAATTAATATACTAGAAGAGCAAGATCCTCATCAGTAGATGGTTATGTAGAGGAATAGTCAGATGACGTCTACGAAGTGTCAGTATCAGGCTGCTGCCTCGAATCCGAAGTGGTGGTCTGATGTAAAGTGGAACTTGATCAGTCGGAAGAGGCAGACGGTCAGGAAGGAGGATCCGATGATTACGTGGAGTCCGTGGAATCCAGTGGCAACGAAGAAGGTAGATCCGTAGACGCTATCGGCGATTGAGAATGGGGCTTCGTGGTATTCTATTGCTTGTAGGGCTGTGAAGTAGAATCCCAGGAGGATCGTTAGGGTTAGGGCGTGGATGGCGTGTTTTCGGTTTCCTTCTGTGATGCTGTGATGGGCTCACGTTACGGTAACGCCTGAGGCTAGTAGGATGGCTGTGTTTAGTAGGGGGACTTCTATCGGGTTGAGTGGTTTAATTCCTGTTGGGGGTCATTGGCCTCCTAGTTCTGGGGTTGGGGCCAGGCTCGAGTGGAAGAACGCTCAGAAGAACCCTAAGAAGAAGAATGCTTCGGATGTGATGAAAAGGATTATGCCGTATCGTAGGCCTTTTTGGACTGTGGGAGTGTGATGGCCTTGGAAGGTGCTTTCTCGTACAATGTCTCGTCATCATTGGAGTATTACTAGGAGTATTGAGATGAGGCCTAGGGTTAGTAGTATGGATGAGTTGTAGTGGAATCACATGATTAATCCTGAGGTTGTGAGTAGGGCGGCGGCTGCCCCGAAGATTGGTCAAGGGCTTGGGTCAACTATGTGGTATGAGTGTGCTTGGTGTGCCATTAGATGTTTTCTTGTAAGTATAGGCTTAGAAGGAGCACGAAGACGTAGGCCTGGATTATGGCTACTGCTACTTCTAGGATGGTTAGGAGTAGTAGGATGATTATTGTTAGGATGGATACTGCAGGAAGGGTGGGTATTAATGCAATGGAGGCTGTAGAGATGAGTTGGATGAGTAAGTGTCCTGCTGTAAGGTTGGCTGTAAGGCGGACTCCGAGGGCTAGGGGGCGGATTAGTAGGCTGGTTGTTTCGATCAGGATTAGTGCGGGGATTAGGGGTGTAGGGGTACCTTCGGGTAATAGGTGGGCTAAAGAGGCTGATGGTTGGTTTCGTAGGCCTGTTAGTAGTGTGGCGAGCCATAGTGGGAAGGCTAGGGCTATGTTCATAGATAGTTGGGTGGTTGGGGTGAATGTATATGGAAGGAGGCCTAGAAGGTTGATTGTAAGAAGTATGATTATTAGGGATGTAAATATTATGGCTCATTTGTGGCCATTTTTGTTGAGTGGGACTATTAGTTGTTTTGTGATTAGGTGAAGGAGTCATGTTTGGATAGTAGAAAGGCGGTTGTTGATTCATCGGTTGTTTGGGGACGGGAATAGTAGGGCTGGGAAGAGTAGGGATAGTAGGATTAAGGGGATGCCGAATAGATTGGGGCTGGAAAATTGGTCAAAGAAGCTTAGGTTCATGGTCAGGATCATGGTGTGGGTTTGGTAGTGAGGGAGGTCTTATTTGATGGGGGGTTGGTTGTGGTGAAGGCTAGTAGTTTTGGTTGGATGAGGAGTGCTAGGGTTAATCAGGTTATAATTATGATTGAAAATCATGGTGCGGGGTTAAGCTGTGGCATATCATTAAGGAGGGGGAAGTCCCTCTTTGGCTAGCTTAAAAGGCTAGTGCTGTTGCATAGCTTCTTAATGATTAGGATGATGATAGAAGGGACGATCAGGCCTCGAAATGTGGGAGTGGGGTTGATTCTACTACAATGGGTATGTAGCTGTGATTAGCCCCGCAAATTTCTGAGCATTGTCCGTAAAAAATCCCAGGCCGGGTGGTAATGAATGAAGTTTGGTTTAGTCGGCCTGGGATTGCGTCTGTTTTAACTCCGAGCGTTGGGACTGCTCAGGAGTGGAGTACGTCTCCTGCAGTAATGATCACGCGGATGGGGGATTCTATTGGGATAACTACGCGGTGGTCAACTTCTAGCAGTCGGAAGTGGCCGTTGGGTAAGTCTGGGGTGGGCACTATGTAGGAGTCGAATGATAGGTCTTTGAAGTCTGTGTATTCGTAGCTTCAGTATCATTGGTGGCCGATGGCTTTTAGGGTGAGGTCTGGTTCGTCGATTTCGTCCATTATGTAGAGGATTTGTAGGGATGGGAGGGCGAGGAGTACCAGGACGATAGCAGGTAGGATTGTCCAGATCAGCTCTACTTCTTGGGCGTCTACAGCATTGGACGAGAGTTTTTCTGTTAGTATGTGGGCTAAAAGGTAGAGAACTAGGCTGCAGATAGCTAGGGCAACGATTAGGGCGTGGTCGTGGAATTCAACGAGTTCTTCTATGATGGGTGATGAGGCGTCTTGGAATCCTAGTTGGGAGTGGTTGGCCACATGAGATGTACAGGATTTTTACCTGTGATTTAGTCTTGACAAGGCTATGTAATTGGTTTACTAACGTCTCATAAGAAAGAAGCATGAGCGGTTAATGCAGTTGGCTTGAAACCAGCATGTGAGGGTTCGATTCCTTCCTTTCTTGTACTTGGACGAAGGCCGGTTCCTCGAAAGTATGGTATGGGGGAGGGCAGCCGTGGATTCATTCAACGTTTGTGGTAGTTAGTTCTGGTTGTAGGACTTTTCGTTTGGCCGAAAAGGTTTCTCAGATGATGAATATTAGTATGATTACGGCTACTATTGAGATTAGGGAGCCGATGGAGGAAATGGTGTTTCATAGTGTGTAGGCGTCGGGATAGTCCGAGTATCGTCGGGGTATTCCTGCTAGGCCTAGGAAGTGCTGGGGGAAGAACGTTAGGTTTACTCCTGTAAATATTACCCCGAAGTGGGCTTTTGCTCATGTTTGGTGTAGGGTAAACCCAGTGAGTAGTGGGAATCAGTGAGTAAATCCTGCTAGAATGGCAAAGACGGCGCCTATGGATAGGACGTAGTGGAAGTGGGCAACTACGTAGTACGTGTCGTGCAGGGCGATGTCTAGGGAAGAGTTTGCAAGAACGATTCCTGTTAATCCTCCGATGGTAAATAGGAAGATAAATCCTAGAGCTCATAGTATTGGGGGGGTCTCATTTGATTGTTCCTCCGTGCAGGGTGGCTAGTCAGCTAAATACTTTGATTCCGGTAGGGATGGCAATGATTATAGTGGCTGATGTAAAGTAGGCTCGGGTATCAACGTCTATTCCTACTGTAAACATGTGGTGAGCTCAGACGATGAATCCTAGGAAGCCGATGGATAGTATGGCTCAGACTATTCCCATGTAGCCGAAGGGCTCCTTTTTGCCTGAGTAGTACGTGACTACGTGTGAGATGATTCCAAACCCCGGTAGGATCAGAATATAGACTTCTGGGTGTCCGAAGAATCAGAATAGGTGTTGGTACAGGATTGGGTCTCCTCCTCCAGCGGGGTCGAAGAATGTGGTGTTTAGGTTTCGATCAGTTAGTAATATTGTAATACCAGCGGCGAGTACGGGGAGTGATAGAAGGAGTAGGATGGCGGTAATTAGTACGGATCAGACAAATAGTGGGGTTTGGTATTGTGAGAGTGCGGGGGGTTTTATGTTGATGGCTGTGGTGATAAAGTTGATGGCCCCAAGGATGGAGGAGATACCGGCTAAGTGGAGTGAGAAGATAGCCAGGTCTACTGAAGCTCCGGCGTGGGCAAGGTCACCTGCTAGGGGAGGGTAGACAGTTCAGCCTGTGCCGGCGCCAGCTTCTACAGTGGATGAGGCTAGTAGTAGGAGGAATGATGGGGGGAGGAGTCAAAAGCTTATGTTGTTTATTCGCGGGAATGCTATGTCGGGGGCACCGATTATGAGGGGGACTAATCAGTTGCCGAATCCTCTGATCATGATGGGTATGACTATAAAGAAGCTTATTACAAAGGCGTGAGCGGTAACGATTACATTGTAAATTTGGTCGTCGCCTAGGAGAGTTCCTGGTTGTCCTAGTTCTGCGCGGATTAATAGGCTGAGTGCGGTGCCGACTATTCCTGCTCATGCCCCGAAGATGAGGTACAGGGTGCCAATATCCTTATGGTTAGTGGAAAATAGTCATCGGTTGATGAAGGTGACGGGTAAGATGGCTGAGTGTTGAAGCGTTAGGCTGTAGTCCTTTTTACAGAGGTTTAATTCCTCTTCTTATCGGCTCTGTAGTGAAATTCATGTTGAGTTGCAAGCTCATCGATGCGCACTAGGGTGCGTCAGGGTCTTTGTAGGCAGAAGCCAATTGGTTTAGGCATTTAGCTGTTAACTAGAGTTTTGTGGGATCGAAGCCCATCTGTCTAGGGAGGCTTTAGCTTAATTAAAGCGTCTGACTTGCATTCAGAAGATACAGGTTAATATTCTGTAAGTCTTAATGTGCAGAAACTAAGAGGGTTTAACTCTTATTTAAGGCTTTGAAGGCCTTCGGTTTGGGGTGTTATCCTAAGTTTCTAGACAATGGCATGTATTATTGGGGACAGGGGAAGTAAGAGGATTGATAGTGAGGCAAGGACCGCAGTAGGTGTGCTTGGGGCTTTGCTAGTGTATCATTGTTTTATGTGGTTAGAGGAGTTGGGGGGAAGGGTAATTGTTGAGTGGTATGCGAGGCGTAGGTAGAAGAAGAGGCTGAGCAGTGATAGCATGGCAATTGCCATGGCTGCTGGTGTTATTTCCTGTTTAGTTAGTTCTTGGATGATAAGTCACTTTGGTATAAAGCCTGTTAATGGGGGGAGGCCTGCTAGGGATAAAAGTACTAGTATTAGGGTGGCGTTTAGCACTGGGGTTTTTGTTCATGAGGTTGTGATCATGGATAGGTTAAGGGCTTTGATTTTGTTAAGGGCTAGGAATACGGCTGATGTTATGATTGTGTATAGGTAGAAGGTAAGTAAGGCCAATTTGGGGCTGTAAACTAGGATGATGGCGATTCAGCCTAAGTGGGAGATGGACGAGAAGGCTAGGATTTTGCGTGTTTGTGTTTGGTTCAGTCCTATTCAGCCTCCTAGTGCTGTTGAGGCTAGGGCCATGGCGGTGAGTAGAGCTGGGTCGAGGGATTTGGATGTTAGTAGGAGCAGGGTTAGTGGGGGGAATTTTATGAGGGTCGAGAGTAGCAGGGCTGTTATTAGTGGCGATCCTTGTAGTACTTCTGGGAATCAGAAGTGAAATGGCACTAGGCCCAGTTTAATAGCGATTGCTGCTGTCAGTAATAGACAGGAGGTTGGGTGGTTTATTTGTGTGATGTCTCATTGGCCAGTGACTCAGGCATTGGTTATGCTAGAGAATAGGACCAGGGCGGAAGCAGCTGCTTGGGTTAGGAAGTATTTCGTTGCGGCTTCTACTGCTCGTGGGTGGTGGGATTTGGCAATTAGGGGAATGATGGCTAGTGTGTTGATCTCCAGTCCTGTCCAGGCCAGAACTCAGTGGTTGCTGGAAATTGTGATTGTGGTGCCCAAGATGAGGCTGAAGGTTATGATTGGGGTCGCGTAAGGGTTCATTAGTAGAGGAGGGGGTTAAACCATCATTTTCGGGGTATGGGCCCGATAGCTTGATTAGCTGACTCTACTAGAAAATAATATAAGGGAAGTATGGAGAATTTTGATTTCTCTTGTGTGGGTTCAATTCCTACTTTTCTAAGGTCAACAGGAAATGAGAGGGCTGTTATACCTCTATGTTCACTTTATCATAGTGACCCTTTGTAGTTCAGGCACATTTCCTTATGTAAGGAGGTAGGCCTGCATAGCAGATAGGTATGCTGATGTGTCAGAGGCACAGAGCTAGTGTGAGGGGTAGGAAGTTTTTTCATAGTAGGTGCATTAGTTGGTCATATCGGAATCGTGGGTATGAAGCTCGGACCCATAAGAAACCAGAAGATAGTAGGAGGACTTTTGTGGCTAGGATGACGGGGAATAGTTCTGTGGGTGGCCCTAGGGCGCTTGGGTTTAGGAATATGATGGCTGTAAGTGTATTTATTAGCATAATGTTCGCATATTCAGCTAGGAAGAATAAGGCGAAGGGTCCTGCGGCGTATTCAACGTTAAACCCTGAGACTAGCTCAGATTCACCCTCTGTGAGGTCAAAAGGAGCTCGGTTTGTCTCTGCTAGGGTGGATACGTATCATATTATTGCTAGGGGTCATGAGGAGAAAATGAAGTATAGAGGCTCCTGTGCGACGGCAAAGGAGCTGAGTGTGTAGCTTCCGCTTAGTATGATTATTGATAGCAGGATTATGGCCAGTGTCACTTCGTATGAAATGGTCTGTGCTACTGCCCGTAGGGCTCCGATTAGTGCGTATTTTGAGTTCGAGGCTCAGCCTGATCATAGGACTGAGTAGACGGCTAGGCTTGACATGGCTATTAGGAAGAGAACTCCGAGGTTTAGATCTGCTAGGGGAAATGGGAGTGGTAGTGGTGCTCAAGTGGTGAGGGCTAGGACAAGGGCTAGTATTGGTATCAGAATGAATAGAAGTGGGGAAGAGGTAGAGGGTCGGATGGGCTCTTTGGTAAATAGTTTCAGTCCGTCCGCAAATGGTTGAAGTAGGCCAAAAGGCCCGACAACGTTAGGGCCTTTGCGGGATTGTATGTAGCTTAGGATTTTCCGTTCTACTAGGGTTAGGAAGGCTACGGCAATCAGGATTGGGATGATGTATAGGAGGGATATAATGAGGCAGCTTAGTGTTGTTATTTGAATCATGGGTGAAGCTAGGGAGAGGATTTGAACCTCTGGGGAAAGGGCTTAAGCCTTCTGCACTTGCCGGGCTCTGCCACTCTAGCTGGTCCTTTTCTAGGATTGAAAGTGGTGGGGGAAGGCCCTCTTCACGGTTTAGTTGGTTTCACTGCTTAGAGGGGGGGGGGCGTGCTTGTGGTATTGGCCCCACTTTCCCGGTCCTTTCGTACTGGGGAGAGTGTGTCATAGATAGAAACCGACCTGGATTGCTCCGGTCTGAACTCAGATCACGTAGGACTGTTAATCGTTGAACAAACGAACCCTTAATAGCGGCTGCACCATTAGGATGTCCTGATCCAACATCGAGGTCGTAAACCCCCCTGTCGATATGGGCTCTTGAGGGGGATTGCGCTGTTATCCCTGGGGTAGCTTGGTCCATTAATCAATTATATTGGGTCTGGTCACTGTTAGCACTTTGAGGGGTAGCTCTAGGTAAAGAGGTATGGTCTTGTTTTTGGAGGATTTGTTCTCCTCCAAGGTCGCCCCAACCGAAAAATATCGACCAGGCTCTGCGATGGTAGTGGCCCCAGTGGGGTTGATTGAGGATTCGCGGTGGTCGTTGATTTTTAAGTTCCACAGGGTCTTCTCGTCTTATGTTCACATCCCCGCTTTTGCCCTGGGGATGCACTGCAGTGAGTCCAGAGAGTGCACTGGCACCACTGGGGATGAACTGCAGTGAGTCCAGAGATTGCACTGGCACCACTGGGGATGCAGTGCAGTGAGTCCAGAGACTTCACTGGCACCACTGGGAATGCAGTGCAGTGAGTGCAGAGAGTGCACTGGCACCACTGGGGATGCAGTGCAGTGAGTCCAGAGAGTGCACTGGCACCACTGGCGATGCACTGCAGTGAGTCCAGAGAGTGCACTGGCACCACTGGGGATGCAGTGCAGTGAGTCCAGAGAGTGCACTGGCACCACTGGGGATGCAGTGCAGTGAGTCAAGAGAGTGCACTGGCAACACCGGGGATGCACTGCAGTGAGTCCAGAGAGTGCACTGACATCACTGGGGATGCACTACAGTGAGTCCAGAGATTGTACCATCACCACTGGGGATGCAGTGCAGTGAGTCCAGAGAGTGCACTGGCACCACTGGGGATGCAGTGCAGTGAGTCCAGAGAGTGCACTGGCACCACTGGGGATGCAGTCCAGTGAGTCCAGTGAGTGCACTGGCACCACTGGGGATGCTGTGCAGTGAGTGCAGAGAGTGCACTGGCACCACCGGGGATTCACTGTAGTGAGTCCAGAGAGTGCACTGGCACCACCTGTGATGCAGTACAGTGAGTCCAGCGAGTGCACTGGCACCACTGGGGATGCAGTGCTGTGACTCCGGAGAGCGCACTGGCACCACTGGGGATGCAGTGCAGTCAGTCCAGTGAGTGCACTGACACCACTGGGGATGCACTTCAGTGAGTCCAGAGAGTGCACTGGCACCACTGGCGATGCACTGCAGTGAGTCCAGAGACTGCACTGGCACCACTGGGGATGCACTGCAGTGAGTCCAGAGAGTGCACTGGCACCACTGGGGATGCAGTGCAGTGAGTCCAGAGACTGCACTGGCACCACTGGGGATGCAGTGCAGTGAGTCCAGAGACTGCACTGGCACCACTGGGGATGCACTGCAGTGAGTCCAGAGACTGCACTGGCACCACTGGGGCTGCACTGCAGTGAGTCCAGAGAGTGCACTGGCACCACTGGGGATGCAGTGCAGTGAGTCCAGAGAGTGCACTGGCACCACTGGGGATGCAGTCCAGTGAGTCCAGAGAGTGCACTGGCACCACTGGGGATGCACTTCAGTGAGTTCAGAGAGTGCACTTGCACCACTGGGGATGGGTTTCAAGCCAACTGCATTAACCGCTCATGCTTCTTTCTTATGAGACGTTAGTAAACCAATTACATAGCCTTGTCAAGACTAAATCACAGGTAAAAATCCTGTACATCTCATGTGGCCAACCACTCCCAACTAGGATTCCAAGAACCAGGAGGTTCGGTGAAAATAGGGCTAGTTCTATTAGAGGGGTGATTATTAGGGTAAGCCCTAAGCTGTCTTTAATGGAGAAGTATGGGTGGAATGGGATTTTGTCGCAGTCTGATACGATTCCTAGTGGGTTATTTGAGCCTGATTCGTGTAGGAAGGTTAGGTGGACTAGGGTGATTCCTGCAATTAGGAAGGGCAGTAGGAAGTGGATGGCGAAGAATCGGGTTAAGGTTGGATTGTCTACTGAGAATCCTCCTCAGGCTCATTCTACTAGAGTTTGCCCAATGTACGGGATGGCTGAGAATAGGTTGGTGATTACGGTGGCCCCTCAGAATGACATTTGTCCTCATGGTAGGACATACCCTACGAAGGCAGTTGCTATTAGGGTGAGTAGGAGGATTACTCCTGTGTTTCAGGTTTCTTTGTATAGGTAGGAGCCGTAGTAGAGGCCTCGTCCGATGTGTAAGTAGATGCAGATAAAGAAGAGCGAAGCACCGTTGGCGTGGAGGTTGCGGATGAGCCATCCGTACTGGACGTCTCGGCATGTGTGAGCTACTGAGGAGAAGGCGAGTGAAGTGTCTGCGGTGTAGTGTATGGCTAGTAGCAGGCCTGTTAGGATTTGTGTGGCTAAGCAGATGGCTAGAAGGGAGCCGAAGTTTCATCAGGCAGAGATGTTGGAGGGGGCGGGTAGGTCGATTAGGGAGTTGTTGATTATTTTTAGTAGGGGATGGGATTTGCGGATGTTAGGGGCCATTAGTGAGTCTGTGTGTTATTAGGATTATTACCAGGATGGAGAGGGCGAAGGATCCTAGGTAGGCCTTAATTAGCCCTGTGTGTATTGAGGTTGCGGCTTTGCTTGCGGCTACTTGTAGTTCAGCAAGGCCCTCTGGCCCTATTTTTTTGAGTCAGGAGAGGTCGATCAAGTGTAGGGCAATGTTTTGTCCCTTTTCTAGTAGGTTTTTGGAGAAGAATCGGTGTACTAGGGGGTTGAAGTACCCTAATGCAGAGGAGAAGTTTATGAGGGGGTTTGGTTTGGGGTGAGTGAGGGTGTGTGTTATGTTCGATAGTTCTAGGGCTAGGATGATTCCTAGGATTGTTATGAGGATGGCAGCAGTTTTGGTGATAAGGGGTATGGTTATTGGGGGGGTTTTGGTTGGTGTGATGAAAGAGGTAATGATTATTCCTGCTGTAATGCTGCCTAGGGCGAGTCGGGTTAGGGGGGCGGTGATTAGTGGGTTGTTTTCGTTTATTGATACTATTGGGGGGATTCGGGTTTGTCCAGCTTGGACTAGGATGGTTATGCGGATGCTGTAGGTTGCGGTGAATGCTGTGGCTATAAGGGTTAGGAGTAGGGCTCAAGTATTTAGGTATGATGTGTTTAAGCTTTCGATGATGAGGTCTTTTGAGTAGAATCCGGCTAGGAATGGGGTTCCTATCAGCGCCAGGTTTCCGATGGTTAGGCAGGAAGTAGTGACTGGGAGTATTTTCTGTAGGCCTCCTATCTTTCGGATATCTTGTTCTCCGTTTAGGTTGTGGATGATAGACCCTGAGCATAGGAATAGTATGGCTTTAAAGAAGGCATGGGTTGAGATGTGTAGGAAGGCTAGTTGTGGGAGGTTTAGTCCGATAGTGACTATTATTAGTCCTAGTTGGCTGGATGTTGAGAAAGCAATGATTTTTTTGATGTCATTTTGGGTTAGGGCGCATGTGGCAGCGAATAGGGTTGATAGAGCACCTAGGCATAGGCAGGCAGTTAGGGCTGTCTGGTTGGTGGCTAGCAGGGGGTGCATGCGGATGAGCAGGAAGATTCCGGCTACTACTATGGTACTGGAGTGCAGTAGGGCTGATACTGGGGTGGGGCCTTCTATTGCTGCGGGCAGTCATGGGTGGAGTCCAAATTGGGCGGATTTTCCTGCGGCTGCGAGGATTAATCCTATGAGGGGGAGGATTGGGGTTTGGTGGGGGTGTACGGCTTGTTGGATCTCTCAGGTGTTGAATGTTGAAGCTAGTCATGCTATGCTCAGGATCAGTCCGACGTCTCCGATTCGGTTGTAGATTACGGCTCGTAGGGCGGCGGTGTTGGCATCTGCTCGGCCTTGTCATCAGCCGATGAGAAGGAAGGACATGATTCGTACTCCTTCCCAGCCTACGAATAGGAGGAATATGTTGTTTGCGGTTGTTAGGAGGAGTATGGCGACTAGGAATGTCAGTAGGTAGGTGAAAAATTTTGTTACGTATGGCTCTGAGGCCATGTATCATATGGCGAATTGTAGGATTGATCATGTTACAAATAGGGCGATTGGAAGAAATGTTATTGAGTATTGGTCTATTTTTAGGCTCAGGGGGATTTTAAAGTTTATAATGAATTTTCACTCCCAGTGGCAGGTGACAGATTCTACTCCCGAGTAGATGAATGCGGTTGTAGGGGCTAGGCTAATTAGGAATGCGGTTTTAACAGCGCGGGTGGTGGCTTGTGGGGTGTTTTTAAAGTTTTTAAATAGAAATGGCAGGATGATTGGGGTTAGGAGGATTGTCAGCGTGAGTAGTGTGAGGGAGTTGATTAGTAGTGTGGGGTTCACTCCTTTTACTTGGATTTGCACCAAGATGGGTGGTTCCTAAGACCAGTGGATTGCTGTTATCCTTTAAAAGTAAGGGGGCTGAGGTTTTAGGCTCAGATGTAAGAGTTAGCAGCTCTTGTTGGTTAAACCCTCCCCTCGGCAGGTAAGAAGGTTTGAACTTCTATTCTTAGAATCACAGTCTAATGTTTGGTTTAAACTATACTTGCATGAGGGGATTCCGGAGATCAGTTCGGGTTTGAGGATTAGGAGGAATATTGGGATAATGTGGAGTGTTATGAGCAGGTGTTCTCGCGTGGTTGAGTTTTGCATAGATGTGATGTGGGAGGGGATTGAGCCTCGTTGGGTCATTAGTAGTATGAATAAGGTGTAGGAGGCGGTTAGTAGGGTTGCGATTCCTGTTAGGATGATCGTGAAGGCAGATCAGTTGAATAAGGTGATTATAATGGTTAGCTCTGCTATGAGGTTTGTTGTTGGGGGTAAGGCTATGTTTGTTAGATTGGCCAGCAATCATCAGGTAGCTATGAGTGGTAGGAGAGGTTGTAGGCCTCGTGTGAGTAGTAGAATTCGGCTGTGCGTACGTTCATAGTTTGTGTTGGCTAGGCAGAATAGTATGGAGGAAGTTAGTCCATGGGAAATTATTAGGATCATTGCCCCTGAGAATGATCAGTGGGTTTGGATTATTCCTGCGGCGATAACTAGGCCTATGTGGCTAACGGATGAATAAGCGATTAGTGATTTTAGGTCTGTCTGTCGTAGGCAGATTGAGCTAGTCATTAGGG
This sequence comes from Anser brachyrhynchus, assembly GCF_964034855.1. Lineage (NCBI taxonomy): Eukaryota > Metazoa > Chordata > Aves > Anseriformes > Anatidae > Anser > Anser brachyrhynchus. The sequence continues at coordinate 524,381 of NW_027664112.1, forward strand.
CGCCTCATAGGGCCAGGGTTAGGAAGGGGTAGTGCAGGAGGTTGGACAGTGGGCCCATAAATAGAGTGACTCGTATAATTCCGTATCCTCCTAGCTTTAGTAGTAGGGCGGCGAGGAGTATTGAGCCTGCGATGGGTGCTTCTACGTGGGCTTTTGGCAGTCAGAGGTGTAGGCCGTATAGTGGGGCTTTTACTATGAATGCTATGAGCAGTGCTAGACCTGATAGTATTCCTGTCCATGAGGTGGATAGGGTTGGGTGGGTTAGTTGTAGGGTTGGCAGGTGCAGGGTGCCAATTTTCACGTATAGGTGTATGATTGTGATTAGCAGGGGTAGAGAGCTTACTGGCGTGTAGAATAGCAGGTAGATGCCAGCGCTTAGGCGTTCTGGTTGGTTCCCCCATCGGGTGATTAAGATTAGGGTGGGAATGAGGGTTGCTTCAAATGAGATGTAAAATAGTGCTAGTTCTGTGGTGGAAAAGGCTAGTAGGATGAATGGCTGGACTGCGACTAAGGTTGAGATAAAGATTCGTTTGCGTTGTAGGGGTTCTTGTTGCAGGTGGTTTTGGCTTGCTATGATTATGAGTGGGAGTAGTCAGCAGGATAGTACTAGGAGGGGGGATGAGATTTGGTCAATTCCTGTTCAGTTGGATAAAAATTTGTAGGGGTAGTAGGTTGGGATTAATCACTGTAGGCTTAGGGCAGCGATTAGGAGGCTGTATAAGGTGGTGTTAGTCCATAGAAATTTTGGTGGAGACAGCAGGGCTGTTGGAAGAAGTATGATTGTGGGTAGGATGATTTTTAGCATTGCAGGAGGTTTAGGTTGTGTAGATGGTCGGAGCCATGTGTGCGGGTGGAGGCTACTAGGATGGCCAGGCCTGTGCCCGCCTCACACGCTGAGAAGGTTAGCATGAGAATTGGTACCATGGTGAATGAGGAGACTTGGTTTTCGATGGATCATATTGATAGGCCTACGAATATCGATAATATTATGCTTTCAAGGCATAGTAGGGCGGATACTAGGTGGGTTCGGTGGAAGGCTAGTCCTAGTCCGCTGAAAATGAAGGCTGAGTAGAAGCTTAAATGTAGGGGCGACATAAAAAAGTTACAGGGTTGGCTGTAATCTGCTGGGTCGAAACCAGCTATCTTTTTGGTTAGACTAACTTTCTGTTATTCTGCTCATTCTAGGCCCCCTTGAATTCACTCGTAGGCCAGTCCGAGTGTTAGGAGAAGGAGGATCACTACAGTTCAGGTGAGGGTCATTAGGGGGGATTGGAGTTGGACGGCTCATGGCAGGGGGAGTAGGAGGGCGATTTCTAGGTCGAATAGGACGAACAGGATGGCTACTGAGGAAGAATCGGACTGAGAATGGTAATCGAGCAGATCCAAGTGGGTCGAATCCACATTCGTACGGTGAGAGTTTCTCTGAGTCGGGGTTTATTTGGGCGAGTCAGAAGTTTAATGCGGTTAGGGCGGCGCTTAGGATTGATGATAGGGCGAATATGAACATGAGTGCGTTCATTGCTCTCCTCTGGGTTTATACCAGATTCTAGAGATTGGAAGTCAATTGTAATTAATATACTAGAAGAGCAAGATCCTCATCAGTAGATGGTTATGTAGAGGAATAGTCAGATGACGTCTACGAAGTGTCAGTATCAGGCTGCTGCCTCGAATCCGAAGTGGTGGTCTGATGTAAAGTGGAACTTGATCAGTCGGAAGAGGCAGACGGTCAGGAAGGAGGATCCGATGATTACGTGGAGTCCGTGGAATCCAGTGGCAACGAAGAAGGTAGATCCGTAGACGCTATCGGCGATTGAGAATGGGGCTTCGTGGTATTCTATTGCTTGTAGGGCTGTGAAGTAGAATCCCAGGAGGATCGTTAGGGTTAGGGCGTGGATGGCGTGTTTTCGGTTTCCTTCTGTGATGCTGTGATGGGCTCACGTTACGGTAACGCCTGAGGCTAGTAGGATGGCTGTGTTTAGTAGGGGGACTTCTATCGGGTTGAGTGGTTTAATTCCTGTTGGGGGTCATTGGCCTCCTAGTTCTGGGGTTGGGGCCAGGCTCGAGTGGAAGAACGCTCAGAAGAACCCTAAGAAGAAGAATGCTTCGGATGTGATGAAAAGGATTATGCCGTATCGTAGGCCTTTTTGGACTGTGGGAGTGTGATGGCCTTGGAAGGTGCTTTCTCGTACAATGTCTCGTCATCATTGGAGTATTACTAGGAGTATTGAGATGAGGCCTAGGGTTAGTAGTATGGATGAGTTGTAGTGGAATCACATGATTAATCCTGAGGTTGTGAGTAGGGCGGCGGCTGCCCCGAAGATTGGTCAAGGGCTTGGGTCAACTATGTGGTATGAGTGTGCTTGGTGTGCCATTAGATGTTTTCTTGTAAGTATAGGCTTAGAAGGAGCACGAAGACGTAGGCCTGGATTATGGCTACTGCTACTTCTAGGATGGTTAGGAGTAGTAGGATGATTATTGTTAGGATGGATACTGCAGGAAGGGTGGGTATTAATGCAATGGAGGCTGTAGAGATGAGTTGGATGAGTAAGTGTCCTGCTGTAAGGTTGGCTGTAAGGCGGACTCCGAGGGCTAGGGGGCGGATTAGTAGGCTGGTTGTTTCGATCAGGATTAGTGCGGGGATTAGGGGTGTAGGGGTACCTTCGGGTAATAGGTGGGCTAAAGAGGCTGATGGTTGGTTTCGTAGGCCTGTTAGTAGTGTGGCGAGCCATAGTGGGAAGGCTAGGGCTATGTTCATAGATAGTTGGGTGGTTGGGGTGAATGTATATGGAAGGAGGCCTAGAAGGTTGATTGTAAGAAGTATGATTATTAGGGATGTAAATATTATGGCTCATTTGTGGCCATTTTTGTTGAGTGGGACTATTAGTTGTTTTGTGATTAGGTGAAGGAGTCATGTTTGGATAGTAGAAAGGCGGTTGTTGATTCATCGGTTGTTTGGGGACGGGAATAGTAGGGCTGGGAAGAGTAGGGATAGTAGGATTAAGGGGATGCCGAATAGATTGGGGCTGGAAAATTGGTCAAAGAAGCTTAGGTTCATGGTCAGGATCATGGTGTGGGTTTGGTAGTGAGGGAGGTCTTATTTGATGGGGGGTTGGTTGTGGTGAAGGCTAGTAGTTTTGGTTGGATGAGGAGTGCTAGGGTTAATCAGGTTATAATTATGATTGAAAATCATGGTGCGGGGTTAAGCTGTGGCATATCATTAAGGAGGGGGAAGTCCCTCTTTGGCTAGCTTAAAAGGCAAGTGCTGTTGCATAGCTTCTTAATGATTAGGATGATGATAGAAGGGACGATCAGGCCTCGAAATGTGGGAGTGGGGTTGATTCTACTACAATGGGTATGTAGCTGTGATTAGCCCCGCAAATTTCTGAGCATTGTCCGTAAAAAATCCCAGGCCGGGTGGTAATGAATGAAGTTTGGTTTAGTCGGCCTGGGATTGCGTCTGTTTTAACTCCGAGCGTTGGGACTGCTCAGGAGTGGAGTACGTCTCCTGCAGTAATGATCACGCGGATGGGGGATTCTATTGGGATAACTACGCGGTGGTCAACTTCTAGCAGTCGGAAGTGGCCGTTGGGTAAGTCTGGGGTGGGCACTATGTAGGAGTCGAATGATAGGTCTTTGAAGTCTGTGTATTCGTAGCTTCAGTATCATTGGTGGCCGATGGCTTTTAGGGTGAGGTCTGGTTCATCGATTTTGTCCATTATGTAGAGGATTTGTAGGGATGGGAGGGCGAGGAGTACCAGGACGATAGCAGGTAGGATTGTCCAGATCAGCTCTACTTCTTGGGCGTCTACAGCATTGGACGAGAGTTTTTCTGTTAGTATGTGGGCTAAAAGGTAGAGAACTAGGCTGCAGATAGCTAGGGCAACGATTAGGGCGTGGTCGTGGAATTCAACGAGTTCTTCTATGATGGGTGATGAGGCGTCTTGGAATCCTAGTTGGGAGTGGTTGGCCACATGAGATGTACAGGATTTTTACCTGTGATTTAGTCTTGACAAGGCTATGTAATTGGTTTACTAACGTCTCATAAGAAAGAAGCATGAGCGGTTAATGCAGTTGGCTTGAAACCAGCATGTGAGGGGTTCGATTCCTTCCTTTCTTGTACTTGGACGAAGGCCGGTTCCTCGAAAGTATGGTATGGGGGAGGGCAGCCGTGGATTCATTCAACGTTTGTGGTAGTTAGTTCTGGTTGTAGGACTTTTCGTTTGGCCGGAAAGGCTTCTCAGATGATGAATATTAGTATGATTACGGCTACTATTGAGATTAGGGAGCCGATGGAGGAAATGGTGTTTCATAGTGTGTAGGCGTCGGGATAGTCCGAGTATCGTCGGGG